>NC_090439.1:464305011-464606511 GCF_031143425.1 Pleurodeles waltl
CAGGGATAGCAAAGACTTCTTCCTGCCAGCACCTGGAGTCTCTGGAGAGACCCCTACTCTGCTCTGTGGTGCCCTTCCAGTTCCTGGGACCCTGAAAGGAGAGGCTGGCAGCCTAAGGACAAAAATACACGCACCGAGCGCCGTGCGGAGAAAAGATCGACGCGAATCCGATCGCGGCTGAGAAAACGACGCGACGCCGGCTCCGCAGCTGAGAAACGACGCCGCAGGAAACGCGACCGGAGAATCGACGCCCGGAGCAGGAGAAACGACGCGCAGCATCGCTGACGAAGGCTGAGAGATCGCAACCAGCGCCGCGGGACTTTCGGACCGTCGCGTGGCTGGCTTTTTTGACGCGCCTCGCCGTGCCGAGCTGTTTTCGACGCATATACCCGTGCAGGGTTATTTTCGACGCACACCGCCCGTGCGGGGTTATTTTTGCCGCAAACCAGGTACATTTTCACGCTAGCAGCGCTAGTGTGGTGTTACAACTACCTAAAGACTCTTTTTATTTTAAACCTTTAAAAAAATCATAACTTGACTTGTGTATGTTGGATTTTTGTCGTTTTGGTCTTGTTTTGTCTAGATAAATATTTCCTATTTTTCTAAACTGGTGTTGTGTCATTTTGTAGTGTTTTCATTAAGTTACTGTGTGTGTTGGTACAAATACTTTACGCCCAGCACTCTGAGGTTAAGCCTACTGCTCTGCCAAGCTACCAAGGGGGTAAGCAGGGGTTAGCTGAGGGTGATTCTCTTTTATCCTAACTAGAGTGAGGGTCCTTGCTTGAACAGGGGGTAACCTGACTGTCAACCAAAGACCCCATTTCTAACATTGGTGACCAGCGGTCGGGATTTGGACTTGTATTTGTACTTGACATACAGTAATTAAGTGTACACTACTGTTTTGATCTCAGACCACTACGTGACCACATACTACTTGTCTTGTGATTCTGCTTTTTGTTCTCTGATGTCCTCCTGGAAGTATTGATGATATTTTTGGACTTTGTTTTTTGGTTGTGAAGCCTTTGCAGAAATGGAAGTCAATTTCTGGCACCTATCTATGTATAAAAAGTGGCAGCTTAAAGCATTCTGCATGGAAAGGGGACTGGCTGTGAACAAGGAATCCAGAAGGGAGGATCTTGAGTCAGCCCTGCTTCAGGATGAATTGAAACGTTGTCAGGCAACACCACCAAATGAGTCTGAGGAGGATAACTACTCTGAGGAGGAGGCTTACTCCAAAGAGGAGGGCAGTGGCCCTGAGGAGGGAACAGAAAGAGATGATAGGCTCCTAGCTCGAATCCGGAGTCTGGAAGGGTTTAAGAGGGCCGAGGAGAAGAGAGCCTTAGCCCTGGCAGAAAGGAGGAGGGACTTAGAGATTAAAAAAATGATTTATGCTTACGAGCTTAAATTGAAAGAGCTGGAAGTCATGAGGGCTGAGTCCAGCTGGAATGGTGGCAGCAACAATTGTATATCCAGTGATGCTGCAGAAGTACACGTGCCCAGAGAGGTGGTGCCCTACTTGAAGGAGGGAGTTAACACACGCCAGGAGGTTCAGGGGTATGAGGTAGCTCCAGTGATGCACAGGGTCCCTGAGGTGGATTGGGGAACTGGCATGGGGAGTCATATTCCTACCGGTGGGAGGGACACTCTACTGACTCTAGGTGAGAGTGACAGGGAGAGGGGTTCCCCCCAGGTACAAGTCCTGGTTATGGAGTGTGAAAACATCCCAGAAGAGTGTGGGTTGAGTGTCAGGGACAGTCAGGTACTGTCTCACCAGTCTCAGGAGGGTGATGTGGGGTGCTTTGTCAAAGCAGAGTCACTGGATGGTTGGGTGAAGGGTACTTTGGTTAATTCATGTGAGGGGCTGAGTGATGTAATTGCTGGAGAGCATATGTCTAGTCCTTATTTTCCAGAGCTATGCCAACACCAGGTGGAGTGTGAGTTCTCTGACCCCAGGGAGCTTACAATGGAGGCAGACTTCTGGGTGAGTACCAGAGAGTCTGAAGAGGCATTTGGGGGTGCTCCTGAGAGGAGTGGTCTAGGTAGTTCCCAACCAGGTGAGGTAGGGAAGGATTGTAGTGTCCCAGGTAGGTCCCAGTGTAGTGGGATGGGTGAGGGACCCCATGTCCAGTCTCAGAGGAGAGGGAATGGGGGTGGGTTGAGGCCCAAGGTGCCCGAGATCCGGTCCCAGGTCCTGGAGGGTTCCCTGCGGGAACCCCAGGAGGGGAGCCTAGCCTGTACCATAGGGCCATCTGTTGAGGGAGACCCCACAGTGTCAGGAGAACTTGGGGGGGCGGCTGTAGCCAGCGTCCCACCAGTTCTGGTGTCTGGCAGTACCACTCCTAGTGAGGGGGTGCAGAAGTCCAGACAGAGGGTTGAGAGGGGGTTGCGGACCCCAGTGGAGAACCTGGAGGGTCAGGGGTCAGCTCTGAGAGCAGAGCCCCCCATGAATGACCTTGGTGAGACCATTTCTGGGTTGGGGGGAATCCAGACTCTGTCAGATGGGCAGAGGTCAGGAGACCTGCGCCAGCCAGACTCTTGTGTGGCCCTTCGGGACAGTGTGTCCCTTGAGGGGGGTAAGTGTGCCCCCCTGGAAGTCCTGGTGTGCCAGGCAATGGTTCAACCGCAGGGTGGTGACTCTGGGTTGAATGATCAGGTTCAGGGGGTAAACTCTGACCTGATGGGGGGTAAGTGTGCTCCCAAGGAAGTCCTGGTGTGCCAGGCAGTGGTTCAACCGCAGGGTGATGACCCTGGGTTGGATGACCAGGTTCAGAGGG
Source organism: Pleurodeles waltl (assembly GCF_031143425.1). NCBI lineage: Eukaryota > Metazoa > Chordata > Amphibia > Caudata > Salamandridae > Pleurodeles > Pleurodeles waltl. The sequence goes on from NC_090439.1 coordinate 464,307,786, forward strand.
TAAACTCTGACCTGGTAGGGGGTAGGTATGCCCCCCAGGAAGTCCTGGGTTGCCAGGCAGTGATCCAGTCTGTGGGTACAGACCCTAGATTGGGAGGCCAGGTTAAGGGTGTCCCCCCTGACCTGGAGGAAGGGGCTACTGCTAACAGTGCCCCTACCATGTTGTCTTCTGGGGGGGCCACTCCTAGTTGGGTGGTTCCGGACCCCAGAAGAGAGGGCAGGGGGAGGGAAGCCTCACCCCTGACCCTGGTCCAACCTGAAGGTACAGACCCCAGGTTGGAGGATCAGTTGCAGGTTAACATCCCTGCACTGATGGAAGAATTGTGCAGGACTGCTTCTACAAGCACCCTGACAGTTTTTGACTCTGGGGGTGCCGCTTCTGCAGGAAGGGTACAGAGCCCCAGAGGGGAGGACCAGGGTCAGGTTGTCATCCCTGACCTGGTGGAAGAGAGAGTGGTCAAAGGGTGCCAGGCACCTGGGGCTACCACCCCCACTCTCCACAGTCACAATGGTTAGAGAGGCCTGAGGTCGGGCTCTCATCCCTGACAGTTGTCTGGGGCCACTGTGGCTTGCTGTCCTGGTGGACAGAGTTGCCCCTGGGGGGGGGAGGACGAGAGTCACACCCCGGGGGTGGAGTGGGCAACACCACTGTGTTGGCCCTGGTGGTACTATCTGCCCATTGCAATACATCTGTGAGCAAAGTAAAGTTAGGTGTTGCACAGATGGTGTCTGTAGATGTGGAGAAGGGTTCCCCATGGGTTAGCTTAGTGGGCCCTGAGAGTATGGACAGAGGGATCCAACTGGAGTCAGGAAGGCGTAGAACTGGAACATGCCCCTGCTGTTGTGGGCCTGGGTCCCTGTTCTATCGCCCCAATCAGGGAAGTACATCAAGGTATTGATTGTTCTCCCCTGGCTTTAGGCTGGTAGAGGGTCGTGTTGGACTTTTGCTTTTGCAGGGTCATCCCCAGACTTTTTTGCCTCCTGCCTCCTATATTTTTCTGACATGTTGCTGTTGGCTTTTCAACTCTGAGCACTTTACCACTGCTAACCAGTGCTAAAGTGCATATGCTCTCCTGTTTAAATTGTATGTAAGTGGTTTATCCATGATTGGCATATTTGATTTGCTAGTAAGTCCCTAGTAAGGTGCACTAGAGGTGCCAGGGCCTGTAAATCAAATGCTACTAGTGGGCCTGCAGCACTGGTTGTGCCACCCACATAAGTAGCTCTGTAATCATGTCTCAGACCTGCCACTGCAGTGTCTGTATGTGTATTTTTACACTGTAAATTCGACTTGGCAAGTGTACCCACTTGCCAGGCCTAAACCTTCCCTTTCCTTACATGTAAGGCACCCCTAAGGTAGGCCCTAGGTAGCCCCAAGGGCAGGGTGCAGTGTATGGATAAGGTAGGACATATAGTAATGTGGTTTATATGTCCTGACAGTGAAATACTGCCAATTTCGTTTTCACTGTTGCAAGGTCTGTCTCTCTCTCATAGGATAATATGGGGGCTACCTTTAAATATGATTAAAGTGTAGATTCCCCTAGAGAGTAGATGGACAGGTGGAGTTTGGGATCCCTGAACTCACAATTTAAAAATACATCTTTTAGTAAAGTTGATTTTGAGATTGGGCGTTTGAAAATGCCACTTTTAGAAAGTGAGCATTTTCTTGCTTAAACCATTCTGTGACTCTGCCTTGTTTGTGGATTCCCTGTCTGGGTCAGTTTGACAGTTGGGTTGTTTTTCACCTCACACCAGACAGTGACACAAAGGGAGCTGGGGTGTGATCTGCATTTCCTGATTAGCCATCTCTGCTAGGAGGGAGGGGTGGAGTGGTCACTCTCATCTGAAAGGACTGTGCCTGCCTCTGACAATGCTGTCTCCAACCCCCTGGTGTGTGTCTGAGGCCTTGCCTGGGCAAGGCAGGATTTCACAAGAAGGTGTGAGTCCCCTTTGAAGGAAGGTGACTTCAAAGACTAAAATGGGTATAAGAAGGGCACCCAAACTTACAAACTTTAGAAACACTTCTGGAATCAAGAGGAACCTCTGCCTGGAGAAGAGCTGATAGCTGAGGAACAAGTGCTGCCCTGCCTGTGACTGTGCTTTGTGGAGCTTTCCTGCAGTGCTGCTTCTGCCAGAGTAAGAGGGCAAAGACTGGACTTTGTGTGCCTTCCATCTTGAAGAAGAAATCTCCAAGGGCTTGATGTAGAGCTTGCCTCCTGTTGTTGAAGTCTCAGGGATAGCAAAGACTTCTTCCTGCCAGCACCTGGAGTCTCTGGAGAGACCCCTACTCTGCTCTGTGGTGCCCTTCCAGTTCCTGGGACCCTGAAAGGAGAGGCTGGCAGCCTAAGGACAAAAATACACGCACCGAGCGCCGTGCGGAGAAAAGATCGACGCGAATCCGATCGCGGCTGAGAAAACGACGCGACGCCGGCTCCGCAGCTGAGAAACGACGCCGCAGGAAACGCGACCGGAGAATCGACGCCCGGAGCAGGAGAAACGACGCGCAGCATCGCTGACGAAGGCTGAGAGATCGCAACCAGCGCCGCGGGACTTTCGGACCGTCGCGTGGCTGGCTTTTTTGACGCGCCTCGCCGTGCCGAGCTGTTTTCGACGCATATACCCGTGCAGGGTTATTTTCGACGCACACCGCCCGTGCGGGGTTATTTTTGCCGCAAACCAGGTACATTTTCACGCTAGCAGCGCTAGTGTGGTGTTACAACTACCTAAAGACTCTTTTTATTTTAAACCTTTAAAAAAATCATAACTTGACTTGTGTATGTTGGATTTTTGTCGTTTTGGTCTTGTTTTGTCTAGATAAATATTTCCTATTTTTCTAAACTGGTGTTGTGTCATTTTGTAGTGTTTTCATTAAGTTACTGTGTGTGTTGGTACAAATACTTTACGCCCAGCACTCTGAGGTTAAGCCTACTGCTCTGCCAAGCTACCAAGGGGGTAAGCAGGGGTTAGCTGAGGGTGATTCTCTTTTATCCTAACTAGAGTGAGGGTCCTTGCTTGAACAGGGGGTAACCTGACTGTCAACCAAAGACCCCATTTCTAACAGGGTGCATATGGAATTCCTAAAAGCCTTCCAGTAGACATCTCCAACACCAAAATCACACACCCAGTATATAGTCTCCAGCCTTACCTTACCTGGTTGTGTTCGTAATTCTAAAACAGTTGCAGGTAGAAGATTCCACTTTTCTTCTGTGTGGCTTATTTTAGTGTAGTTTACTTGAACTATAGCTTAAAAGAGATACTGTCTGATGCACAAAAGTCTTTACACTCCCCAGGTAGTTTAACTGACTTTGCAAATGCAAAGTTCCAGTTCGCAAAAGAAAATAGACCATTGTTATTCGTAAATACTATTATAATTTGCAATCCACACATTGGGAGACCTTTTAAATTACAAGGTAACGGGGCAAGAAAATGTTGCACTCCTTTTGTGAAATCCAAGAGCGTGCACAAACACTTTGCAACCACTTTTGAGGTCACAAACAAGGAATAGTTTCTGCCAGCTAAGGGTAGACAGTACCGATTTGCAAAGTGTAAGCTATAAATAGTTGGTGGATTCCACTATGCTTGTGCAGGCTGCTGAAATCAGGCAATGTAGACCGTTTTCCCACGGACTAATGCACGCGCACTCTGTTGCTACATTCATCATGTGCCACTGTTTTTGGCCCTGTGACCTCTGTCCCTGTAAGGGTCAAGAGTAGCAGTGCAGAGATATTGCGAACGTAAATGTTTGGATGGTAGTCTGTTCTGCTGCACAGGCCCTCGGGTCAGCTACGTTTTGCAATGAGTCGAAAGCGGACTGAATTAATATTGTTAACAGGGCAGTGTAGTTCTTATGATGGCACCTCCATTCAATCCCTGCTATATTTTATTTTAATTTGTAAATTCTGTAGCGCTTTAAGATTAGGCTTTTTATTACCAGTCTTAAGGATGTATAAGTTTAAGCAATGTAGAGTTGCCCTTCGTTATTTACAAATATTGCCAAATGAGGATGTGTGCTTCAGAATGGGTAGCTTCCTCAAATCAGCTGTTTTTTTGTCGTAAATGTATGAATTTGTAGCTCTGTATATTTTATTTCTTTACCTGTTTTTGTATATATACTTTTATGATTGTTTTTGACACCCAAATATAGATCGTTGTTGATGATGACCAAAGAATCAATGGATTTATAAAGCGCGGCTAATCACCCAATAGGGTATCCAGGCGCTTGTAGGTCCTGGAGGCTTATTCGTACAGCCTGGTCTTGAGGGCCATTCGAAGTTCCGGAAGTGAGGTGATGGTCCAGAGTTGTGTGGGGATGCTGTTCCAGGTTTTTGCTGCTACATTAGACAAGAAGTGTCCTCACTTCTGCCTCGGTAGGTGCAGGGAGTATGGGCAAGTGAAAGGGAGACAAAGTGTAGTCTTTTTGGCGGATGGTGGGAGTTCAGGAGTTGGTTAGCGTACCTGTGTCCTTGGTTGTGTAGAGCCTTGTGTGCGTGGTTTAGCAGCTTGAATTGGCATCTTTTCTGTATGAGGAGCCAGTAGAGTTGCCTGGGGGGGGGTGATGTGGATTCGTCGAGGAAGGCCGAGGATGAGTCTGGCTGCGGCGCCCTTAATTGTTGGAAGTTTCTGTAGGAGGTGCACAGAGATTCTTACTTAGAGGGTGTTGTCATAGTCGTCAGCTGGTGATGAGGGCCTGTGTCACAGTGCATCTCGTCTGTAAAGGTAGCCACTTGAAGATCTTACATAGCATGTGCAAATTGAGGAAGCAGGCGGAGGAGGCGGTGTTGATCTATGATTTCATGGTGAACTTGTTGTTAATGATGATTCTGAGGTTTCTTGCGTGGTCGACGGGAGTGGGTGTGAGCCCTAGGTATGATGGCCACCAGGAGTCATTCCATGTGTTGCTGCTGTCGACAAAGATCAGTACTTCCATCTTGTCTGTGTTCAGCTGCAGGCAGTTGTTCTTCATCCTATCAGCGACACTTGTCATGCATCTGTGGAAACTGGATCTGGGGGTGGAGAGGTCGTCAGTGACTCAGAGGGTGAGCTGGGCTTCATCTCCGTAGGCAATTATGTTGAGGCCCCGGAATCTAACGATGTTGGGCAGCGGGGTCATATATGTGTTGAAAAGTGAGGGGCTGAGGGATGAGCCCTGGAGGACACCGCAGGTGATCTCCTTGGGTTCAGAGGTGAAAGGTGGGAGGTAGATCTTCTAGGTTCTTTCGGTGAGGAAAGAGGTGATCCATCTGAACATGTCCCCTTGGATGCCAATATGGTGGAGTCTTTCGATCAGCATGTGGTGGGATACGGTGTCGAAGGCTGCCAGGAGGTCGAGGAGAATCAAAGGTGCTGTTTGTCCTTGGTCGAGGAGGGTTTGGATGTCATTGGTGGTTGCGACGAGGGCAGTTTTGGTGCTGTGATTGCTGCGGAAGCTGGATTGGGAGGCATCGAGCAGTTGGTTCTGCTCCAGGTATGTCATGAGTTGCTTGTTGATGATCTTTTCTAATAACTTCACTGGGAATGGGAGCAGGGAGATTGGCCAGTGGTTTTTGGGTTCGCAGGGTCCAGAGGATTTTTTTGTGTGTAGTGGTCTGACTTTGGCGTGTATCCAGGCGTCGGAAAATGTTGCAGTGTTGATAGAGGTGTTGGACAGGGTGGGGAGTTCCTGGCTGATCCTTTGGTTTTCAAGTTTGAAGATATAGGCCCATATTTATACTTTTTTAGCGCCACATTTGCACCGCTTTTTGACACAAAAATGGCGCTAACTTACAAAATACAATTGTATTTTGGAAGTTTGGTCCGCTTTTGCGTAAAAAAAATATGCAAATGCGGCACTAAAAAAGTATAAATATGGGCCATAGTCCGGCCATGGGCGTATGGGAGCTCCTGAGTAGATGGATTTCATGGTGGAGGTAATGTCCTAGGTGGACAGAATGTTTCAGGTGGTCAGTATGTGCTTTGTGTCGATTATGGTGGTGACATATTTGTCGCGGAAGTTCGCAGGTGTGGGCTGGGGTTCGAAGTTTCTGTATATGGTTGCGATCTTCTCGTGGAAGAAGTGGGCAAGGTTGTCACACAGCTGGGAGGGTGTGATGTTGTTTTCGCTGGCAGCCGGGTTGGAGAATTCCTTAACAATGTTGAAAAAATCCTTGGTGTTGTTGGTGCTGGTTTCGATGTTGGCAAAGGCTGTCTTCTTTGTTGCCATCAGGAGGAAGTGATACAGGTTGAAGGAGGCCTTGAAGGCTTCTCTGTTGGGGGTGTCTTTTCTGGTGCGCCTCTCCATTTGTTTGCTGTCTCGTTTCGCTGTTCTGAGTTCTTGGGTGTACCAACTGGCCGTTTTGGAGGATTTTCTCTGGCTGTTGCTCTTGATGGGGAGGATTCTGTTGGTGCAATTGATGATCCAGACATTAAAGTTTTTTACTCCCTGTTTAAGGTTGGTGGTGGTAGCAAGGTTGGAGATGTTGAGGGCATTCACCCAGCTGGTCTCTGAGATTTACTTCCACCTCTGTTAGGGGGTGCTGGTCATCTGGGGGCAGGAAGAGGTGCCAGGGCTGGAGATCCTGAAGTGGATGATGGAGTGATTGGTCTAAGTGAGTTCTGTAACATGGTGGTATTTGACAAAGATGCTGGAGGTGAAAATGGTGTCCAGTGTGTGTCCTGTGGAGTGTTCAGGGTCGTGGACGATCTGGGTCAGTCCGAGGCTGCTCATACTGTTGAGGAGGTGTGCAGTATTGTTGTTGTTGGGGTCGTCGAAGTGGAAATTTCCGTCGCTGAGGAAGATGTAGTCCTTGGACTTTAAGGCTAGGGGCGCAATGAAGTCTGCAATGGTGTTGAAGAAGCTGGTATGCGAGGATGCCTCTGATGGTTGTTTTGCCGTCCTTGCAGATCTTGAAGATGAGATGTTCAATGGGGGTGGTGGTGTTGTCAGTGGTGGTTGTGCACTGTATGTTCTCTTTGTGGATGATGGTTGTTCCTTCTCCTGGGTTGTTGGTGCAGGCCTGGTGAGTGATTTTATATCCGTCGGGGATCGCTGTGGCAATGCGTGAGGTGGATGTGGGCTTGAACCAAGTCTCAGTGAGGAAGAAGATGTTGGTGCAAGGGTGGCGAAGAGGTCCCATAATTAGGTGGAATGCTTGCATAATGAGCGTGTGTTGAGAAGGGCACATGTGGGTTGGTGTTTTTGTTCAGGTGGTGTCTCTGGTGTGTTCAGGGTGGGGCTGGTCAGTCAGCTGGTGCGTGTGCTGTGGTAGGTGACGTGGCAGTGGGTGCAGGTAAAGGGTCCTAATGTGTGGCGTGGGTCAGCGAGATGGCAGTGTTTGTTGCAGCGTCCGGGATCAACGGTATAGAGCATGAAGATGGTGTATCTTCGGGGGAGGGAGGACCAGGGGTTATGGCACTGAGTACGGTCCCAGACGGGTTTGCCTTTGGCGTGCCAGCGGCGTATCTACTGCGCTGCTGCCTGCATTTAGTGGTGATGATGATATCATGGGCAGATTGCAAAATATTAAAAAATGCTCTGCTCTTTGTATGTGACTTGGGAATATTTGTGAGTATATATCAAAGGCTTGTGATGACATTTCATTGGGTACCAATATCACAACCCATGACTGTTGCTGCCAGGTATTTCCCATGTGCCTTCTCTGATTTAGCACTGAAGTTCAGGAACTTTCTTTCTTTGCAAGTCTTTTTCTCTGGCCTGCAGAATGGACCTTGTGATGGACCTTTCATTAGCACCTCAGTCATCACATTCAGCTCTTATCCCAGCAACAAGAAGTCTGTTTGCTAGATGTTCACTGTAAAATACACAATTCACAATTCAACTTAATCAAACATTTATGACATCAAGTGCTTAGGCGGCTTTGTGGCATAGAGGCACTGACACAAGGATGAAGAGAGACAGGAGCAGGAAGACATACTGCGATGAGGGCCTGAGACAGGCATGAACTGAAATATTTTATCTACTTCTTATAATAAAAGGTCTGCATGTATGGAAGGCCCACTGAGCTGTGTTCTTGCACTCTACTGAAGATGCGTTCTCTGTCTTTTAGTGGCTCTTGCCTACTCACCACAACATTTGATTCTGACTTGCAATTCAAATGAATTCAAACTAACAATTGGGACACGCAAATCTAAAAATGTAAGGGTTTAGCTAAAAACAAAGCCAAAGAATCCTCATATCCCTCATGAATGTTTAGTGTATGAAAAAACAAATAAATAAAACTTACCAGGTGCCGCTGTCAAAGAACTTGCCGAAGTCAACGGAAGGTAATTAAGTAATACTGAAATAGAAAAAAAATACAAACATTGCAAACTTTAGAGCAGGCTTGGGCAAAGCAGTGACTTTCTAGTTTAAGGGGCCTTGGAACGGGTGCAGAAGTGCCTGTGTCATGTTTCAGCAGCCCTCGTGACAGGCAACTGTGGGCCCAATTCACAAAAGGACTTACAACTCATAAAATTACAACTACGCAGTGTCCACACTCGGGCGGATTCTCCAAACTCCTGACAGAATCTCCGCACTCGGTGCAGATTCTCTACATTTTAACCAGTTCTATGTCCCTGTTCCTATTGTGTCTAAAATGTATTCTTTTTTGTGTTCTTGGTGTCCTGGAAGAAGGAGTTGAGCTCGACTGTATCTTTTCAAGGGCACTTGAAACCTTAACGGTTGTGACATTAAAGCTTGTTTAGTGCAAGTTTGTTTTGTCTTGATCTATCTCTGTTCTATGGTCACTGCCCTCTGGAACCGTGACAAGGCCCAATTCTGAAAACCGGTGCTTAAATAATAATAGTGTCAACAGTTTTTGAGAGAACAGAAACAGCGCCAACATGCTTATTGAGGCTATGTTGAATTCTTAGTTTTGTTTTTGTAAATGGTCGAACAGTGACATTCTTGGCAATTCAATCATAGCTGGTGTTGGCACGTCTGACCTTAATAAGTAAACTTACAAGGGGACGCAAATAGGTCAATTAACCTTTTGACCAATGCTTGAGATGTTCCCACCGCATAGGCCCTGTACCAATGCTGATCAATAACCAATTGTCAATCTTTAACATCAATTTTCAATAATAATCAATAACATTAGTAATCAATAGGAGACAGTAATTGACACACCACAACCTTGCAGTCATGAATAACCACACCTTTATGTAAAAGTTCGAATATTTATTTCCCTAAATTAACAATGCTTATATAATGTAGGTTAATCACAAAATCAATTGATAAACATACAGAAACAACACTGGCTGTCCAAAGCGACAAAAGAAATGCAATCTAATCAAAGTTTGAGCTACTACACATTACGGTACAAATTTATAGCAAGAATAACTGTGCAAACGATATTACATACATTTAGATTCAGCAAAGAAAAGACATCAGTTGTTATTCCCTATATTGAACTTCATTAGTGAGCACCCTAACACCAGATTAGAATTAGCATGTTGGGCTTCATTCAAAACAATTTAGTCAACACAAATTTTGAAAGCGTCTAACTGCGGCTCTGTCAAAATAGCGCAGTTGGTAGCTAGAAACAAAAACAAATAGACATAGCAAACAACATCACAGTCAATATACCTGTCCTCAGTATGAATCAGCAAGCAGTGACAGTCTTCATCCTCAGGACATCAGTTCGGTCAGTAAGGCATCAGGATTCAGCATCAAAGTTCAGAAAAGGCAAAGTCGTTTAAGCATTAAAGTTAGGCACGTCTCTTCTCAAGATGCTCAAGAAAATAATGGCGGTCTTAACGGCATGATAGAACATGCATTTTCAATGCAACGGGTCTCGCATTTGTTCGAGTTAGAGCTATTAGCATTGTAAAGCAAAAAAAAAAGCAGCGCAATCGTGCTATGTAAAATGCAGCGCGATCGCGCTGCGTGTAAAATAAACAGATAAAGTAGTCTGGACTCCAGGCTGAAAACATCGAGCCTCGTATGTTTTTGGTACTTTACAGGTGCTGTGTAGGTGGGCTAAACATCGGAAAAGGCATGACGTATGCATGCCTTTCACAAATGAAAGCAAGCGGATTTTAAAAGGGAAGCCCACGAACCAATGTAAGTGACTGACGTGGCATGGGCGTGGTTTAAAGCCCAAAGAGAGATTACAGAATGGACGGAGCACTTTGTGCTCGCCCACAAAAAGGGCAAATGGTGTCCTCTTCTCAGTGCAGTCCGGATAAGTTAGATTCCCTAAAACTACTTTCCAAGTCCCTATTGGTCAAGGGGTCGCATGTTCACAATTTGTCCAATAAAACTAAAACTTCGAATCTGCATTTATGCTAGTACACAGTTCACATGTCGATGATTGGCTCCTTTCATAGTGTTCTTATCCATCCGGTTCGTCAGGTAACAATATTGTTGCAGCTCACACTCCAGTCAGTATGGTCATTGTTATCTCCTGAGAAAGTCAGTCTTACACGTATTGCATTTACAATGTTGCATTCACAGGAACAGTATCTTCTAGCAAGCAGTTCTCATGAGAAAGAGTTTTACTGCGAGCACATTAAGGGGGTTATTCCAACTTTGGAGGAAGTGGTAATCCGTCCCAAAAGTGACGGTAAAGTGACGGATATACCACCAGCCGTATTACGAGTCCATTATATCCTATGGAACTCGTAATACGGCTGGTGGTAAATCCGTCACATTTGGGACGGATTACCACCTCCTCCAAAGTTGGAATAACCCCCTAAGTCAGCTTTGTGGAAAAGCACAGTTTAATTCTCTAAACTGACATTTTATTAAAAGCTCAAGAAAATGCAGCTTGACATGAGGCCTTGCAACTAGCCCAAGACATCCGCTAAGTTAAGGCTTTTAATTAATAAAGTTAATACATAATGCATAACCATAAAAACCATATTACTACATTAATCAAACATAAACTCACCATTTCTTATTAATAAGCCATTAATAAGTACACTTCCTGAATATTGACAGCCACCCACGTGGTCATACTTTCAAATGAGTGTATTATTTTTCCTACATTATTATATTTTCTATGCAAATTCAACATTCAGGATACATGAATATTCATTGATAATTTCATTGAACGTCTGCGTTAGCAATCCTTCCTCTGATGACTAATTGTGTCATCACACTAGACCTTCTTTCACAAATTTTAGCATCAGCTAAAATTCTGTCATTTCAATCCCTTCAAATCTTTGTTCCCTTTTTGAATTTTCCCTAAACATTTTTTCCCTTTTCTTTTCTTCCCTCCTCGGATTATTCTTTGTCTTCTTCAATTTTATTCCTTTACAAAAGTTACATTCCCCATATTCCAATTAAGCAAACCACAATAATCAATACCCCCTGTATTATTTTCAATAATATCCCTTTCCCAATGTTGCTGAGCCAATTTCCCACTGAAGCAAATCCTTTGCCGACCTATTCCCAAACACCTGGTTCTTTCAACTCTCTTAAATCAGCACTCTCATTAGTCAGATTAGTAAGTAAGTTTCTAATTTCTTTACTATTGTTAGGAATGAACGAACAGCAATGCCTTGAATTGAGCATTTTGCAAACTCTGCCATCCTTCGCTAAAAGAATGTCTAATGAAAGACAGTTTTGAAGAGTCATAGCTCTTTCAGCAGCTAATTCAGTATCTATCAGGAGTATTGCTCCTGAAAAATGTGTCAGCATGTTATCCACCATAGTAGACAACTTTTGAATCTTTATCGAGTTCAAAAAAACTCCCACTGAAGGAATTATTGCTCCAAATATATCTCCCACTGTACCAGAAGGAGACTCTCTCCTTTGTCTAATATGTTGTAATTCAATCACTTTCGGAAATTTCTTTAAGGCATCTAGTTGAAAAATCTTTGGGAAAACTATCCCAAACAGCATGTACCATACCATCCTCTTGGAAGACAGTAATAAGCATTAGGACCACAGATGTAATATATCCCAGGAATCTCTGGATCCTGTCCATTCAACATAAATGCCCATTTACTCTGAAACAAAAACACATGTCTACATTCACTCTTTCCCACAAATAAAGTGTCAGTGTGAGATTTAGGCCTATGTACACAAAGCTTACCTACATGTTGCGCATCTAAAGCTAATTTCCCTTGTGTTTTTATTGCAGTATAAGCATAATCATTTGTGTAAGTCCTTTTCTCTAAACTCTTTTCTAAGTTCTCCTTCAATGCCTTTCTCCTGTCATCTGTATAATTTAAGAAGCTCTTTCCTAAAGATGTAAGAATGCATGTCAAGTTGTTTCTATGCACATAAGTTGTACCAAAGGGTAATGTAGGCTCAAAGAAACCTCTAACTAGGACTATGTCATTATCCTTAGCTACCCAGAAACGTAATTATAGGGACAAACGAAAACACAACATCATGATTAAAGTAAAAATACTGAATGTACCCCTGGTTATAGAACCTTGTTAGTAACAGACTGCAACTTATTCCATAGGTAAAAGGCAAGCTACGATAAGTCACTCCTTCTTTCACTGATGAAGGAATCTGCGTACACACAAAGCAATTCTTCGCATCCATCGTCTCAACATACTCACTCAATAAGCGATAGAAGGCATTAGAAGAAAGTTCCCCATTTGCATTAGTACCCTCGTGCAGATACTTCTCATCGAACTTAAACTTCTCTATAGCTGTAAATGCAGTAGTCGTCTCTAAAGCAGAAGTATGGTTGTCTTCCCTTTTGTCAAGAACACAAACACACAAAGAAACAAATTTCTTAACCGCACTACTCACCGGGTAGGGTCTCAAGGCGCTGGGGGAGAGTTTACTGCTCGAAAAGCCATGTTTTGAGGTGCTTTCTGAAGGTTAGGAGGTACTGGGTCTTGCGTAGGTTGGTGGGAAGGGAGTTCCAGGTTTTGGCGGCGAGGTGGGAGAAGGATCTGCTGCCGGAGGTGGTGCGTTGGATGCGGGGGACTGTAGCGAGGGTGAGGTCGGCGGAGCAGAGCTGTTGAGTTGGTTTGTGGAAGTTGTTTCATTCTTTGAGGTAGGCCGGTCCGGTGTCTTGGAGGGCTTTGTGAGCGTGGACAAGGATTTTGAAAATGATCCTTTTGTTTATGGGCAGCCAGTGTAGGGATATGAGGTGGGCGGAGATGTGTTCTTGGCAAGGGAGGTTGAGGATGAGACAGTCATACCCACAATCAATATCACGAACAATGTCATGCACACAATTAGCAAACCAATACTCATGTACTTACAGCACATATTCTTACTACCCTGCTGGCTAATGTTACCCATAATCTGTAAAGAATCAGAAAGTAGAAGAGAAAATTTAGAAAATGGAGCAAAAAATCAAAAACAAAAAACACTTTCTTTCAGCAGTTATTTACAGCTTTCGGTCTCTCTTCCAGAATCATTTGTCAAAAATTGGTTTAGCAGCATGTCAAGATCAGGTTTCAAAAGTCAAATCAGGTTATCAAAGTCATTTCCGGTTACTTTCAATAGTCTCTTTCTCCTAGTATTTTCTCAGATTGTTTCAACAGTTCAGTTCATCAGCTTCCGTCAAGTGCCAAAATATTGGTCTGGAATGTCCTGATCAAAACAAAAAGACAGAAAATATTTCTGCCATTCACTTTTAGTTGAGAGAAAGAGTGTATCACATCAGCTAGACCTTTGCAGTAGTCCAACACCATATCATTTGTAATGCTCAGAAGCACATTCTCTGGCACTGCTGGCAACCTCATGGCTCGGCCAATAAGGCTCTCATGCGGTGACAATCCTGTCTTCCTGTCGGTGTTTCACACTGTAATCAGAACTAAAGGCAGTGTGTCAGGCCATTTCAGATTTGTGGACGCACACATCTTTGCAACTCTTGACTTCAAGGTGCCATTCATCTGTTCCATTAGTCCTGATGCTTCAGGGCGGTAACTACAATGCAACTTCTGCTCAATGTTGAATGCTGCACATAGCAATTTAATGACTTCATTGTTGAAATGACTTCCCCTATCTGATTCTAAAGAGATCGGAAACCCAAAATGTGGTATCAGTTCCATAAGCAGTAGTTTCACTACTGTGAGGCTGTAATTTATTTGTGTATAGTATGCTTCAATCCAGTGACTACAAATGCAGACAATCACCAACACATATCTCAAACCTCCACACACAGACATCTCAATAAAATCCATTTGCATTCTGCTGAATGGACCTCTTGTTCTTCCAATGTGGCTCAAAAAACCACTGTCCCTTTTCCCAGGTTCATTTGTTGGCAAATGATGCAACAATGGCAAACTGCATCAGCAACCCGTCTAAACCTCGGGTTGAACCAATCATGTTTGAACAGACGAATCATGGCATCCCTCCCAATGTGCTTGGTCATGATAATACCTAGCTATTTGGGACAACAGACTATTTGGCAAAACCAATTAATCCTCTTCTGAAACCCACAATTCATCTTGTCTTTGTACACATTGCATTTTGGTCCATGAACATTTTTCCTCCCTGCCAACATTATTCTGCAACATTTTCAATTCTTCCATTGCATCAACTACTTTCAATGCATAACTTGGACACTTTTCATCTTCTTCAGGAAGCAGTTCTCACTTATCTTTGAACGATATACAGTTCAATGCACAAAATCCTGCGACTTGATCCGCATATCCATTTCACACTGACTCAAAGTCTTGTGATTTCAGATGTGCACTGCATTTCACCACGGCAATCTCTTCAGGCATTTGGATAGCATGTAACAATTCTTTAATTCTCTCACCATTTCTCACTGAACCAGAAGAGGCCATGAAGCCTCTCTGTGACCACAACTGGCCAAAATCATGGACTATTCCAAATCCATACTGGCTATCAGTATAGATGGTAACTTTCAGCAAAGCAGAAACATGGCACGCTCTAGTAAGGGCTACCAGTTCTGCTACTTGTGCAGAATACACTCCCCGAAGCAAAGACACTTTCAGGATACCAGAAATTGTGCACACAGCATATCCTGTTTTCAGTGTCCCTGTATTGTCTTTTAGACAGGAACCATCAACAAAAATAATTTGGTCAGTTTCCTCCAATTGAGTGTCTCTAATGTCAGGCCTCGGTTTTGTGCACAAGCCAGTTACTTCAAGACAATCATGCTCAATGTCTTTCAATTTTTCAATTTCAACGTTTTCATTTGGACCTAAAGTTGCCGGTTCAGCACTGTACATCTTTTGAATGCCACATTTGGTGACCCTAAAATACTCGTCTCATATCTGGTCAACCTTCCGCCGGTTAAATATCGTGGGGTAGGGTAAGAAGAACTTCAACTGAGTGGGGGACCATAATTGTTAAGGGATGTCCCATCACAATGCCTTTACAGTGTGTGAGGCTCAGTCCAATCGCTGCAACTGTGCGCAAACAACCTGGTAAGGCTGCTGCGACTGGGTCCAAAGTATTTGAAAAATATGCTACTGGGCGGTTTACACCTCCATGGACCTGCGTCAAGACAGACAAAGAACATGCATCACGCTCATGACAACAAAATGAAAGGCTTCATGTAATCAAGCATACCCAAAGCCAGAGCTTTGCACATACACTCTCTTAACTCAGAAAACGCTTTCATACCAGCCTGGTCTAACACTATGGGATCGGTGACCTCCTTGTGAATCAGCTTCTGCAATGACCTCGAAATGCCTGAAAACTTGTAGTCCATTGGCGGCAATAGCCTACCATTCCTAGAAACATCCTGACATCTCTCTGTGTGGTCCGGGGATTCATTTGCAATATGGTTGTGACCCTTTCTCTGGATATTTTCCTTGATCCTTTTTCAATCTGGTGACCTAAATATTTCACCTCTTTCTGACAGCAGTGCAGTTTGAGTGGGGACACTTTGGCCCATATTTATACTTTTTGACGCAAAACTGCGCTAACGCAGTTTTGCGTCAAAAAAATTTGTGCCGGCTAACGCCATTCTGAAGCACCATGCGGGCGCCGTATTTATTGAATGACGTTAGCCGGCGTTAGCCGCCGTCGCCGTCTGGTGTGCGTTAAAAAAAACGACGTACACCAGGCAGCGCCGGTGTAGGGGGAAATGGGGCTTGGGCGTCAAGAAATGGGGCAAGTCAGGTTGAGGCAATTTTTGCGCCTCAACCTGATTTGCGCCATTTTGTTTTTCACTCCCAACCCCCATAGAAATGACTCCTGTCTTAGCAAAGACAGGAGTCATGCCCCCTTGCCCAATGGCCATGCCCAGGGGACTTCTGTCCCCTGGGCATGGTCATTGGGCATAGTGGCATGTAGGGGGGCACAAATCAGGCCCCCCTATGCCACAAAAAAAACAACAAAAAAAACACTTACCTGAACTTACCTTAATGTCCCTGGGATGGGTCCCTCCAGCCTTGGGTGTCCTCCTGGGGTGGCCAAGGGTGACAGGGGGGGACCCTGGGGGCATGGGAGGGCACCTCTGGGCTCCTTCAGAGCCCACAGGTCCCTTAACGCCTGCCTTTTGCAGGCGCTAAAAAACGGCGCAAAAGCGGCCGTACGTCATTTTTTTTGACCCGCCCACTCCTGGGCGTGATTTTTGCCCGGGAGTATAAATCCGACGCACATGCCTCGGAGTTGATTTTTTAGACGGGAACGCCTACCTTGCATATAATTAACGCAAAGTAGGTGTCCACGCTAAAAAATGACGCTAACTCCATGGACTTTGGCGCTAGATGCGTCTAACGCCAAAGTATAAATATGGAGTTAGTTTTGCGTCGAAATTGCGTCAAAAAAACGACGCTATTCTGGCGCAAACGGAGTATAAATATGCCCCTTTATGTCCATTCTTTCGCAAATGGTTCTGCAAGGCAATCGAGTCATACTTGCACTCGTCCCTTGTTCTGGATGCAATCAGCAAGTCATCAATGTACTGCACAAAAGTCGATTGGAAAAGCAATTCCAATGACTCCAAATTATTTTTCAAGATCTGATTGACTATGGAAGGTGACTGTGAAAAGCCTTGAGGAATTCAACACCAACAGTAAACTTGGTCTAAAAATTTGAAACAAAAGAGAAATTGGCTGTCCTCGTGAAGGGGCACAGAAAAAGAATGCTTGTGACAAGTCAATGACAATGAACCACTCAGCATCACATGCAATCTGAAACATTATGACAGCTGGATTTGGTACCACAGGGCAACATTTGATCACAATGTCATTTATTTTTCTCAAATCCTGGACAATTCAAACTTTCCCACAGGGCTTTTTTAATCCCGTTATCGGTGAATTACATGGGCTGCCGAACTCTTCTTTCAGATCTCCTTGCTTCATAAATTCTGCAATTATTTGGGCGACCTTCATAAGAACATCTTGTGGCATATGGTACTGGGGAATCTATGGAAAAATCGCATTCGGCTTCACAGAAACTTTAACTGTCTCAAATTCCTTTATCAGACCTATCTCTTTTCCTGTCAGATCCCACACTTTGTCTTTAACCGTTCCCTGCAAATCAGGGTAAAACTCCTTCACTGTGAACAGTGGAAAGAAATTAATCAGAAGGTATTCCTCATTTATTGTCTTATACTCTGTCTCTGGGGCTTGGTCATCTTCATCATCGCTATTTGTCTGAATCTCGATTCCATCATTTGAACAGGTAATCAAGCACCTCGTTTCACACAGCAAGTGACTTCCCAGTAGGGATACTGGACTTGAATCACAGACTACGAATTTGTGCATTCCCTGAGAGTTGCCAATTTTAACCTGAACTGGATCTGTAATTGGGTTGGTCAAATACTTATTCGCTACTCCTACAACCTGGACTGTCTTCCCTGAAAGGGGCCAATTCAGAACTTCTGTACTTGTCACTGAAGAGCGTGTAGCTTCTGAGTCAACCAAGAATGAAACTCAGTGACCTACGACTTTTCTCTTCACATATGGACCTTTCTGATCTACTTATAAGGAATCTGCAAGCACAATTCCTCTTGATCCAAACTCTTGCTCACTCAATCGTCATTTATTCCAATCTCACTGTACAATGGGAATTGATGTACTGTGTTATTACTTTGGTTAAGCTTCTGAACTGTGACCTGTAGAGGAAGCATCACTTGCTTCTGTTCCATTGGGGCTTGAGGTATTTGTATTTGCTATCTAGGTACCATGGGAACCTGCTGTTGCATTGGCTGCAACAGTGTCATTTGTACAAGTGGCAGTTACACCTGCTGCATGGGTTAAAAACCTTGCATTTGATTCACATTTTTTAAAAAAATCGGATTATGACCTCTCCTTCTTAGTCCTCTTATGTTTTGGAACAAATTGATGTCATTAGTTTGCTGAACAACACCTTCCTGCACCAGCATCAGACACTCCCTCTTCCAATGCCCGACTGCTCTGCAAGCGTGACAAGGCAACAATTTCTTCATTCCCTGCACATCATTCTGAACCACTACAGTATTCATGTCGGGACCACGGTTTACATTACCTCCGCGACCTCTACCTCTCACATGATTTCGAAATACCATGTTTCCCTGCTGCTGCTGTTGTGGTAGCTGTTGTGGAAAATTTTCCTGCATCCCTGTTTGTGCAGGTTTAATCTGCCTCACCATTGCCTTATCTTTCAACTTTCTCTGCTTCAATTCAATCTCATCACTACAGTACTTGGCATACTGCAACACCTCATCAATCGGCTTTGCTTGCCAGCAAATCAAATGACTCTTAATCATCTGGCTAATTTCAGGTCTCAATCCTTTCACAAATCTGAATACAAAATGAATCATGTCCTTCAGCTCAATTGTCTCTGTACCACTGTAATGCTTGAACACCTGTAACAATCTCTCATAATACGCATGTATCAACTCCTTGACTTCCTGAGCTGTCCTATCAATTCTCTGCCAGTCAATGTTTTGGGGCGAAATTCTCATCTTCAGGAATTTAATCACCTTGTAATAATTTTTCATTACCTCCAGATCTCTCTCTGGTTCTTTTGTTGGCCAATCTATACTCCTCTTACACTCCATCCACAGATCGGCTGGAACTACTACCTCTAATAGAGTGTTCAAGTCCTCCCAAAGGCACTTTGCAAGTTTCACAAACCTGTCTGTCTGCTGGTACCATTCAACTGGCTTCTCTCTTAATCTGCTTATTTTAAGCTCCGACTAGCATTCAACCCTATCACAGTATCCGGAGGAACTCCGAATGGACTAAGGTCTAGCAATGATCTCGATCTGTCAAAAGTCTGTCCCACAGGAGAGACTACTCGGGTATTCTCATTAAGTCCTCCCCTCATTGCTTCCTGATCTAGGACTCCCTGTCGACCTGCTCTGTTATTCTCCTGTGCAAACAAAGGTGGAATTGGACCTATGGTAACAGGTACAGATACAGCATCTGGGCGTGGTCTGGCACTCAAGTTCTGTGGTTGCATAATTCCTGCATTCTGATTCATCAGTACAGATATATTTGACTGTGTCCCTGTTATCGGAGTGTATTTTGGCATTACTTGCGGCTGCACTTGAGGCAGTAAAAGTGGAGTTGGCTTTGTCTGAACCAGTCGGTCTCTAGAAAACCTGTCCTGTTGGCACTATTAGTTTTGTGGCAGTTTCATCAATGGGTACATCAGGGTAAATTCTCTAGCCATTTGACTGAGGCACCTGAGTTTGTGCTAATGGAGTAGTAGGTGCGTTAAGATTACTCTGCATCGGGATCTGTGTCGGGCTAGGATTAACCTGCACCAGATTCGCTGTCACATTAACCTGTGTTGGAGCTGTAGGATCAGCACTGGTTCTCAATAACTGTGTAAGAAACTCATCATCTTCTGATTCTTCCTCATATATCAAAAACTTCCTAGTCTCCCTACTCTCGGAAGGGCTTCTGTTTGACTTTCTAGTAGCTTTCCTTCCTTTTCACTGTCCTGTGTAATTGCTGAGAATAATTCAATCCCCTGCCAAGTCTCCGTTCTCCAAAGCCTCTGAACACTGTTCCATCTAGCTTCTGTTAATGTCTTTTCTGCCTTTCTCATTCTCCTCTCAAATTTCTGTTGTTGTCTGGCTACTAATTCCTAGATCGCTAATGCCTCAAACTGTGCTGGTCTCGGAGGGATTTCAGATCATACAACACCGTCCTCAAATTCTCTAAACTCCTCAAATTAAATGTTCCATTGAAATCCCATCCTTCTCTGTCACTTTGCACCATTGCTTCAGCCAAAGACATGGCGCGACACCCTTCTCTTCTATTACAATGTAAGCTGGTGTACCTTCTGGTGGTGTAATTTCCCCTTCACTCGTTGTAATGTATGTATCTCTTCTAAAAGCACTCTTTAAAGCTTTGAAAAATGTCATCTTTTCGACCTATATGTTATTCAAAATCAAATCAGGAAGTGATTTTTAATCCCAGATTTCTCTTCACCCACCTTCTCAAACAATTGCACCTCATGGATGGCTGGCAATCCGTGTGCGACCCTTCTCACTAACCAACCTATCCCAGCGCGCTCCGATGACATCACACTCATACGTACTGCGGCTGACAAAGTCTTGCAGCTTGTCCTCCCAAACTCAGATTCACACAGAACTAATGCAAAATTATTGCGAGCACTAATCAAAATGTGTCCGTTTACTACAGGTAAGATAACACAATCACTTCAGAAACTTTACGGATTTTTCACTGATGGCATTTCACTGTAGCAGCTTCTTTCTCAGTTTCCCTGATTCGCAAGCAAAATTTGACCCGGAAATTTCACTCTCAACTAATCAGTGAGTCTGTCCTGGTGCACATAGGACTCGCCAGATCCCAGTCGAAAAATTATTTCACTACTTTGAGTCATACTCTGTCTTGTCGACCACGCCGGATTGACCTATTAAGCCAGACAAATTACAACAAAAACCAAGTGTTGCATACACTTTTCAATATACTCCAGAGCCTTAGACCATGCAGAGTCTATACATCAACAACCACATGGAAAATTTTGAGCACAATCCGCAATACACATGTGAAGTTCGATGACTTCCCTACTCTCACACCGCGGAGTACGCACACTCCTTCTATGACTTCATTTGGAGTACGCAAACTCCCTAAACACTCTCAAACATCACAATTCATCTGCAATTTGCATAAGCTGTGCAAGCACAAAACCTACCTCATTTACACTATCACTAGAACACCAAGAACATCCTCAAGCCATCATTGGCAAGCTCCAAGATTCTGGGAAAGTAATGTCAGGCACATTTTATCTCCAATTTGAAACCCTGAAAAAATAAATCCAAATTTCGGTTATAATCAGCTCTCAAGAAACAAGACCATCAAACTAATACCATCTCTGGGAACACCTGTTATTTCTCGCTTACAATCTCTGAAACCAAATATTCTGCTACCACTCTTCCTGGACTGTATGATGGGCTCTTAACCCCTAAGGGTCTCTGGACATAACGGTTACGTCCTTGCATCGTTTCCACTGCCCTGGTGCTGAGGAAGTAATCGTTACATCCTGCTATGGGCGCTCTCTCTCCGATGGCCAAGCACCCCCCCCTCCCCTGTGCAGGGATGGAAGGGGAGTTGCTTCCCCTTCTGCCCCCGCCCCTCCTGACCCCCGTGGTGCCTGACAATGTCAGAACGCTATTGTGCGCTGACCTGCTTCAAGTGCAGATTGGAGGAGAAATGCTTTTGCATTTCTCCTCCGATCACGTGGAGGGGGTGAGAGAGGCATCAAAGGTAAGGAAAGGCCTTTCCTTTCCTTTGATGTCTCTCTCAGCATTTCTGCTGCCCGATGCGATCGGGCAGCAGAAATGGCCACAGAAATGGCCACTAGACACCAGGGATTTTTTTTTTTTATAAATGCATAAGGGGAGCAGCACTTTGAACAAGGGCTGCTCTTCAATCTAATGCTTAATCTAATTAGGCCGATCTGCCCCCGGCGGGGAGGAGGGGGGCAGAATCTGCTAGACACCAGGGATTATTATTTATTATTTTTTTTTTTTTAGATGTGGGGAGTGGCCCCTTGGGAAACTGCAGCTTCTCAGGGAGGCAAATAATTTTTAGGGCTTTTCTGCGTGTCCTGGGGGCAGTTCAGTCTATTTTTCTTAGGCCAATCTGTCATCGGGGGGGCAGAAACCACTAGCCAGCAAGGGGAGGGACCCCTAAGGCAAGGGTCGCTCCCCTGGAGGGAAAAATATTTTTAGGCCATTTCTGCCCGCCTTGGGGGCAGATCGGCCTATTTTCATTAGGCCAATCTGCCCCCAAGGGGGCCAGAAACCACTAGACACCAGGGATTTTTATCTTTTTGCATCAATTTCATGCAAGGGGAGTGAGCCCTTGGGCAAGTGTCGTTCCCCTAGAGGAAATATTTATTTTAGGCCATTTCTGCTTATTTATATAAGCCGGATCTGCCCCCAACGGTGCCAGAAACCACTAGTCACCAGTGATTTTTTTTCTTTTTTTTTGCGCAAATTTCACGCAAGGGGAGGGGGGCAAATTTGTTTTAGGCTATTTCTGCCTCCCCTGGGTGGCAGATCGGCCTATTGTAACAAGGGCAGAAACCTCTAGGCACCAGGGATCGTTTTTTATTTTTTAATTTCTTTTAGACGTTGGTAGAGATCCCTTAGGCAAGGGTCGCTCTCCTAGGGGGGAAAACCTTTTTAGGCCATTACTGCCCCAAAGGGGGGCAGAAACCACTAGGCACTAATGAGGTATCATTTTTACCAGGATACTGAGGGGAACGCTGGGTGGTAGGAAATTTGTGCCAGTGCAGTGATCCCACACAGAAATGTAGGAAAAATGTCATGTTTTTTTAGCTAAATTTGAGGTTTGCTGAGGATTCTGGGTAAGAAAACACTAGGTGATCCACGCAAGTCACACCTCCATGAATTCCCTCAGGTGTCCAGTTTTCAGAAATGTTTGGGTTTGGTAGGTTTCCCTAGATGGCTGCTGAGCCCAGGACCAAAAATGCAGATGCCCCCCGCAAAAACAGGTAGTTTTGTATTTGATAACTTTGATGTGTCCACATAATGTTTTGGGGCATTTCCTTTTGCGGGGTCTAGGCCTAGCCACACAAGTGAGGTACCATTTTTATTGGGAGACATAGGGGAACACTAGGTAGGAGGAAGTTTGTGGCTCCCCTCAGTTTCCAGAAATTTGCAGTACTGAAATTAGTTTTTTTGCCAAATGTTGAGGTTTGCTAAGGATCCTGGGTAATAGAACCTGGCGAGAGCACCACAAGTTACCCCATCCTGGGTTCCCATAGGTGTCCAATTTTCAGAAATATCCATGTTTGCTAGGTTTTCTTAGGTGCCAGAAGAGCTAGAGGCCAAAATCCACAGCTAGGCACTTTGCAAAAAACAGCTCTGTTTTCTTTGGGAAAATGTGATGTGTCCATGTTGTGTTTTGGGGCATTTCCTGTCATGGGCACTATGCCTACCCACACAAGTGAGGTACCATTTTTATCGGGAGACTTGGGGGAACGCTGGGTGGAAGGAAATTGGTGGCTCCTCTCAGATTCCAGAACTTTATGTCAGCAACATGTGAGGAAAAAGTGTTTTCTTGCCAAATTTTGAGGTTTGCTAAGGATTCTGGGTAACAGAACCTGGTGAGAGCACCACAACTCCCCCCATCTTCGATTCCCCTAGGTGACTAGTTTTCAAAAATGCACAGGTTTGGTAGGTTTCCTTTAGTGCCGGCTGAGCTAGAGGCCAAAATCTACAGCTAGGCACTTTGTAAAAAACAGCTCTGTTTTCTTTGGGAAAATGTGATGTGTCCATGTTGTGTTTTGGGGCATTTCCTGTCACGGGCACTAGACCTACCCACACAAATGAGGTACCATTTTCATCAGGAGACTTGGGGGAATGCTGGGTTGAAGGAAATTCGTGGCTGCTCTCAAATTCCAGAACTTTCCATCACCGAAATGTGAGGAAAAAGTGTTTTTTTGCCATATTTTGAAGTTTACAAAGGATTCTGGGTAACCGAACCTGGTGAGAGCCCC
The DNA here is from genome assembly GCF_031143425.1 of Pleurodeles waltl. Lineage (NCBI taxonomy): Eukaryota > Metazoa > Chordata > Amphibia > Caudata > Salamandridae > Pleurodeles > Pleurodeles waltl. The sequence continues at coordinate 464,331,594 of NC_090439.1, forward strand.
ACAAGTCATCCCATTTTGGATTTCCCTAGATGTCTAGTTTTCAAACATGCACAGGTTTGGTAGGTTTCCCTGGGTCCCGGCTGAGCTAGAGGCCAAAATCAACAGCTAGGCAGCTTGCAAAAAACAGCACTGTTTTCTTTGGGAAAATGTGATGTGTCCACGTTGTGTTCTGGGACATTTCCTGTTGCAGGTACTAGGCCTACCCACACAAGTGAGGTACCATTTTTATTGAGAGACTTGGTGAAATGCTGGGTGGAAGGAAATGTGTGGCTCCTCTCAGATTCCTGATCTTTCTCTCACCGTAATATGAGGAAAAAGTTTTTTGGGGCCAAATTTTGAGGGTTTGCAAAGAATTTTCTGGGTAACAGAACCTGGTGAGAGCCTCACAAGTCACCCCATCCCGGATTCCCCTAGGTGTCTTGTTTTAAAAAATGCACAGGTTTGGTAGTTTTCCCTGGATGCTGGCTGAGCTAGAGGCCAAAATCCACAGCCTGGCACTTTGCAAAAAACATGTCAGATTTCAATGTAAAAATGTGATGTGTCCTTGTTGCGTTTCCTGGCACTAGGCCTACCCACACAAGTGAGGTACCATTTCTCTTTGTCTTTATCAACATTTTTTCCTTCCAAATGTAAGACAGTGTGTAAAAACAATGTCTATTTGAGTGCACTGTAATTCATATGCTAATATGGGGACCTCGGTTTTCAGAGATGTGCAAATAACCACTGCTTCTCAACAGCTTATTTTTGGAAATACAAAAGTTTTCTTGATACCTATTTTCCTCTCTTTATATTTCAGCAAATGAATTGCTGTATACCCGGTATAGAATGAAAACCCATTGCAAGGCGCATCTCATTTATTGTCACTGAGTACCTAGGGTTCTTGATGAACCTACAAGCCATATATATCCCGCAACCAGAAGAGTCCAGCAGATGTAACGGTATATTGCTTTAAAAAATCTGAAATCACAGAAAAAGTTACAGAGTAAAACGTGGAGAAAAATGGCAGTTTTTTTCACCTCAATTTCAATATTTTTTTATTTCAGCTGTTATTTTTTTTTGGTAAACCTTGTACGATCTACACAAATGGCCTCTTGGTGAATTCAGAATTTTTGTCTACTTTTCAGAAATGTTTAGCTTTCTGGGATCCAGCATTGGTTTCACACCCTTTTCTGTTACTAACTGGAAGGAGGATAAAATCACAAAAAATAGTAAAGACGGGGTATGTCCCAGTAAAATGCCAAAATTGTGTTGAAAAATGTGGTTTTCTGATTCAAGTCTGCCTGTTCCTGAAAGCTGGGAAGATGGTGATTTTAGCACCACAAACCCTTTGTTGATGCCATTTTCAGGGAAAAAGCCACAAGCCTTCTTCTGCAGCCCCTTTTTCCCATTGTTTTGAAAAAAAAGAACTTTTCACTGTATTTTGGCTAATTTCTTGGTCTCCTTCAGTGGAACCCAGAAACTCTGGGTAGCTCTAGAATCCCTAGGATGTTGGAAAAAAGTATGCAGATTTGGCAAGGGTAGCTTATGTGGACAAAACGTTATGAGGGCCTAAACACGAACTTCCCCAAATAGCCAAACTGAAAGCCTGGCACCTGAGGGGGAAAAGGCCTGGCAGCGAAGGAGTTAAGGAGACAAACCATCAAGCTGTTACTATCTCTGCGAACACCTGTTATTGGACCTCTACGATGGGCTCCCATGGGGACGAATCATCAGTCTGCTACCATCTTTGTTGGCACGTCTGACCTTAATAAGTAAACTTACAAGGGGACGCAAATAGGTCGATGAACCTTTTGACCAATGCATGAGATGTTCCCACCATACAAACACTGATCAATAACCAATTGTCCTGCTTTAACATCAATTTTCAATAATAATCAATAACATTAGTAATCAATAGGAGTCAGTAATTGACACACCATGACCTTGCAGTCATAAATAACCACACCTTTATGTAAGTTATGTAATTTAGAATATTAATTTCCCTAAATTAACAATGCTAATGTGATGTAGGTTAATCTCAAAATCAATTGATAAACATACAGAAACAATACTGGCTGTCCAAAGTGACAAAAGAAACACAATCTAATCAAAGTTTGAGCTACTACACATTCTAATATTACGGTACAAATTAATAGCAAGAATAACGGTGCAAACAATATTACATACATTTAGATTCAGCAAAGAAAAGACATCAGTTGTTATTCCCTATATTGACCTTCATTAGTGAGCACCCTAAGTAACACCGGATTTGAATTAGCATGTTGGGCTTCCTGCAAAACAATTTAGTCAACATAAATTTGGAAAACATCTAACTATGGCTCTGTCAAAATAGTGCGGTTGGTACTTGGAAACAAAGGCAAATAGACATAGCAAACAACATCACAGTCAATATACCTATCCTCAGTATGGATCAGCAAGCAGTGACAGTCTTCCTCCTCACGACATCAGTATGGTCAGCAAGACATCAGGATTCAGCATCAAAGTTCAGAAAAGGCAAAGTCTTTTGAGCATTAACGTTAAGAATGTCTCTTCTCAAGACACTAAAGAAAATTATGGTGGTCTTAATGGCATGATAGAAAATTGGCAAATGGTGTCCTCTTCTCAGTCCAGACCGGCTAAGTTAGATTCCCTAAAACTACTTCCCAAGTCCCCATTGGTCAAGGGATCGCATGTTCACACTTTGTCCAACAAAACTAAAACTTCAAATCTACATTTTTACTAGTACACGGTCCACATGTCTATGATTGGCTCCTTTCGTAGTGTTCTCATCCATCCGGCTCACCAGGTAACAATATTGTTGCAGCCCATACTCCAGTCAGTATGGTGATTGTTCTCTCCTGAGAAAGTCAGTCTTACACGTATGGCATTTACAATGTTGCATTCACAGGAACATCATCTTCCAGCAAGCAGCACATTAGGTCAGCACAGTGGAAAATCACTGTTTAATTCTTTAAACAGACACTTTATTAAACGCTCAAGAAACTGCAGCTTGATATGAGGCCGTGCAACTAGGCCAAGACCTCCGTTAAGTTAAGGCTTTCAATTAAAAAAGCTAATACATAATGCACAACCCTAAATATGACATATTACTACATTAATCAAACATAAACTCAACATTTCATATTCATAAGCCATTAATAAGTACACTTTGTGAATATTGGCGGCCACTCATGTGGTCATACTTTAAAATGCGTGCATTATTTTTCCTACGTTATTATACTTTCTACGCAAAATCAACATTCAGGATACATGAATATTCGTTAATAATTTCATTAACACTTCTGCATTAGCAATGGATAAACATCTTCAACTACGACTGACTGTATAATAGTCAATATTGAGTTTTATAGATTCTGCAATTTCTTGTAATAATGCCAACAGTTCTAAGCAATCATTATTTGCTCATTTTATTAATATGTTAACAAAAGACCAGAAAAGTGGACCTTGAGAGAGAATGTTTTGTAACACAAAATAGTTGCTGAGATGGTCAACAAAGGCTCAGTAAAGTGAAATGTTGACATTTGTATGTAGTAACTGAAGGACTTAAAAGATTCACAAGTAATATTGTATACTTTTCATACTTCACAGGCAGCATTAGAAATGACATCATAAAGCGGTTACAGATAACGTGGCCAAAATCCCCAGGAGAAGGCCGCGCTGAATTGTTGCAGAAAGAATAAATAAAATCATCTGCCAAGAGATAATATTTTAAAGGGAGAAAATTATAAAACTCGTAAAAATGTAGATCAAGGGTCTGTAAAAACAGCTACAGTGCAGATAAAGGGATTGAGTCATGGTGTTCAATTAAAAAAAACACCGAAGCTAGGAATTAGATAACATTTTGGTTAAATGTGGAAGTCAAAAAGGATCAGCAGCTGCCAAAAATATACCAAAAATAAGTCATAAAATCGCTTACTAATACTGTTAAAAATAACTGAAAAAAACAGCTTGATTTAATCCAGCGCAGATGAAAGTGATCCGTTTTTATAAAACATGCCTGCCCCAGGCCTGGCAGCATTCCGGTGTCTACCACAAAGAAAAATAATAATGGTTTGGTCTTCAATACTGTTACATGTATTTGAAGATTGTTTAATAAAACAGATGATCCTGCCATCATGAACAATTAATGCAATAATTTATCTTCTGCAGATCCTGGCAATTACAGATGTATTTATTGCTCTCCTGCAGAAATGGACTTTGCATATATATTTAATATAACTAAGACACAAGAGAAGAGAAGGGGATCTTACCAATGTTTCAAACAGGTTTTTGGAAGGAGCAATGTGGTATGGACAATATTATATATTTAGACATAAGTTTTCAAAGGAACGTAAAGACATCGTGTATATAACCTCATTCATAAATTACACTTTGGCTTTGACAGTATAGATCCACGAATTTTATGGGGGAAAATGAATAACATGAGGGTATCTAGAGGCCTCTTTAACGCAATCATTGAAACAGATTTAGAAACCTGAACAAGCCTAATGATGGGGTGCACTCAATTGTTAACTAAGGAAGTCCCACATAAAACGGTCTAAATCAGGATTGCATTCTTTTCTGTTGTTATGTGCGCAATACAATGCAGATCTTCCTCAAATTTTGACATCAGTCCACATCTTCGCTCACAGGTTAGAACATGTTGTGAATCAATTACTTTGTTGTGATGGAGTTAACTACTAAAGTTCAGTATCTAGACTGAGCTGGCAAGTACTGTAAACACACTTTATTACATTCGATATAACTTGCACTTACCTTCACTAACTGAGTAAAGACGGTAAGGCCATGTATTAGAAATGGTACTAAGAATCAGTACCTTTTGAAAGAGTACATGGTCTTGTGATTGAGTGGTAGAAGAATTGTGAAACATTTTAACGACCAACCCCACATTGTGCTTCACAATCAGTGAGGGAACCTCAAAAAGAACAAAAACAAGAGCGTAATATATATGCATACACTGGGGAGTTGGTGGGGCAGTGGGTGCCTTGAGGGTCCCTCCTCAGCCCCCAACACTGTAACAACCTATGGGTGAAGATATTAGGACCAGGACAGCCCAAAAAAGTAGAAAAGGGCAGAGCTGCTCATTTATTATTCGCTGCTCCAAGGCAAGGAGCACCCCATAATGCCCTGTACGGGCTTTTTAATGATACGTTTGGATCCTGATAGTGTTCCTAGAAAGGGCAGGGGCACCACCAAGTACTTTTTAATGCTCTATATATCTACCAGAGCTAGAAAATGCAATACATTGAACTGGAATAACTAAGAGTAGACACTATTACAAGAGCCTCACGCCAAAAAACTATTTAGAAACTAGACAAGGAACATAAGTGATTTTAGTGGAACCTTACAAATAGGATGAGTGTAAGGAAATGGGACATTAGTTGTGTGGCTTGCACTAGTAATTGATCCACAACCCCCCCTCTCACTGGGAATCAAACACCCCAATTTAATGCTAGACTCTCTGGGGAGCAAAGTTGAGAAGTCCAAGGACTACTTGGGGGAGGAGGTGAGAGCTAGTAGTCACCATTTATTGGCACACAATAATAACTTTCAATAAATGAATGTCCTGTCTGTGCTTTTGTTTTCTTTAGAAGAGGAAAAGCACATTTATTACACATAAACTGCTCAATACTAAGCAGTAATTTAAAAATATACATAAGGCTGGTGGAAATACGTTTGGTACCATTAAACCGTGACTCCAAAGATCATAGTACCCACTCCCGTACAATATAGCATGTAACCATAAAGGGAGGTGTTACTTTAAATCAAGCAGAGCTGTTGGCTCTCTCAAGTTATCACTTAAAGACCAAAATCGCATATCATAATACATCATTCTATCCCTGACCTTGGTAACCTTGATCCATCTGCAATCTCATTACAACTCATAAAGCATTGCAGTCTTTCATGAACAATCATTACTGTCAGCAATTCCAATACAAAATAACGCATTGTAAAAACCTTATTATATGGGCCTGACCTTTTCTTTGAATAACTTAGACCAAAACCTGCAGCCATAGCACCAGTCTACAGAAGTTGCTGCATTCACGGGCTCTACAACAAATGTTGCAGTCATGGAGTGCTTCATTTATAAGCAGAACACTGGGGTGGGAGGGGGTCATCTTTTCTTAGACTGTGTAAACTTAGGGTCAGTATTTTTTTTAACTGTCTTCAGTGGAAGCTTCTGTACTCCTGCAGACCCCTACACTCTCTTTTTGGCATTGATGGAGCCCCTGCAGTACCAGGGCCACCACATCATGGAAAGATTTCGGCATTCTTAACCTTGCGGAGCATTATGAGATACTACCTCGCAGGCGCAGCGCATGCATGCTGATTAGACACCTCCAGCTACATTTCTCTGCGAGGCCACATGGCATCTTCTTGAATCCTTTTTTTAAATTGTTGGTGAGGGTGCCCAAACCCACCTGGGCACCCTACTTTCCCTCATTGTTAAGGGTGCCTCAGGGAGCACACCCCTAGCTGCCCCAGCTGGCTCCCTACCTGCCTGCATCCTCCTTTGCCATCAGTATGATAGATGACAGCAAGCTTCTCACCTGTCCACTTCATGCAGGGAGGGTGTTCTTTGTTGTGGTGTCCGCCCTGCTCCCCAGAGCTGGGTACGGGCAGCATGGGTGGCCCATCACATGTAGGGGAGCGCGATGGTACTTCCCCAGCCTCCTGACTTATTTGGGGCCCAGAGATCGGGTCCTGGTCCCTTCCCTTCCTTCTCAGGGGAAGGCAACGGCTCAAAGGTGCTCCCCCTTCTCTTCCTGTCATGATGGGCCTTGAGATGGGTTCCAGGACACTTTTTTCTTTGTTGGGGATGCCACGGTGCTCCCCCAGTCCTTGTGGAGTTGGGGGCCTGGAAATGGGGTCCTGGGTCCCTTTCTTCTATGGTGAGAGCTTGCGACAGCACTCCCCTGACTCCATCAATTATTGAGGTCCCTCAGATGGGGTCCTGGGTGCTTTATTTTATTGGTGGTGGAGCGCATTTGTGCTCTGCCTTCCTTCTGACATGATGAGGGATGTGGAGATAGGGTCCTGGGCCCTCTTGAGAAAAAAACGGCACTGGATTATCTTCTGCAGGAGAGCTCTGCGCACTTCGATTATTGGGAGGTGGGGTCAAAGGCCAAACCCTTTTTCCATGCATATCTCGGGCCGCAGCACTCTTGAGCTCATGTGGCTCCAGGTGGTGAGCCGTAGCATCTTGGAGTTTCTTCTTTGAGCCTCCTTGTCTTTAATATGGCACATTTTGCAGGGAGCTGGGCTCTACTACTGAGCTGAGCCAGAGAAATATGATAATTCTTGCATAATCCATATTGACTCACAATTTCACTCAATTGATGTCTTATGTAGGTTAAAGGGAAGTAATACTGTATTCAAAGGCAGATTTCCCCCAGGTATATAATAAAGTGTCACTACATACAAAATAGTAAACGACACCGACTTTACTTATGAGTGTCCACTAATATTATACGACCTATCCCAGGACAATACCTAACCCTACAGAATCTCTCTGCATCAGGCTACCTGTGCACTGTTACCAGGCTGAGAAGACAGTAGTCTCAAAGGTGCAGCCCTTACAAGTGTGAACACGTGTGTGCACACGTGTCTACGTGTAGCCAGCCAAGTGCCACTTAACCTAGCTACATCACAGCACCCTTAACTCAACAGGTGGACACTTGTGCAAGGAAACAATCAGTGTACTTGATATGCAGGCAGAAGACTCCCTGGACAATTGGACATTGATACTGTGTACATCCGAAGACCTGCTTTCAGTAAACCCACCATACTAGTGGATGTACTTATGGTCTAGAGAGAGGCACAGGCAATCTCAATGTGGTAGAAGATCGTCCTCCAGGATGGTGCATGCTTTGAACTCTTCCAAGCCGGGTGACTGGAGAGCTGCCCACCAGTGTCTAAACGACCATGTCCACATTTAAATAATATATTTTATATTTCTGTACTTGCACAATGTATTAAACATAGTTTAGCATTTTCAAAAATAATTTAAAAAACTAATTTCTGTTATAAAAAGGTAAAATTATGTGTGTGACAAAAGCAATCTTTTTAGTTAGATGTGAAATCAACTCCGGGGTAGAAATGCTTTGCAGGATCAAGACAGGATTGCCTTCTCTTGCTTTTTTGGGGGTGTGCGGCGCCCCTTGCAGAAATTTCGAACTGCACTGAAGTGAGCAATGTCCTCTTTTCAACATACACTCACAAAGCCGTGCCTTTAAACTTTTGTACACTACATTATTTCACTTTTCACACACACAACAGACGCACATATTTGGTCCTTCTGTAGGCGATAGTAGAGACAGAGGACTTATGAGGACAGGGACGACGTCATAGCACAGAACACAGTTTATTTGTAAGAAAAAATAAACAATTGCTGTCAGGACAGTTTCATGTGTCCGCAAATTAAAATACCTTTATTAGGTACCTAGAGTGCTTCACGCGGGTGCTAAACCTGTTCCTCATTGCTCTATCTTTTTCGATATTATGTGGATGAAATATGTCTGATGTAGAAAGTTCCATTAAGTCTTTCATACTTCTAAAACTGATAGCTACTAACCTTGGTTATTTCTAGGCTTTAGGAGTTGCGTGCTTATCGTCTTAAGCTGTGTAGATACAACACCTTTGGCATGGGACCCTAGCTCTGCAGGAGCATAGCATAGATGAAAGACCTCTTAGGGTACACAGTTTTATCCATTGTCCAACTGACATAACTCAGAGCGAGGTATGAGCAAACCTCCAGCTACAAGGGCCCCAGTTCATGGACGGCAATTCACCAAAATGCCAGGGGTAGGGAACGTGACATCACGCGCCCTTTCGCTGCCACTTTCACTCACACCCACATTCCGTAACAATATATTATTCACTATAGTGTAATAAAAATGGAGTACAGTTAGCTGGAATATGCCCTTCCATGGCATCTGAGGTAAGAAAAATACTTTTAACTGTGTGTTGTGTGCGTGCTTGCGGATGAGAGTGTGTTTATGTGTGAGAGAGTGTATGTAAACTGTGAATTTATGCGTGCATTCCAGCTAATTGTACTCCATTTTTATTACACTAATAGTGAATAATATATTGTTACTCACTATTAGTGTCATAAAATAATGACAGAAAACAAAGTGGAGTCCCAACTGGCATCCATCGGGGCGAGCTGCCACTGTGCTCCTGGCACTGAGTGTGTCACCTTCGAAGCCAGGGGGTCGCAAAGGCAGTGCTAGGGGTAGCAAAAGGAAAGCCAGGGGGTCGGAGCTGCGACCCCTGGCGACCCTTAAATGACGTTCATGCCCCAGTTACCATTTGCACGGTACTGTGATGGATCTACCGGGCGGTAAATTCAAATGCACATTTACCATTACCTGGCGGAAGTACCGCCCAGAGCCATTCAATTACAAGTTAAATTCGTTGCCATGTGGAGCCGTTTTTCTCAACACAGAATTCTCAATTACATGGAGTTTAACAGGTACATTTACCACCTACACTGAGCAGCTGGTAACGTGTATGCTAAGGGGTCTGTTTAGGGCGGCTGATGAGTGAGGAGGGCGGGGGAGTGAGAGAGGGAAGGGGACATTTTTTTCTAGTCTGGGAAACATTGTATGCTTTCCACTGTTACAAAACCAAACGGAAATGAGTTTTGACTGCCACAGCATCCAAAGTCTCATGCGATTTCCCCAGCCGGTTTTACCAGACAAGAAATTCGAGTCACAGTCTCCCACAACCAGAAAAAACAAATGAGGAAAAACCTAACTACTAAAATAATCAGTTGGAATTTTTTTTAACGCTTGAAACGTGCATCAATTTTCGTTCTGCCTGACGTGTATTAGGGCCTAAAGGTATACAAGCGAAATCCTCCTTCCTTCTTCAAACATCATACCCAGACAATATCACCATAAAGAATGTTCTTTGCAAAACATAGGGGATAGTGAGCCTCTTCCACAGTCTGAATGTTTACACTGTAAATCAAAATTTAATGCTATTTGGACATTCACAACTCTCATTTACAGACCAAATCAATGTACTGCCTGTTATGGCAAGGCTATTCTACCCTAAGAAAAAACCTTCTTCATGCAGCAGAAAACCTAAAGTCCATCCTTAGACACTGATGGATAACCCCAGAACATATTATAAAAATAGTTTAAATGAGCGGAACACACCTTTACCCGTTTTAATGAATACAAGCAGTTTCAGTAAAGACTCATGGAGAGCGGTCTATCATGTGATACAATGTTGAAATACTAGGAAAAATTATCTATTTGGGACATTAAACAACAATGTTGCTTTTTTCAAACTTAAATATGATCGTGCTGATAGGATGGGCAAAGCTGACACAGCCTTTGGACCTTTCTTGTCTTGGTAAATAAAATAGAGGTGCTGAATTGACTGAAAAAAGCTGCTCTACAAAGCCACCTGCACTGGCGACTTCACATAAGAGTTGGGCAAAAACCGTGGGTGGAGTACTCTGGAGGCAATGACAGAGGACGAATCAAGACAGAAGCCATCCATGACTAAGGGGAGGCCATCCAAACATTTGTGCCCAAGGCCCACTAACATTTATGTCATCACTAGACTTTAGGTTCCTACCTGCTCAAGGAAATATGTTTGAAAGTCTGCATTGGGATGGAGAAGTCCCCTGCATGATGACAGGTGTGTACCCTGCTCTGAGTGCACCAGTTGCATGGTATCTGGACCCTGGTAAGAATATTTGGTCATGGGTGAAAACAGGTTATGAGTGTGTGCTAAGATCTAGGCCTGTCTCAGGGTAATGTAGTCCGTTTAGACCAAACAGTGCACACCAATAGTTGCCCTCGTGAAAGTAGAATGCTACTGCCCTTACCTGGAACTAAGTGACAAACCCCTTTTGTGTTCAGTAGTAATCAGTAGAGTGAACAGTTCTTTTCACCAGTGTCACTGGAGGGGGGTCTACTCGCCCTCTCATGTAAAGTTCCCTGGCAGTGTACTTAACGTAATCTTAGCCTGCATGGATTTTGTGTAGCTCTGGACAGTGTGTTTTACTTGCATCTGCATGCCGAGATGCATGTGTATGCCTGTGTATGTTACATAACATGGATGTCTGTGGAATCCATTTTGGAAGCACAAGGACTGAAGAGACTTGTGGAAGTGAGGACTGAAACCTCCAGACAGGAGGCGTGAATTGCTGACATTACTAAAGGCTGGGGTGGGACACACATACTCTTGGAAGGGGATCAGAGCATCCTATGTGCATATCAAGTCTCTTTGATTCCAGGAAGAGTTAGTTGTCAGTGGGGCCTGGGCTCATTTTCAGGGAGTTGGTGGGACTGCTAAAATTCAGCTATGGACCAAGGAATCTTGATAGAAAGTAAGATGTAGGACTTTGGACCTGTATGAGGCATAATACAATTTAGGCTGACATCCAGATATGATTGCTGGTTATTCCCTTGGTCTGTGTTGTGAGTCAATCAGAACTGGAAACACAATTTCTGTGGCAGACTGTCTCTTTAACAAAGAGCAGTGTCGAGCAAAGAGCAAGTCAAAGGAGCTGACACCCATTACCCAGATATAAAGGTATCAGACACTACATCACATTTGTGCCTGGAGTTGGCAAATGAAGGTGAGAACCACAAGTTGTTCATCAGCACTGTTCATCAGGAGAACGGAGGTCACCAAGGCTTCAAGCTACTGCAACCAGGACTTGGGATCAATGTCTTCTAGTCTCCCAGCTAGGTGAGGCATGAATCACCCAGGACCAAAGAACACTTGCCATTTGCCTGTTGCACCAGATTTCTGTCTGCCTACCAAGACCAGCATGCTGTGTGAGGAGGAGAAAGTCTGGGGGTAGGAAGACCCAATGGGGATCCTGGCAAGCGGATCCCAGATATTAGAGTGAGGGGCACTTGTCTAGTTGGGACTGGTGTTGTGTGAGAGAACGTCCCTCTCTTATGGAAGTCAAAAACCTCTGTTCGGGCTGCTGTGAAGTTATGGGCTACCGTCCATGTCACTGTTCTCATTCAGGCCATGTCTGTGACCGGAGGGGGATATTGAGAATGTTAGGGCAGTCTCCCACTGCAACTGACACTTTTGGGGCTGTCACCCATTATCTGTAACCCCTGTATGCCAGGAAGCTACCACTGACACTGTTGCAGCTGTAGCCCTGATTATCAAACCTCGTTTGGAGTTTAGTCTGTGCCAAATGACCTCCGGTTGCCATAAGGGGGCCACTAGGACCGTTGCAGCTATCTCCATGTCAGAGGAGTCTCCAGGCCCAGTGGAGGGACTCCTGAACCAGACCAGAAGCCGCCATGCAGCTTTGCTGCTCCTTCATGACTTTACTGGGAGGCAGTGGCGTAGCGTGGGGAGTGCAGGGGGGGCCGGCCGCACTGGGCGCAACATCTTGGAAGAGACTCGAGTGCTAAAATCCACGGGTTAGGGGGCGCAAATTACTTGCCTTGCCCCGGGTTAGGGGGCGCAAATTACTTGCCTTGCCCCAGGTGCTGACAACCCACGCTACGCCACTGCTGGGAGGACAGTGAAGAAGGAGCTGCTGTATTCGGAAGCCATCGCCAAATGTGAAAGTCTCAGCGCACACCTTGGAATGGCGTTATGTGAGTTGTTCAAGCATGTATGATATGCACCTTGGCTCCCGGACACTTCTTAAGGAGCAGTTGGGTAAGAGTGAAGCAGGGCAGCAGGCCCTTGTGAGACTGATATGAGCTCACAGGTTTACCACCTAGTGAGCTGAACGTTCAAGAGTGAAGCTTGAACTTTGATGCATACCCTAGTGCAGACTGCACCAATGGTCACCTCCTGAAATCCTCTAGGACACAATGTTTAGAACAAAGGAGAATGGGGAAGTGGGGAGAGGACCCACAGTGCAAGCACTGAAAGGAAACTGTGTAATTTATTTAGTGTGTTGTCAACTGATTGTGGTCAATATGGGTATTTCACATTTTGAGCCTATGCATAACTTGTTCCTAACTCCCCCTGAATAAACTTGGACTGCTCGACCCATGTTACCACTGACACTTAAGTGCTGAAGGGGGAATGCATAATAGGTCAGGCCTGGGAGATCAAGAGTAAAAAGCCTCAACCTCCATGGGCTGGTCTAGAAAACCCTGCCTACCCCATGGCTCTCTGAAAAGGATTCCGACAGGCTGCAAGGAAAAGGCTTGCTTCCCAGACCACCAGCTTGATGCAATGATCAGATGAAATATCAGATTCATACAAAATCCTGGGCTATTATTGATGTTCAATCGCTCTTAAGGGTATATACTAATTCTTGTTCTAGAGTCCATTCAGTAGGTTACACGGAAAATAAAATACAAAGATATTCAACGCATATGCTTTTTCAAACTATTTTAACATAGGTTTTTATGAAGAAAAGAGGCTGAATTGAATAATACTTATTTTGAACCAAGAGGCAAAATGAAAACATCAGTGCCAGTCATACATTTGTCAGACAGAGATTCGTGTAAAAAATCAAGGAACTTCTAACCACTTTGTAGGTGAATTTGCATTAAACGAGGAAGTTAAAAACACAGAGAAATGAGGATGATGGAGTTGCCCCATGTATGTTACACAGAAACCGAGGAGACTGTTAAAAAATTGGCTAGGTGACAGAGTAGTCATGGAGGCAATGCATAAAGTATTTTTTCAACACTTCAAACAGTAAAACAGCAAAAACATCACTGAAAAAGATACCATACCTGGTTAGAAAATTATAACTTAATTTCATAAATATAACAAGACCGAAACAACAAAAATCCAATAGGTAGAACTTGAGGTATGAATTTTTAAATAATAAACTGTAGAGAAGTGCTTACAAGCAAAAAGCAACAACCAGCACTATTTGTTTGCACAAGACCGGGACAAAGTCAAAAGTTCAGGCCGACCTTTATGGAGTGCGGGTACCCGTTGGGTACCCATTGGGCCCACTGCACCAAAGTGACACACTGGGCCCAATGGGCCCAATGCACCAAAGTTACTTAAAATCCAAGGGGCATATTTATCAGAAAGTGGTGCAGTGCAGCACAGCAAGTCAGCTTGCTGTGCTGTCCTACATCACTGGGAAAAGACAGGAATGCACCACGTTTAAAGCATACAACACATTTGTAACTTTTTCTCTTGAGCTGATGCACAGTGGGCTGCTTAGCGCAATCATAGGCACCCTTTCACCACGGTGAAAGGGTGCCTGCATTGCATGCAGGATTGTTTTTGTGCAGGTGGGACACCTTCCTGCACAATCCTGAGAGGCATATTCCTATTTCTCTGTGTCATGGAGAATGCAGCACACATAGAAAGAGGAAGAAAAGAGGCAAAATCGAGATATTTCTCTTTGGTATACCTCCCCTTGGAAGCTGTAAAATGTTGGCGCGTCCCCAGGTTTACAGGCTCTTGTAAATCTGGAGATGCATCAAAAGCTATGGGAGTTGTGTGGGAACACCCGCTCAATGCCCATGGAACATCTCCCTAGCTGAAAGTAAGGCAATGCAGTGATTTACTCTGCATTGCTTTACTCCTGATTTTTTAAGCCACTCAGAGCCATGCAAAGTGCCTTTGCTTGGCTTCAAAACTCTGACTTTAGGTTTTTGTCACTCTTGCACCATGTTGCATAGTGCAAGAGAGATGTAACCAGGTCACAAAAATGGCCCCTAGTGCAGGAGCATTGTATTGGTGCTGAACCACACCATCTAGGAGATGCAGTGAATTTCTCATGCAGCTGAGGAGTTGCCTCGAAGTTCCCCATGCAGAGGATGGCGATGCGTCAGAACCAAGATGTGATGGAGTTCAGGTGCAGAAGCAGGATGCATCAATGACAAGGTGATGCACTGATTCAGATGAACGAAGTGGCTGCGATATGGAGTTCGGCATCATCATCAAGGCTTTCGCTGACAGAGAATCAGGAGCCTCGTGCCAAAGAAAATGCAGCAATTCTGGTTGCGAAAGAAATGCGCTGACTTTATCCACGCAACAGCGGAGATGAAGTGGTTCTGTCCACGTAACGGTGGAGATGCTGTGGTTCTGCTGGAGCAGCTCTTGAGGATCTACCTTCAAGGGTCCAGGACTGAGGAGGCACAACTTGACAGGTCAGGCTCACAGCTGGCAGAGTTCAGTTGGGTTGGATGGAAGTCTTTTATGTTCCTGAGACTTCAAATTAGCAGGGCCAGTTGGCTGGCCCTTGGAGTCACTCTGGGTTCTGGTTTGGAGAGATGCAAGTCCAGCCTATTCAGATGCAAATGTAAGGCTTTGGCCAGCTCCACCTTCCCATCCTGTCTGCTGGCCCACCAGGGACCATCAAGTCACACCTAAGTTCCCATTGTGTGTGTCTGTCTATAGGGAATACACAAAGCCCAGCTGTCACCCACCCCAAACAAGTGAGACAGGCTGCAGGCACACAGGGCTAAGAGCAGAAAAATGCCAACTTTCTAAAAGTGGCATTTTCAAAATGGTAACAATAATTATGACTTTACCATTACAATTCAATAGGTACTATACTTGACAGATCTACCTCCTCACAATCCAGAATTACAGCTTTTTAAATGAAATAAGAAATCCACAATCTTATTCTATTAGAGGGATAGGCCTCACAGTAGTGAAAAAGTAATTTGGGAGTTTTTCACTACCAGGACATGTATAACTGAAAGGTACATTCCTAGATTTTAATGACACAGTATCCTGCACTATAGGCACCATAGGACCTACCTTAGGGGTGACTTATATGTAGTAAAAATGGAGTTTAAGGCTTGACAAGGAGTTATAAAAGCCAAGAGTCATGGGAATGTAATGCTGCATTCAGTTTGCAATGACAGTCCTGGGACAAGTTTAAAGACCACTTAACTGAGTGGTACAATCAGTGTTACAGGCACCCTAGTAGCATTTAATTTACCGGCCCTAGGTACGTGTAGTGCACTTTACTAGCGGTTTATAAGTAAATGAAATATGTTAATTAGGTATATGCCAATGAAGCCATCTTTAGGGGAGTGAGAAAAAAGCTCCTTATCACTGGTTAGCAGTGGTAAAGTGCACAGAGTCCTAAGGCAAACAAAAATGAGTTAAGAGAAATTTGAGGCAGGAGGGCTAAACGTTTGGGGGAAGACCACCCTAAGGCTGACAGGTCTAACACTCAAAAGGCCACTAATATGTACTTCCGTCTTGCATTTATGAATGACAGCTCCTCCATCATGTCTGTCTGTCTGTATGCCTTTGTATAATGTTGTAAAGGGGAATTTTAATTGTCACATCACCTTTGTAATTTACTGCTTTCATCAGCTTTTTCACCCGTCCCTTCTGATTTATTTATTTGCTCTTTCCTTAAACCATCAATATCGTATCTCTCTCACTTTTCTTCTTTTCCCATCACAAATGTCTCTCTCATTATTTCTCTTAAACTCTCTTTTTACACCTTCACACACTAATCATTGTGCTTGACTGTGCTTCTCTTCTTCAGTCTGTCTCTCTTCTTTAACAATATATCTTTTGCAAGTAATGACAGTCTTCTAGCTGCATACAGATAGATGTCAATAAAGGGATGGGTGGGTGGAGGGAAGACAGGTCTGCCAATGGCTTGGCTGAGCAGGAGAGTTCACAATGTTAAGTCTTTGTGAAATACTGTGTACACTCCTGAGCATTCACTGCAACACAAGAGCAGACCTGGAAAACAAGGGCTTCTTCTCTAGTTCTTTAATTCTTTCCTTCTGGCTTATAAGCTGTGATCCACATATGTTTTACATTTTCAGCTGTGTTGCAGAACAACTTCATGCCAGCTACACCACACAATGCTGAAGCCTGTCATGTGGAATTGGTGTTCTTCCCCAGGCTAAGAATAAAAACACTACCTCATATGAGGAAGTCTATATGTGGGCCTATCTGACAAAGATTGTAAGAAAGGATTATCCAGAGCCAAGTTCCAGAGAAAAGATTGAGGAGAGAGTTCATGTAAACTCTGGAATCTCTGATTCTAGGAAGCTACTTTTAGGTTTATGGATGGTGGACTGTTGAAGACCCACCAGAATAAAAGGGCCTGGTGCAACTTTGGAAGAGGAACCAGTAAGACTATTTGGAACTGGAATTTTAGATGTAGTCCTGAAGGAAGTGTGCAACAAGCCCTTTTTACCATGTGAACACATGGCCCAACATTCTAGGCTAGCAGCAGCTCCCAAAGATGTGGAGACATTTGGAGCACCTGAACTAAAGATGCAGACCTTTTGCCATAAGTCACAAGCGTTGAGGCTTAGAACCTATTTGTCATCTTTGGACGAATGGCTCACAATGCCAAGGCATAGCTTTGTGGGGATGATTTAATGGTTTGTTCTGCTCAGAGATTTTTGGTCTCAAGATTTGAGAATTCTGTGGGAAGTAACAATCACAGTATCCAAAATTGTGAAGCACTGCCTGGCCCCATCCTCCCACTAAGCCCCACTGACATATTCAGACCAATCAATTCCAGTTTCCAAAACCATAGATAAATCAGTTAAAGGTGGTAAAGAGTGTCCAATGATGATGCAACATTGGTGTCCCCAGTCTCACGTGTTGAGCAAATCATAAACTTTGAGCTTCATCTGGATGGCAAAAAAAACGTATCCACACTTGTGAAGCAATATCAGCCATTGCTTCCCATGTTGCCCCTCTGGAGGTCTGTGACTTCAAGAGAAATGGCTGAATCCAAAGTAATCCTCTTGGCTGTGGTGAAACACTGGGTCTTGCCTAACCTTGCTCAGACAGCTGTCTAGGGCCCGTTGAATAACATTGATGTGTTGCATTGCCATAATTTCCGAAGGATTCTTTTTCATAACTTCATCACTCCTGATTCTCACATTCAATTTTTGTCATTTTGGTATCTTTTTAACCATTAAATGAACTAAGTTGGTTTCAGAACTTTAAAGAATTATTTTCTTAAGTTCAGATTGCTTTTGTTTTTGGTGTTGCTCTTTATGTACCACTTACAATTTTTCTGTGGAAAGTGTAGCTGCTTGTGTCAAGGTTCAAAGGGTAAACTTCCACTCCTCATGGAAGGATTTTTCTACTTCCAGAGACCATACTGCATACTTTTGTGGGAGCATAGCCACAGGGCTTATCAAGCTTGAGACTATTCCTCTCTAGTATAACTATCCAGTTTTCGACCACCAATGTTTTCACATTCGGATGTCTCTTGATTTCTGATTCATGTGGCAACATAAATGTAAAATGCCCCTCTTGTTTTGACTCATTTTTGGGTGGATCCATACCTCCTCCACTGACTAACAGGGATTGTGCTCACTCAGTCACACAATAGATTTTTTTCCAAGACTGTCTGAGCTTTGGCCAAGTAGCAGTTCTGAGCCGACTCCACTGGCTGACCCCTTTGACTGCCAACACGCCACAAAAGGATCCCACAACAGAGTTAGAAAAATAGAGTAGATTTAACAAAACGAGACCAAAACAACAAAAACCCATTAGTAGAACCAAAGATATTTAATTTTTAAAGTTTTAGGTAAAAATAGTACCAAAAAATGAAAAGCGCTATTAGGGATATCTGGTGGTGCCAGACCGAGTCGAAGTTACAAGTTCAAGCCAAGCGTGGGCCGGCTACAGGGACCTAGTTAGGCCTGCTGAATAAAGTACCTTAAATCCTGGTTGCAGAGCTTTGCATGGATCTGAGTCGAAGATGCGTCGAGGAGATGAGTCGGTCCCAGGATGCGGCAAAGCTGGGATACAAGGTTCTGTCACGTCGATGTTGAGGATCCCATCAACAGGGCTTGCAATGCGAAGGCCAGTCTCAGGGATATGTTGTGCATTCAAGGAGATGTGTAGGTTCCGATGAGTGGTGTGTCTGCAATGTGGAGCTATCATAGTCGAGGAGCTACCGTTAATGAGAGATGCAAAGATTGTTCCATTGAAGCATCACGCACCGGCGGTTCCAAAGGTGATGCATCAAACCCAAGATGCAGGATGCGGTGGCAATGTGAGTCTTTTGGGACAGGTCCCATCGATGCAGCAGCAGCTATGCATCAGTACTGCTCAAGGATGCACTGCTCAGCTGAGGAGATGCATTGGTTATGCTTGGGGATGCATTGCTCAGCAGAGAAGATTTGTTGGTTCTGCTGGAAAGCACCTGAGGCCCACTTCCAAGGGTCCAGGACTGAGGTGGCACCACTTGGTAGTGTAGACTCACAGATTGTAGAGTCCAGGTGCAGAAACAGGGACGTTGGAAGTCTTTAATGTACCTGAGACTTCAGATCAGGAGGCCAGCCACCTAGCCCTGGGCTCTGGGTCCAATAGATGCAGGTCCAGTCCTTTTCACCTTTTCAAACCTGAGTTCGGGAGGACCAGCCGCAAGACTTTGTTAGCCGCAGTACGTGTGAGTGTGAAGTCATCGGAACTGCACTGGGATAGGTTGGTTAGTGAGTAGGGTCGTGCACAGATTGGCAGCTGTCCGTAAGGCGCATTTGGTTGAGAAGGTGGATGAAGAGAATTCTGGGAATAAAAGTCACTTCCTGATTTGATTTTGAATAATAAAAAAGGTCGAAAAGATGACATTTTTCAAAGCCCTGGGTTCTGGGCCCAGGAGATGCAGGGCCAGTCCTTTTCAACCGGGCAAGAGGGCAGCAGCTCAGCAAAGCATGAGTCCAGCAGCGTACTGTGGTGTCTGTTCTCCAGTAATTATACCTTGATACCCTGGTTCTAGAAGGTGGAAGAAATGTCTAATGTCTTTGAAGGGCAAGGAATTCCCTGCCTTTCCTGCCCTGGCTCCAAGCCGGCTAGAGTGAACATACAGAGCCATTAGGCCCTTTGTGTGGGGACAGGGCATAAACTTTTTCAGGTGTAGGTGGGGTTGTGTATAGCTCCTCCCTCCCATCCTGCCTCAGGCAGCCCATAAAGTCACACCTAAGCTCCCAATGTGTATGTCTGTCTAGGAAGAATACATAAAGCCCAGCTGTCAACTACATCCAGGCAAGTGACCAGACATAGGCTGCATGCATCAAATGGCTAAGGCAAGAAGATGCCAACTTTCTAAAAGTGGCATTTTCAGAATTGCAATTTAAAATCCAACTTCACCATAAATTAAGCTAGAAGTTAAGAATTCAAATTGTGATTCTACAGACACCAAACTTGAAAGAATTATCTCTTTCCATTTGGAAGTGACTCTTGTAAAATGTAATAAGTTGACTCCGATGTTATCCTACGGGAGAGATGGGCCTTGCAGTAGTGAAAGACAGATTTAAGAGTTTTTCACTACCAGGACATGTAAAACTAAAACATATATGTCCTACATTTTAAATACATTGCACCCTACCCTCTGTGCTGTCCAGGGAATACCATAGGTTGGCATCTATATTAAAACGGAAGCATTGGGCCTGGCAAAAGGTTTATTTTGCCAGGTAGAAATGTCAGTTTAAAACTTTACACACAGGCTCTGAAATGGCAGGACTAAGACATGTTTAAAGGGGTACTACAGTGTGTGGCACAGTCAGTGCTTCGGGCCCACCAGTAGCATTTAGGTTACAGGTGATGGGCACATGCAAGTGCACTTTACTAGGAACTTATAAATAAATTAAATATACCAATTGGGGATAAGCCAATATTATCAGGTTTTAGAGGAGAGAGACGAGCATTTTAGCACATGTTAACAGTGGTAAAGTAAGCAGAGTCCTAATACAGCAAAAATGAGTTCAGAAAAATGGAGGAGGAAGGCAAAAAGTTGGGATGAAGACCACCCTAAGGCTGACAGGTCTAACAATGACATTTTCTAGGTTCAAGGAGAAGCAATTTTCTTGTGCCTTGGCCATCCTTAATAATATTGCATTGTAAGAAGATTATGTCTTCTCAATTACCCTTTTGATCTCTTGGTTCCACTGAAGGTTGTTTGAAATTGTTAAGCCTAGGTATGCAATCATGTTAACTTCTTCCAGTTTTCTGATTTTAATTTGAAAGGCCTTGGTTTTTGTGAGAAATTGGGCTACTGTTTGACTGGGGAATGAGTCTTGGTCAAGCAGCACCCATGATCCTTGTCAGGGTACGACACAAGCAAACACCAAATTAACCTGTGCTCAACCAATTGGTAGCTTGGTACAGAGTAGTCAGACTTACCTTAGAGGCAATGTGTAAAGTATTTGTGCAACTCTTCAAACAGTAAAACATCACACAGAAAGATCCCACATCAGGTTAGACAAATAGAACAACATTCTATAAATAAAACAAGACCGAAATGACAAAAATCCAATCTGTACAACCAGAGTTATGAATTGTTAAGAATAAAGGGTAAAATAGCACCTAAAGGCATAAAGTGCCAACCGTAGCTATCTGGTTGCAGTGGACCAGATCAAAGTTGATAGTGCAGGCTGACTGCGATGAATCCCAGGCTCAATAGAGTCCCAGATTAGTTCTGCTGAAGTTTTACCTTCTTAGGTTTTGTTCCAAGAGTTCGATTCGCATTGGAGAGGCCTGTGAGGAGCAAGGAGAGCATTGTGAGAGGCTGTTGGCATGGTGCGAAGAGCAGTCGGGTGTTGCAGATTGGCAGGCTGGGGGTTTGTGTTGATTGTTCCCCGTGAGCAGTCAATGTTGCAGTGCGAATAGACAGGCTGGCAATGCTCTGCACTGATTTGTGGTGAGAGCGGCATGGCCTTGGTGCTAATGGGCCAGTTCAAGATTGCATGGAGCCCAAAAGCTTGATTTAAGCTTGCAGAGCAACACCAAAAGTGTAGGGCCTGAGTGGCACCACTTTGGGGTCAGGAACACACTGCAGCTGGGTCCAGGAGCTGGTTGGGGAGCCTTTTATGTCCCTGAGGTTCAGATCAAGAGCCAGCAGACTAGCCCTTGGAGTCACTCTGGGGTTCTATGTTTGAAGTAAAGTTGCAGGTCCAGTTCTTCTTCCCCAGGCAAGAGGGCAGCAGGGCAGCAGCTTCTTTAGAGCAGCAGTCCAGCAGAGTGTCATTCCTACCAGCAGCACAGCAGTCCTTCTTTCTGGCAGAGTATCCACTGTTGTCTGGGGTCCTACTTTTATGCCCGGGTGCTTTGGTTCCAGAAGGTGTGAGAAGCTTCTAGACAGTGGCTTTAAACTGCATGGAATTTCCTGCCTTCCCTGGCCTGGCTCTAAGCTGGTTGAAGTGACAATGCATTAAAATTAGGCCCTTTGTGTGCAGGCAGGGGGCAGGCTATTTAGTTGTATGTGGGGTTATGGTCAGCTTCACCTCCCCATCCTTTCATCAGCTGGCCCACCCTGACACACCTAATCCTTCCATTATGTGACTGTCTGGGAGGAATTCGCAAAGTCTGTCAGTTACACCCAGTCATGTGACCCAATCCAGGCTGAGCACAAAAGGACTAAGTACAGAACACTTTCTAAATGTGCAATTTTTATAATTGTGATCAAAATCCCAAATGTACCATTAAATAGGGCTCTTCACCACAATTCCAAAGACACTAAACATGACATAGCCACCAGCTCCCAATTGGAAATTACAGTTTATTAAATGCAATAAGGAATCCCAAATGGTTTAGGTGGGATTCTGATTTAGAGGAGTTCAATCATAAGCCAACAGATGGGAGGTTTGGCCCATTGGCTCCTCAGATAACTACATGCACCAAATGTCTGAATCTGTGGTTCCTCTCATACTGAGCAGGATTGCTATTACAACAACACACCATCAGTAGGGTAAACTAACTAGCATTGTTATGGTTTAGGGGGGATTCTAACTTAAAGGAATTCAGTCATGTTAGAAATGGGGTTTTTGGTTGGCAGTCAGGTTACCCCCTGTCCAAGCAAAAGCCCTCACTCTAGTCAGGGTAAGTCACACACAATCCAAGATTATCCTGTGCCCACCCTCTGGTAGCTTGGCACGAGCAGTCAGGCTTAACTTAGAAGGCAATGTGTAAAGCATTTGTGCAATAAATCATACAATACCACCATATAGCACCACAAAAATACACCACACAGTGTTTAGAAAAATATATAATATTTATCAAGATAATTGTAGGTCAAAAAGAATAAAGTTGCAATGGGAAATTGTAGAGATATCACTGAAAAGTGATATAAAGTGTCTTAAGTCTTTAGAATATAAACAAAGTCTCTTTCAAGCACAAGTACCTGGTTTAGCGTGGAAAAATCTCCTCAGAGGGCCTCAAAAGAAGAGGTGCGTGGAAAAAGGGTGTGTGTGTCGATTTCTCCTCAGCACACACGGACTTGCGTCGTTATTTTCCACGCGGGGAAGTCGTACGTCGTTTTCCGGCGTGCGGACAGTCTCTTTTCGTGGATCGCGGGGATTACCAGATGTCCCGGGATTTTCCAGCTTGTTTTCCGGCTGCGCGTCATTCTGCGGGGCTGCGCGTCGAAATTACGATCTCACGGCAGGCGTCACGTCGATTTCTCCTCTAGAGGTCGGGCGGCGTTGTCCTTGCGAAGCCGTGCGTCGGATTTTCGGTCGTCCCAAGAGCGTTGCGACGATCAGCGTCGGTGTGCAGCGTTTTTCTCGCCGCGGAACAAGCTGTGCGTCAAAATTTTCGGCGCACGGAGCGTCCAAGCGAAAGAGGGAAGTCTTTTTGGTCCTGAGACTTCAGGGAACAGGAGGCAAGCTCTATCCAAGCCCTTGGAGAGCACTTTCACAGCCAGACAAGAGTTCAGCAAGGCAGCAGGCGAAAAGCAAGGCAGCAGTCCTTTGTAGAAAGCAGACAGGTGAGTCCTTTGAGCAGCCAGGCAGTTTTTCTTGGCAGGATGTAGTTTCTGGTTCAGGTTTCTTCTCCAGCAAGTGTCTGATGAGGTAGGGCAGAGGCCCTGTTTTATACCCAAATGTGCCTTTGAAGTGGGGGAGACTTCAAAGAGTGGCTAAGAAGTGCACCAGGTCCCCTTTCAGTTCAATCCTGTCTGCCAGGGTCCCAGTAGGGGGTGTGGCAGTCCTTTGTGTGAGAGCAGGTCCTCCACCCTCCTAGCCCAGGAAGACCCATTCAAAATGCAGATGTATGCAAGTGAGGCTGAGTACCCTGTGTTTGGGGTGTGTCTGAGTGAATGCACAAGGAGCTGTCAACCAAGCCCAGCCAGACGTGGATTGTAAGGCACAGAAGGATTTAAGTGCAAAGAAATGCTCACTTTCTAAAAGTGGCATTTCTAGAATAGTAATATTAAATCCGACTTCACCAGTCAGCAGGATTTTGTATTACCATTCTGGCCATACTAAATATGACCTTCCTGCTCCTTTCAGATCAGCAGCTGCCACTTCAACAGTGTATGAGGGCAGCCCCAATGTTAGCCTATGAAGGGAGCAGGCCTCACAGTAGTGTAAAAACGAATTTAGGAGTTTTACACTACCAGGACATATAACTACACAGGTACACGTCCTGCCTTTTACCTACACAGCACCCTGCTCTAGGGGTTACCTAGGGCACACATTAAGGGTGACTTATATGTAGAAAAAGGGGAGTTCTAGGCTTGGCAAGTACTATTAAATGCCAAGTCGAGGTGGCAGTGAAACTGCACACACTGGCCTTGCAATGGCAGGCCTGAGACAAGGAAAAGGGGCTACTTAAGTGGGTGGCACAACCAGTGCTGCTGGCCCACTAGTAGCATTTAATTTACCAGCCCTATGCACATAAAGTGCACCTTACTAGGGACTTATAAGTAAATTAATAGTCCAATCAGGTACGATTCAAGGTTACCATGTTTTAAGGGAGAGAGCATATGCACTTTAGCACTGATTAGCAGTGGTAAAGTGCGCAGAGTCTAAAAACCAGCAAAAACAGTGTCCACAAAGTGGAGGGAGGCAGGCAAAAAAGTTAGGGGTGACTACCCTAAGGCTGTCAGGTCTAACAAGTCATAATACCACAGATGTTAGCTTCATCCCATTAGGGTAAAACTAACAGGTATCATTATGGTCTTGAGGGATTCTGACTTAGAGGAATCCCCAGTGTTATCCTATAGGAACGGTTGGCCTCACAGTAGTGAAAAAGGCATTCACAACTTTTTCACTACCAGAACATGTAAAACATAAAAGTACATGCCCAAGCGTTTAGTTACCGATAATCATGCGCAATGGGCTACCTAGGGCCTACATTAGGCGTGGCATATGTAATAAAAGGGGAGTGTAGGGTTTGGCAAGGGGGTTGAAATGCCAAGTGGACATGACAGTTTAAAACAGCATTCAGGCTGCAATGGCAGGCCTGGCACATGTTTTACAGTGCTATTTAAGTAGAAGGCACAATAAGTGCTGCGGGCCCAGTAGTAGCATTTATTTTACAGGCCCTAAGCATATGGTACACCATTCTACAACTTACTTACAAGTAAATTAAATATGTCAATTGAGTATAAACCAATCAAACCATATTTAGAGAAGAGAGTACAAGTACTTTAGCATTGGTTAGCAATGGTAAAGTGCACAGAGTCCTAAGGCCAGCAACAACAAAATAAGTAAAAGAATAGGAGGAGGAAGGCAGACCTTGCACAGAGGGACAGGTCCAACAGTTTTCTTCCTATTTTTCTTGAAAATCATGATCTTTGTTTTTAACTTGTTTGATCACAGGTTATAGTTAGCCTAATCAAATTGGTCCTGACTTTACAGTCCTTAGCAGAGACTTCATCAAGAATGGGTTAATGATAATGTTAGTTTTATTGTTTAGTTTCATCAGTGCTTCTCTAGCAGTCTTGGATATGTCTTATGGGATTGAATGCCTCATGTGTTTCATAACTTCTACTTCGTCTAGCACTATGTTTTCAAATCCAAGGCTCTCTGTGGGTGTGTTTTTTGTGGGCAATAGGCTCATGTAAAAAATAATGTCCTCATAGGAAAACCCCTTACCTAACACCCCTGTGAATTTCGGGATCCTTTTCCACCCTTGAAAGGGGTTGACTCCTGCCATTTGCAGTGAGAAGAAGTTACTCACATAGATGTTGTTGGTTTTAAACATCACGTTTTACCCCTTGGAGTTGCATTTCGAAACATTATTGACAAAAATGCTATCTGATACAGATACATGGAGGTAACTTCGGGAGGTGTTTGGGGGTGTTACATCCCCCTAATAAATGTATTTTCTGGGAAATAGTTGGGTGTGGGGGCTTCAGTCAGGTATTTGAGGTTTCTGTCGCATTTCACCAGGAATCTCTACATACACAGACTAAAATGCACACACTTTTTCTCTCTCCATTTTGAACGTCTTAAAAAATGCTGATTATTTTACAAAATATTGAGTTTTCTCTTACTTAGTACCCCTATCAGTCCTCATTCGTCTTCCTTTCCACCACACCTTTAGCCTCTCTCATGTTTATCATACAATGCATTTCAATAGTATATGACAGTGTGATTGTTGGAAAGTCTGAATCCATCGCCCCCACCAGTCCTACTGACCATGTTACGTCACTGCACGGATATCATGTCCTAACTGATGTTAGCAAAAATATCATTCCATTGGGAGCAGATTTTCTGTTATTAATCCCTTCGGGATTTTTGTAAGCGATCTTTAGGACAAGATATTTTTTCAGCCTTATTTAGTCCATGATGTGAGATTCGCTCCCCGTGTAATTCTAAACTATTGAGGGATAGTATTGCTTTGGGGTCGCTTTTTTGAAATCCATGCCGTCAGAATTCTAGCAGTTAGCTGGTGTAAGCTGAATAGCATACATGCGAACCCTCCCGATTTAGGTGAGAGACTACCGATTTCAAGGCTAGACCCTCTAATATTCCCCTCCACAAATTATCCCTGACATCAAAGGTTAAAACTTTGTCTTAATTCATGAAGGGGGAGAATAGAGCATGTGACAGACCTCAGCATTTTATTTTTGGTAGTTTTACATAGCACAAACAAAAACAGAGTTTAGAGCTCCATTTTTGCTGCCCTGTTATTAAACTGCCAAAAAAGAAATTATGATTATCTGTCACCATATGTACCAATAAAGCTGATTCAGGCAGATTGCCTCAGCTTCAATATAAGCTAGTGGGGAAAATACATTAACCCACCTATTTTTAAAGATCTCCCACTTGCCTGCTCTAAAATGTTGGAATGTATGGAATGGACACATGTACATTGGTCTTGTTGTCTGTTTCTCCTGGCAGGGCTAGAGCCTATGAACACATGTCTCTGAATAGAGAACAGTAGCCCAACTGTGAAGTCAAGCAGATCAGGCCCATCTGTAGTAGCACGCAAAGCTCCTGCCTGTAAGGTGGAAGTACGTCAGTAGTAGAATGGAAAGCTCCTGCTTATAAGTTGGACGTATATAGGAAGTAGCATGCGCAGCTCCTGCCTGTGAGGTGGACGTTTATCAGTAGTGGTATGCAAAGCTCTTGTCTGTAATGTGGAAGTACATCAGTAGTCGCCTGCAAAGCTCCTGTCTGTAAGGTGGAAGTACGTCAGTAGTAGCTTGCAAAGCTCCTGCCTGTGAGGTGGAAGTACGTCAGTAGCAGCATACAAAGCTACTTTAAGGGCTTTACATCGGCCATGTTCCTCGGGTTCTCACACACGGAAGTAATCCATAACAGACATTGAAACAGGTCCCTATAGGGCTTATCATGACCTTAACTTTATTTTTAAAAAAAACACTGATCAATTTCTGAACAATTAAGGTAATCTATTTCAGCCATTTAGTTAATATTTCACATGCTTTAGTTAATCTTGCATTCCCTCAGTGTTTGCAATTTTCAGGATGTTGTGAATCTGTATTTATTTGTGCAAAATATTTTTCTTGTATAGTGCATTCTCATTCATATTCATTCCCTCTCTTCATTTCTTTCTTTTAAGAGCTCTGGAGTTGAGGTGGAAGGCCTTTTGAGTTTTTCATAGTTTCTTTCAGGAGGATGAAACTAGGAAGATGTTCAGAATAAATGCTCATCCAATCTTTAGCCTCTCTGAAAAGTTCACAGAGCAAGAGTCGTATTCCTGTTGCAATTGCGATTCAGTGCAGGATTTGTGCGTGAAGGAGATACGGAATTGTTAAAATATTGGCTGGGCAAAAGCAAAAGAAAATGCAGTGCTTACTGGCGAGTGTGTGTTTAAGTGAAGAAGATGCTAGGAAGTGCATTCAGGAGAACAGTGAAAAGTAGGTTCTGAGGAGTCAAGAGATGAGCTTTAACATGTGCATATGGAGATATAAAGAGAAAAGGGGCGTACGCGTCTAACATAGGAGGAACCTAATAGGCTTGAGACGTTCTGAAGACCACTACAAGCCTTACTTATGCCGCAGTAATGTTTAACTCACAGTCTCATTATTTCAGAATTAAAAAAAAATCAATATTCTTTCTATCAAAATCGTTGTTCTTGCTCGTTCATCTTGTACAGCTAACAACCATTGACAAAGACAATAGTTCTAGCTAGTGTATGCCAGTTATTCTGTTCCATATCAATAAGAGAGAGCTCCATGAGGCACCGAAATACCGGTCAGGGGACACACTATAGGAATCACTGAAAATGAGTTTCGTTTTTAAGCCAAGCCTTTAATTGCACAGGGCTTCGCCCCTTTTAGAGACCCCTACTTTGTAATCCCATTTAATGGCCTGTCTGAATCACTAATACGTAATAACACAACTGTTCTGGGCCCTCTTCTATCCTTCGTTTCACCATCTCTGATAACAAAGTTCTGCATCTGCACTCTCACAGGCCGGGAGCTAGCCGCTCATTTTAGTAGTCCCAGTTGGCTGTCTATCGCTGTTGAACCAAGACTCCTCGTTTTAGAGCTCTGAGGGGAGTAACGACAACTGAAGGCTTGAACGGCCAGAAGACAATGTTATGAATTGCAAATAAAAGGCACTTACCCAAGAATAAGGCAGCTCTCTTCCCCATTGTGGTAAAATTCTTCTGACACAGAAGGAGGAACTGAAAGAGATGAAGAATTGAGAAAAGTCCGCCTCCTCCTTATTGCTGAGAAACTTGCCGTGGGTGCCTGGCTGCTAGTGGTTCTGAACAATCAGATAAAAAAAAACGATAAGACAGACAGGGGCCCAACCACCTCGTTTTGCATGAAGCCCAGCACGTCTTTCTTTACTGTCTGCACAAACAGAGGCCAGGAATAGAATGCTTCAGGGTGAGCTGGCGCTAATGAAGCCATTTGAAAAGTCAGTTTATTATGTCGCAGACTAGCTGTCAAGATGCCCCAGTCCTCGTCTATGCATTCTGGTCCATGTAGTTACATGTAGTCTTTACTCACAGTAAGGAGTGGCCTCTTCAATGATCAAACGTAGCCCTTGATGCATTTGTTTCACACTTCCCAGAAGAGCTGAGTATCTGGAGGAGGGGTGTTTTAATAAAAATATTAATGAATATTCATGTATTCTGAGAAATGGATTTGCGTAGAAAATGTAAAAAAAGTAGAGAAAAATGATGCACCCATTTGAAGGTATGACCACGTGAGTGGCCGCCAATGTTCCGAAATGTAATTATTAATGGCTTATTAATATGACCTTTTGAGCATTAGTTTGACTAATGTAGTAATATATCATATTTAGGGTTATGCATTATATATTAGCTTTATTAATTGAAAGCCTTAACTTAGCGGCAGTGCTTAATTTGTGCTTATTGTTTCCGGTGCTGAGCACCAGCATTTATTTTTGAGAGCTGGCGCTAATTCTTCTGCCTCAAGCTTTTGCTGTGAGCAAAAGACACATATGGGAAAGACGGAGGAAGAGAAATGAAAAAGCGTCACAAAGGTAGAAAGCAGAAAGCTGCAAGAGTGAGCTGAAGGGACAGGGAGTGTCTGTAAATGGATTAAAGAGGCCAGAGATGGCTTCAGGATTACGCTGCCTCAGTATTCTGGGTTCGCACATTAAATGAAGAAGCTGCATTGGAGGAGCGGCCTTGACACCTAGCCACAGCTTCTGAAGAATCACATGTATGATACTTATCTGTGGCAACCGCCACAGTCACAGTGCCTGTGAAATGGACAATCTTGGAGACTCCAGTTGGAGGAGCCCTGCTGGTGCAGGGAAGATGGAGCTACAGGTCTGAAGGCCCAGAGGAAACTTGACTGCCAGATAGCCCTGGAAGAAGTTTTACTTTTCTAACGGAATCAGAGTGGGACGTCTGAGATGTAGACTGCCAGTGGGCCTAACCTAATTGTCACCTATTGTGATTGGGGGATAAGCAGTACCACTATGGAGAGGGAAATGGGACTCCAGTGACTGCCATTAAAACACTAGAGCCCTGACCCCAGGTGGCTGTGTATAATATTTGTGCATGTGGTATTTCACTTTCTGTTTGTATATAAATACTACTTTTGTCCTAAAAGAGAGTATTTGAACCAACAATCATTCATTGCTGCTATTGAGAGAGAGTCTGTATTCACCCCTGTATCTATCTCCCCCAGAGAAGCCTTGAACTGCTCAACTTATTCTATCAATGGAAGTCAAGAGCTGAAGGGGTAGTTGCCTCAGTAGCTCAGCATCCCTATTAAATTGGACCCCAGGACATAAGGAATAAAGCGCCCCAACCCCTACTGTTGGGCCCAGTAGCACCTGCTTGCTCCAAAACCATCTGAACGAGGTTCTGACACCACTCAAGGTGATTCTGAGGTGCATGATCATGGCACTCCTGAGATTACTGGGTGTGAGCATAGGGTCTATTTTACTGGGTCAGGATCCATCAGCATGGGTTGCAGGCATCAGCACAGCCAGAACACACTCAATAATGGCAACTCCACGCAGGGAGCATGGAATGCTCACCACATATTAGCAACAACCTCTACCTACCTGGGACACCCTCAACACAGGTGGCAAATGAGAGCGGAAAAGGATCCCTTATTGGTCCCCTAATAGAGACCCGCATGCAGATGTAGACCTAGAAATGCTCGGCCAGCATGTTATGAGTGATTACATCCTAGTAATAGCAAGATTTGTGTAAATTCCAATCATGGCACAGGTATCTCCGTATTTACACCAATGCTTATTGCAATTAGGCCATTATTGTTATTAATGGGATCTGATTACATTGACAGATGGACTGTTAATGTGTGTTCATGCATATTAGCCTAGTTTATTCAAACTAAAGATTAATACTTTTTCCCTCAGTTTAGTTTAACAAAACCTGTACATGAAATGTAACATGCCCTGTTTTGAGAAAGACACAAAGTTATAAATTACAACTGTGCTGTTACAACTATTAATTTTTCTAATAAAACAGTTCATAATAAAATAGCAGGGGCAGCTACAAAGCTGCAGTAAGAGCATAAGACTCCACCTTGCACATATCTTGTTTGCCGGAAGAGTGCTTTAGGAACTTGGAATCATAATGCAGTGTAATTGCTGTAATACTTGGAGTTGTGGTGCAGCCACATTATCTCCCAAATCATGCGGTACCTAGGCTTCAGAGATGCTCCATTGGGCTACGAGATCTTGACTGTACCCCTGTCATTAATTCCAACTGGAGGAAGACAGGTGTTGGCCCTCTCCAAAGGGATTTTCAGTAACAAACGCCTGGGCCTAAACTATGGGGATTGTGGTTAATTTTCTCTGATGACTAGGAGCCCATCCTATCCAAGTTCTCCAAATTGGGCCAAGTACAACCCTTTCTGCACTTGACTCTTAGGGTAATGAAGATAATCAGTCACAGGCTTCTCAGGAAGGCTATCTAGGGGTGCACAAGAACAGAGCTCAACAAGCACCCTACCTGCCCAATACAGTGACTCTCCAGTCCAGTTCCCATCTTTGCAGAAAGAAAGTACTTTAATCACAATATTGAACTAAGTAATTTACACCACAATATTCATGTAGAAGTCAATGGCCATGGTTGCTATATTTTGAGGGTGCTGAACCCACTCCACTCCCTCCCATTCTCTCTCCCCTGGTTCTGGGTTCCTCTCTTCTAGGGGATATCAGGAGCGGTGTTACCTCTGAATATCAAATCAACAATATCGTTGGGACAGTATAGTACCCTGTTCTCTTCAAGAAGGTGGGCTCACTCTCTTCAATTGCTTTCAGACTCCTTTCAGAGGGGGAACCGTGCAGGTATGGGCTTCTGAGCCCCAACCATTGTGGTTAAAGATGTCCCGGAACCCATCCTACTATGATTCTGCAAACTGGGCTAAGTACAACCCTTTCTGCACTTGACTGTCAGTGTAATGAGGTCAAGCAGTCAAAAGCTTCTCAGGGATGGAGTGTAGGGAAGCTTGAGCTCAGAGCACAACAATCCCTCAACAGGCCCAATAAAGTGAATCTCCATCACAGTTTTTATCTTTGCAAGTAAGAAAGTACTTTAATCAGACAATTGAACCAATCTCCACTCCAGCAATATTTATATAAAAGTCAGTGTCTGGAAGAGATATTTTTTGTAGATGCTATACTCACTCTGCTCCCTCATTGTCACCCCTCACATCCTCTCTCCGTAGTTTCTGGATTCCCCCTTTCTCTATGGGCTATAAAGAGTAATATTAATATGGCTCATGTGCAGTTTAATTGCCTCCTGCAGTATACAAATGTGCTCAGTCTCAAGTCTTGCCAATTTGTGAGATGAAAAAGTTCTTTCACAGGCTTTTCGGAACCACTTCACACTTTAGCAGCATGCCCGCACACTCGGGAGAGTCTTTAACAGTCTTTAATCAGTCTTTAAGTGGAGTTTCCTTGGCACTGTGCAGAAGGCTACATTTGGCAATATGTCTGCCCAGGATTTCCTTTGTGGTCACGGCAGCCTGAATAAAGCAGCTTCACTGTGGCTGGTGCTGCTGGTTGCCTAACAATGACAAGTCTTGTAGAAGATGTGACTCCGACAAGACCATTGGTAGGTACTATCTCAGTACCTCTGTCTGCTATATGGGGTTGAAGCACATGCCCAGGCTGACTGGTCAGCCTGTGTAGCCTCGACTGTGCCTTCAGCACTTTGGTATATGTAGCCCCACACAGGCCTTCAGCAGTTGGATAGATGCAGCCCTGCATGGGCTGTCAGCAGATGGGCACTGTCTCCTACTGCGCTGACATGCAGTCACCTGTCCTCTCTCAGAAGGCAGACTTCTGTGTGCTACAGGGCAGGTATACAGCTCCTCCAGCAAGTGATCGAGACTTCAGGTGATGTTCTCTCACCTCTGCAAGGCTGACTGTTTGGCAGACACCAGCCCTGGCTGCATGGCAGCTGTCGTAGTATTCTGCAAAGGAAACGTGTCCATGTCTTTGCAGAAAGGAGATATAGATCCATTGCCTCAAACTGTAGTCCCAGTTTGGGGTGGTTCTTCTTTCAAATGTTCTTTCAAGGCTGCTATCCAGACAAACCCTTTGCAAAGAGGGATGCTTTTAACAGCAGAGTTGTCTTCATTTTGGAGCTCCCAAATCAGGGGCACAAAGAGGTTTGAGGTTCTTGCACACAACTGTCATCAGTCCAAATAAAGGAGCAATCAGGGAATGATAACAGGACAGGCCCTCACCTGAAACTTTCTCACCTTTCACAACAAAGTCTTTAGTCTCACCCCTCACCCCTACCATACACCAAATGTTAGTGCTCGGGCAGACTAATCAGCAACTCTTTGGTTAAAAAGCTTACTAGCATACCTAGAAGTACCTGTCTCCATTTGCCTAAATTCAGTATCTAGGTTTTTTCCCACCGGCTTTAGAAATGGAAGCAATACACGTCCAGTGTCTGGAAGCACAGTCCTCATCCCCCATTTTGTGCATGACCAGGCTTGGCTATCCAAAACACATCCCACTGGACTCCATTACTCTGGCACACTCACTGACACATGCATTTATCACACAGGTTGCACATGACAAGAAGCTTAAAATGCACTTACGGTGTTAGCAAAAAGGACCAGGAAAGTGCACAAGAGTAGAACTTTACATAAATGGGCCACTAGTCCCCACTACAGTGACCAATACAAGAGGTCTGATCACACTACTGATTCAAAAAACATGGTAATCTGCCATCACCGCTTTATACAAAAAGCAATTGACAGGGACAGTAGTTCTTTGTAATTAATTAGAAAACACTTAGGGCACACCTAGTGTGCCTTCCATGTCATGCTAGAAGTCCAGGAGCTATCATAGTCATGGATAGGCCTAGGCTTTTGTGCACCACTCTTAGATCAGAGGAACACCAGCACCAAAATAAAAAGTCAGGATACCAGATACATGTGGTCGGTCAGGCAGGGAAAGGGAACACGCCTGTTCTGCATGCAGGAGACATTCTCGTCCCACCTTTTGTAATAATCCAGGTTTGGTCATTGTGCAATTAGGCAGTAAGTGAAGTTAGTAGGGGAAGTGGGTAGCACAAGTGGGTGAGTAGGTAGAGCCTGTGTGATTCAACTGGGTGGTGGCCAACTAAGAATAATGTTGGGCAGTTTCACATATTTATTTAGAAATTCATCACTAAGTGCAGACTTTTATTTTACCTCAGCTTAAAATGTTAGTTTTATCCACTCATATGTATGTCTCTCTCTTTGAAGATAACTGGAGAAAGCAAAATGGGTGGAGCGTGGGTGTTCCCATGCATACACCCATGGATTTTGGCACAGTCCCAGATTTACCATTAGTGGTAGACCTGTTAATGCACGCAAGGAGGAGAAATATCTTTATTTTTCCATATTTCTTCCTGTTTCTATGCGGACTGAATGTAGGACAGTCCCCTCTTTCTGTCGTGGTTACCCACATGTTTTAACTGATCTGAGTGTGCTTCGACTATTTGCACTGGGATCCTGCTAATCAGGACCACAGTGATGTGCTCTCTCCTCTAAATTTGGTTGTCTTGGTACTTCATACACCCCACAATTGGTATACTGGTGTACCCTTGTAAGTCCCTCATACATGGTATTTAGGTACCCAGGGCACTGGTACATTAGGGGTCTCCCATGGGCTGCAATATGTATTATGCCCACCCAGGGGCGCCCATGCAAACTGTGTCTGCAGGCCTGCCCTTTGCAGCCTGCGTGAAATGGTGCATGCACCCTTTCACGAAAACAGCCTAAACCACGACTCATGAACAACGAGGTGCGTTATCCACGAAAGCAGAACAACGCTTTCGTGAACAACGACTCTGTTGTTCTCTGCCTTAACCACGCATTTCCTGAACAACGAACATGTGTGGTTAAGGCAGAGGAAAACAGACTCAGGATCGGAGAGGATGCGGTCAGGACAGTGGGGCTGGGGTAGTTTTAGGTGGGTGGTGGGGGTAGTTTTAGTTTTTAAGGGCAGGGGTTGGTGGTAGTTTTAGTTTTTTAGGGGTCGGGTGGAGGGGGTCGGTGTAATTTTAGTTTTTAGATTTAGGGCCGGGGGTGGGGTGGTCCATGTACTTTTAGGTTTTAGGGGTGGGGTGGGGGTTGCAGTAGTTTTAGGGGCGGGGTCGGGTAATTTTAGTTTTTAGCGGCGGGGATGGGGGTCCGGTAGTGTTAGGTTTTAGGGGCGGGCTGGGGGGCCATGGTAGTTTTAGGGGCAGGGTGGGGGTTTGGGTAATTTTAGGTTTTAGGGGCGGGGTGGGGGGGCGTGGTAGTTTTAGGGGCGGGGTCAGGGTAATTTTAGTTTTTAGGGGTGGGGGTCGGGGTAGTTTAACTTTTAGGGAGGCTGGTGGGTCGCAGTAGTTTGGGGGGTGGAGGATTGGGCTAATTTTAGTTTTTAGGGGTGGGGTGGGGAGTTGTGGGTAATTTTAGGTTTTGAGGGCGGGGTGGGGGGTTGTGGTAGTTTTAGGGGCGGGGTGGGGGTCGGGGTAATTTTAGTTTTTAGAGGTGGGGGGTCGGGGTAGTTTAACTTTTAGGGGGGGACAGGTGGGTCCCAGTAGTTTGGGGTGGTGGAGGATTGGGCTAATTTTAGTTTTTAGGGGTGGGGGTGGGAAGTCGTGGGTAGTTTTAGGTTTTGGGGCGGAGGTGGGGGTAGGGGAAGTTTTAGGGGTGGGGGGCCAGGGTAGTTTAAGTTTTAGGGGCGAGGTCGGGATAGTTTGAGGTTTGAGGGGTGGGAGTGGGAGTGGGAGGGTAGCTGTAGTTTTAGGGGTGGGGTGGGGGGTTGGGGTACTTTTAGGTTTGAGGATCAGGTGGGGGATTGTGTAGTTTATATTTTATGGGCAGTGCTGGGGGGTCAGGGAATTTTAGTTTATAGGGGTGGGTTGAGGGGTCAGGGTAATTTAAGTTTTAGGGGTGGGGTGGGGTAGAGGGTCAGGGTAGTTTAGGTTGTAGGGGCGGGGTGGGGGTCATGGTTGTTTTAGGGGTGGGGGGAAGGGGTCGAGCAATTTTACTTTTTAGGGGCAGGGTAGTTATAGGTTTTAGGGGCAGGATGGGGGTCAGGAGTTTTAGTTTTTAGGGTCGGTGGGGGCTGGTGTAGGATTGTTTTTAGGGGCAGGGTAGGGGGCCAGGATAGGATTGTTTTTAGGGGTGGAGGTGGGGGGTAGGGGTTGGATTGTTTTAGGGGCGAGGTGGGGGATCCGGGGGGGTGGCATGATGGAACCATGCATGCCTTTCCACACATGCAAAAAAACGATGTTAAGGCATTTGTGGTCAAGGCATTAGTGGTAACTTTTCGGCGCACGGAGCGTCCAAGCGAAAGAGGGAAGTCTTTTTGGTCCTGAGACTTCAGGGAACAGGAGGCAAGCTCTATCCAAGCCCATGGAGAGCACTTTCACAGCCAGACAAGAGTTCAGCAAGGCAGCAGGCCAAAAGCAAGGCAGCAGTCCTTTGTAGAAAGCAGACAGGTGAGTCCTTTGAGCAGCCAGGCAGTTTTTCTTGGCAGGATGTAGTTTCTGGTTCAGGTTTCTTCTCCAGCAAGTGTCTGATGAGGTAGGGCAGAGGCCCTGTTTTATACCCAAATGTGCCTTTGAAGTGGGGGAGACTTCAAAGAGTGGCTAAGAAGTGCACCAGGTCCCCTTTCAGTTCAATCCTGTCTGCCAGGGTCCCAGTAGGGGGTGTGGCAGTCCTTTGTGTGAGAGCAGGTCCTCCACCCTCCCAGCCCAGGAAGACCCATTCAAAATGCAGATGTATGCAAGTGAGGCTGAGTACCCTGTGTTTGGGGTGTGTCTGAGTGAATGCACAAGGAGCTGTCAACCAAGCCCAGCCAGACGTGGATTGTAAGGCACAGAAGGATTTAAGTGCAAAGAAATGCTCACTTTCTAAAAGTGGCATTTCTAGAATAGTAATATTAAATCCGACTTCACCAGTCAGCAGGATTTTGTATTACCATTCTGGCCACACTAAATATGACCTTCCTGCTCCTTTCAGATCAGCAGCTGCCACTTCAACAGTGTATGAGGGCAGCCCCAATGTTAGCCTATGAAGGGAGCAGGCCTCACAGTAGTGTAAAAACGAATTTAGGAGTTTTACACTACCAGGACATATAACTACACAGGTACACGTCCTGCCTTTTACCTACACAGCACCCTGCTCTAGGGGTTACCTAGGGCACACATTAAGGGTGACTTATATGTAGAAAAAGGGGAGTTCTAGGCTTGGCAAGTACTATTAAATGCCAAGTCGAGGTGGCAGTGAAACTGCACACACTGGCCTTGCAATGGCAGGCCTGAGACAAGGAAAAGGGGCTACTTAAGTGGGTGGCACAACCAGTGCTGCTGGCCCACTAGTAGCATTTAATTTACCAGCCCTATGCACATAAAGTACACCTTACTAGGGACTTATAAGTAAATTAATAGTCCAATCAGGTACGATTCAAGGTTACCATGTTTTAAGGGAGAGAGCATATGCACTTTAGCACTGATTAGCAGTGGTAAAGTGCGCAGAGTCTAAAAACCAGCAAAAACAGTGTCCACAAAGTGGAGGGAGGCAGGCAAAAAAGTTAGGGGTGACTACCCTAAGGCTGTCAGGTCTAACAAGTCATAATACCACAGATGTTAGCTTCATCCCATTAGGGTAAAACTAACAGGTATCATTATGGTCTTGAGGGATTCTGACTTAGAGGAATCCCCAGTGTTATCCTATAGGAACGGTTGGCCTCACAGTAGTGAAAAAGGCATTCACAACTTTTTCACTACCAGAACATGTAAAACATAAAAGTACATGCCCAAGCGTTTAGTTACCGATAATCATGCGCAATGGGCTACCTAGGGCCTACATTAGGCGTGGCATATGTAATAAAAGGGGAGTGTAGGGTTTGGCAAGGGGGTTGAAATGCCAAGTGGACATGACAGTTTAAAACAGCATTCAGGCTGCAATGGCAGGCCTGGCACATGTTTTACAGTGCTATTTAAGTAGAAGGCACAATAAGTGCTGCGGGCCCAGTAGTAGCATTTATTTTACAGGCCCTAAGCATATGGTACACCATTCTACAACTTACTTACAAGTAAATTAAATATGTCAATTGAGTATAAACCAATCAAACCATATTTAGAGAAGAGAGTACAAGTACTTTAGCATTGGTTAGCAATGGTAAAGTGCACAGAGTCCTAAGGCCAGCAACAACAAAATAAGTAAAAGAATAGGAGGAGGAAGGCAGACCTTGCACAGAGGGACAGGTCCAACAGTTTTCTTCCTATTTTTCTTGAAAATCATGATCTTTGTTTTTAACTTGTTTATATCCAGGCTATTTAATTGGTAGTATTTTGTCAAATCACTTATTTGGCTTTCAGGCCTCTTGGTGTTCGCTTGGTCAATCTGGAGTCGTCTACATATAACAGCACAGGTATAGGGAACTTTAAATTGCTGGGACAGCTGGGGTCGCTTTCAACATTTCTACATGCATTTGTATATAACGGGAAAAGTAGTAGGGCTAAAGGAAAGCCTTGCTTTATGTTGGGAACCATTGTGGGTTTCTTGCTCAAGAGGCCTTTCTAGTTTAGCCTAACGTGTGTGTTGTGTCTGTGTACAGCATCCTAATCAGAGATAATAGAGCTGGTCCTGGCCATATAACAAAGAATTGGCCAGATCACAAGGTTGAAGGCAGCCATAACGTCAAGGAAGGCTATGTAGAGGGCAATTATTTTCAAATGCTGACCATAAATACGATGTGGATGAAGAACTGTTTGATCACACATTATAGTTAGCCTAATCAAATTGGTCCTGACTTTACAGTCCTTAGCAGAGACTTCATCAAGAATGGGTTAATGATAATGTTAGTTTTATTGTTTAGTTTCATCAGTGCTTCTCCAGCAGTCTTGGATATGTCTTATGGGATTGAATGCCTCATGTGTTTCATAACTTCTACTTCGTCTAGCACTATGTTTTCAAATCCAAGGCTCTCTGTGGGTGTGTTTTTTGTGGGCAATAGGCTCATGTAAAAAATAATGTCCTCATAGGAAAACCCCTTACCTAACACCCCTGTGAATTTCGGGATCCTTTTCCACCCTTGAAAGGGGTTGACTCCTGCCATTTGCAGTGAGAAGAAGTTACTCACATAGATGTTGTTGGTTTTAAACATCACGTTTTACCCCTTGGAGTTGCATTTCGAAACATTATTGACAAAAATGCTATCTGATACAGATACATGGAGGTAACTTCGGGAGGTGTTTGGGGGTGTTACATCCCCCTAATAAATGTATTTTCTGGGAAATAGTTGGGTGTGGGGGCTTCAGTCAGGTATTTGAGGTTTCTGTCGCATTTCACCAGGAATCTCTACATACACAGACTAAAATGCACACACTTTTTCTCTCTCCATTTTGAACGTCTTAAAAAATGCTGATTATTTTACAAAATATTGAGTTTTCTCTTACTTAGTACCCCTATCAGTCCTCATTCGTCTTCCTTTCCACCACACCTTTAGCCTCTCTCATGTTTATCATACAATGCATTTCAATAGTATATGACAGTGTGATTGTTGGAAAGTCTGAATCCATCGCCCCCACCAGTCCTACTGACCATGTTACGTCACTGCACGGATATCATGTCCTAACTGATGTTAGCAAAAATATCATTCCATTGGGAGCAGATTTTCTGTTATTAATCCCTTCGGGATTTTTGTAAGCGATCTTTAGGACAAGATATTTTTTCAGCCTTATTTAGTCCATGATGTGAGATTCGCTCCCCGTGTAATTCTAAACTATTGAGGGATAGTATTGCTTTGGGGTCGCTTTTTTGAAATCCATGCCGTCAGAATTCTAGCAGTTAGCTGGTGTAAACTGAATAGCATACATGCGAACCCTCCCGATTTAGGTGGGAGACTACCGATTTCAAGGCTAGACCCTCTAATATTCCCCTCCACAAATTATCTCTGACATCAAAGGTTAAAACTTTGTCTTAATTCATGAAGGGGGAGAATAGAGCATGTGACAGACCTCAGCATTTTATTTTTGGTAGTTTTACATAGCACAAACAAAAACAGAGTTTAGAGCTCCATTTTTGCTGCCCTGTTATTAAACTGCCAAAAAAGAAATTATGATTATCTGTCACCATATGTACCAATAAAGCTGATTCAGGCAGATTGCCTCAGCTTCAATATAAGCTAGTGGGGAAAATACATTAACCCACCTATTTTTAAAGATCTCCCACTTGCCTGCTCTAAAATGTTGGAATGTATGGAATGGACACATGTACATTGGTCTTGTTGTCTGTTTCTCCTGGCAGGGCTAGAGCCTATGAACACATGTCTCTGAATAGAGAACATTAGCCCAACTGTGAAGTCAAGCAGATCAGGCCCATCTGTAGTAGCACGCAAAGCTCCTGCCTGTAAGGTGGAAGTACGTCAGTAGTAGAATGGAAAGCTCCTGCTTATAAGTTGGACGTATATCAGTAGTAGCATGTGCAGCTTCTGCCTGTGAGGTGGACGTTTATCAGTAGTGGTATGCAAAGCTCTTGTCTGTAATGTGGAAGTACATCAGTAGTCGCCTGCAAAGCTCCTGTCTGTAAGGTGGAAGTACGTCAGTAGTAGCTTGCAAAGCTCCTGCCTGTGAGGTGGAAGTACGTCAGTAGCAGCATACAAAGCTACTTTAAGGGCTTTACATCGGCCATGTTCCTCGGGTTCTCACACACGGAAGTAATCCATAACAGACATTGAAACAGGTCCCTATAGGGCTTATCATGACCTTAACTTTATTTAAAAAAAAAACACTGATCAATTTCTGAACAATGAAGGTAATCTATTTCAGCCATTTAGTTAATATTTCACATGCTTTAGTTAATCTTGCATTCCCTCAGTGTTTGCAATTTTCAGGATGTTGTGAATCTGTATTTATTTGTGCAAAATATTTTTCTTGTATAGTGCATTCTCATTCATATTCATTCCCTCTCTTCATTTCTTTCTTTTAAGAGCTCTGGAGTTGAGGTGGAAGGCCTTTTGAGTTTTTCATAGTTTCTTTCAGGAGGATGAAACTAGGAAGATGTTCAGAATAAATGCTCATCCAATCTTTAGCCTCTCTGAAAAGTTCACAGAGCAAGAGTCGTATTCCTGTTGCAATTGCGATTCAGTGCAGGATTTGTGCGTGAAGGAGATACGGAATTGTTAAAATATTGGCTGGGCAAAAGCAAAAGAAAATGCAGTGCTTACTGGCGAGTGTGTGTTTAAGTGAAGAAGATGCTAGGAAGTGCATTCAGGAGAACAGTGAAAAGTAGGTTCTGAGGAGTCAAGAGATGAGCTTTAACATGTGCATATGGAGATATAAAGAGAAAAGGGGCGTACGCGTCTAACATAGGAGGAACCTAATAGGCTTGAGACGTTCTGAAGACCACTACAAGCCTTACTTATGCCGCAGTAATGTTTAACTCACAGTCTCATTATTTCAGAATTAAAAAAAAATCAATATTCTTTCTATCAAAATCGTTGTTCTTGCTCGTTCATCTTGTACAGCTAACAACCATTGACAAAGACAATAGTTCTAGCTAGTGTATGCCAGTTATTCTGTTCCATATCAATAAGAGAGAGCTCCATGAGGCACCGAAATACCGGTCAGGGGACACACTATAGGAATCACTGAAAATTAGTTTCGTTTTTAAACCAAGCCTTTAATTGCACAGGGCTTCGCCCCTTTTAGAGACCCCCACTTTGTAATCCCATTTAATGGCCTGTCTGAATCACTAATACGTAATAACACAACTGTTCTGGGCCCTCTTCTATCCTTCGTTTCACCATCTCTGATAACAAAGTGCTGCATCTGCACTCTCACAGGCCGGGAGCTAGCCGCTCATTTTAGTAGTCCAAGTTGGCTGTCTATCGCTGTTGAACCAAGACTCCTCGTTTTAGAGCTCTGAGGGGAGTAACGACAACTGAAGGCTTGAACGGCCAGAAGACAATGTTATGAATTGCAAATAAAAGGCACTTACCCAAGAATAAGGCAGCTCTCTTCCCCATTGTGGTAAAATTCTTCTGACACAGAAGGAGGAACTGAAAGAGATGAAGAATTGAGAAAAGTCCGCCTCCTCCTTATTGCTGAGAAACTTGCCGTGGGTGCCGGGCTGCTAGTGGTTCTGAACAATCAGATAAAAAAAACGATAAGACAGACAGGGGCCCAACCACCTCGTTTTGCATGAAGCCCAGCACGTCTTTCTTTACTGTCTGCACAAACAGAGGCCAGGAATAGAATGCTTCAGGGTGAGCTGGCGCTAATGAAGCCATTTGAAAAGTCAGTTTATTATGTCGCAGACTAGCTGTCAAGATGCCCCAGTCCTCGTCTATGCATTCTGGTCCATGTAGTTACATGTAGTCTTTACTCACAGTAAGGAGTGGCCTCTTCAATGATCAAACGTAGCCCTTGATGCATTTGTTTCACACTTCCCAGAAGAGCTGAGTATCTGGAGGAGGGGTGTTTTAATAAAAATATTAATGAATATTCATGTATTCTGAGAAATGGATTTGCGTAGAAAATGTAAAAAAAGAAGAGAAAAATGATGCACCCATTTGAAGGTATGACCACGTGAGTGGCCGCCAATGTTCCGAAATGTAATTATTAATGGCTTATTAATATGACCTTTTGAGCATTAGTTTGACTAATGTAGTAATATATCATATTTAGGGTTATGCATTATATATTAGCTTTATTAATTGAAAGCCTTAACTTAGCGGCAGTGCTTAATTTGTGCTTATTGTTTCCGGTGCTGAGCACCAGCATTTATTTTTGAGAGCTGGCGCTAATTCTTCTGCCTCAAGCTTTTGCTGTGAGCAAAAGACACATATGGGAAAGACGGAGGAAGAGAAATGAAAAAGCGTCACAAAGGTAGAAAGCAGAAAGCTGCAAGAGTGAGCTGAAGGGACAGGGAGTGTCTGTAAATGGATTAAAGAGGCCAGAGATGGCTTCAGGATTACGCTGCCTCAGTATTCTGGGTTCGCACATTAAATGAAGAAGCTGCATTGGAGGAGCGGCCTGGACACCTAGCCACAGCTTCTGAAGAATCACATGTATGATACTTATCTGTGGCAACCGCCACAGTCACAGTGCCTGTGAAATGGACAATCTTGGAGACTCCAGTTGGAGGAGCCCTGCTGGTGCAGGGAAGATGGAGCTACAGGTCTGAAGGCCCAGAGGAAACTTGACTGCCAGATAGCCCTGGAAGAAGTTTTACTTTTCTAACGGAATCAGAGTGGGACGTCTGAGATGTAGACTGCCAGTGGGCCTAACCTAATTGTCACCTATTGTGATTGGGGGATAAGCAGTACCACTATGGAGAGGGAAATGGGACTCCAGTGACTGCCATTAAAACACTAGAGCCCTGACCCCAGGTGGCTGTGTATAATATTTGTGCATGTGGTATTTCACTTTCTGTTTGTATATAAATACTACTTTTGTCCTAAAAGAGAGTATTTGAACCAACAATCATTCATTGCTGCTATTGAGAGCATTTTGAGTTGTGGGTCTGTATTCACCCCTGTATCTATCTCCCCCAGAGAAGCCTTGAACTGCTCAACTTATTCTATCAATGGAAGTCAAGAGCTGAAGGGGTAGTTGCCTCAGTAGCTCAGCATCCCTATTAGATTGGACCCCAGGACATAAGGAATAAAGCGCCCCAACCCCTACTGTTGGGCCCAGTAGCACCTGCTTGCACCAAAACCATCTGAACGAGGTTCTGACACCACTCAAGGTGATTCTGAGGTGCATGATCATGGCACTCCTGAGATTACTGGGTGTGAGCATAGGGTCT
Organism: Pleurodeles waltl; assembly: GCF_031143425.1. Taxonomy (NCBI): domain Eukaryota; kingdom Metazoa; phylum Chordata; class Amphibia; order Caudata; family Salamandridae; genus Pleurodeles; species Pleurodeles waltl. The sequence goes on from NC_090439.1 coordinate 464,375,434, forward strand.
ATTTTACTGGGTCAGGATCCATCAGCATGGGTTGCAGGCATCAGCACAGCCAGAACACACTCAATAATGGCAACTCCACGCAGGGAGCATGGAATGCTCACCACATATTAGCAACAACCTCTACCTACCTGGGACACCCTCAACACAGGTGGCAAATGAGAGCGGAAAAGGATCCCTTATTGGTCCCCTAATAGAGACCCGCATGCAGATGTAGACCTAGAAATGCTCGGCCAGCATGTTATGAGTGATTACATCCTAGTAATAGCAAGATTTGTGTAAATTCCAATCATGGCACAGGTATCTCCGTATTTACACCAATGCTTATTGCAATTAGGCCATTATTGTTATTAATGGGATCTGATTACATTGACAGATGGACTGTTAATGTGTGTTCATGCATATTAGCCTAGTTTATTCAAACTAAAGATTAATACTTTTTCCCTCAGTTTAGTTTAACAAAACCTGTACATGAAATGTAACATGCCCTGTTTTGAGAAAGACACAAAGTTATAAATTACAACTGTGCTGTTACAACTATTAATTTTTCTAATAAAACAGTTCATAATAAAATAGCAGGGGCAGCTACAAAGCTGCAGTAAGAGCATAAGACTCCACCTTGCACATATCTTGTTTGCCGGAAGAGTGCTTTAGGAACTTGGAATCATAATGCAGTGTAATTGCTGTAATACTTGGAGTTGTGGTGCAGCCACATTATCTCCCAAATCATGCGGTACCTAGGCTTCAGAGATGCTCCATTGGGCTACGAGATCTTGACTGTACCCCTGTCATTAATTCCAACTGGAGGAAGACAGGTGTTGGCCCTCTCCAAAGGGATTTTCAGTAACAAACGCCTGGGCCTAAACTATGGGGATTGTGGTTAATTTTCTCTGATGACTAGGAGCCCATCCTATCCAAGTTCTCCAAATTGGGCCAAGTACAACCCTTTCTGCACTTGACTCTTAGGGTAATGAAGATAATCAGTCACAGGCTTCTCAGGAAGGCTATCTAGGGGTGCACAAGAACAGAGCTCAACAAGCACCCTACCTGCCCAATACAGTGACTCTCCAGTCCAGTTCCCATCTTTGCAGAAAGAAAGTACTTTAATCACAATATTGAACTAAGTAATTTACACCACAATATTCATGTAGAAGTCAATGGCCATGGTTGCTATATTTTGAGGGTGCTGAACCCACTCCACTCCCTCCCATTCTCTCTCCCCTGGTTCTGGGTTCCTCTCTTCTAGGGGATATCAGGAGCGGTGTTACCTCTGAATATCAAATCAACAATATCGTTGGGACAGTATAGTACCCTGTTCTCTTCAAGAAGGTGGGCTCACTCTCTTCAATTGCTTTCAGACTCCTTTCAGAGGGGGAACCGTGCAGGTATGGGCTTCTGAGCCCCAACCATTGTGGTTAAAGATGTCCCGGAACCCATCCTACTATGATTCTGCAAACTGGGCTAAGTACAACCCTTTCTGCACTTGACTGTCAGTGTAATGAGGTCAAGCAGTCAAAAGCTTCTCAGGGATGGAGTGTAGGGAAGCTTGAGCTCAGAGCACAACAATCCCTCAATAGGCCCAATAAAGTGAATCTCCATCACAGTTTTTATCTTTGCAAGTAAGAAAGTACTTTAATCAGACAATTGAACCAATCTCCACTCCAGCAATATTTATATAAAAGTCAGTGTCTGGAAGAGATATTTTTTGTAGATGCTATACTCACTCTGCTCCCTCATTGTCACCCCTCACATCCTCTCTCCGTAGTTTCTGGATTCCCCCTTTCTCTATGGGCTATAAAGAGTAATATTAATTTGGCTCATGTGCAGTTTAATTGCCTCCTGCAGTATACAAATGTGCTCAGTCTCAAGTCTTGCCAATTTGTGAGATGAAAAAGTTCTTTCACAGGCTTTTCGGAACCACTTCACACTTTGGCAGCATGCCCGCACACTCGGGAGAGTCTTTAACAGTCTTTAATCAGTCTTTAAGTGGAGTTTCCTTGGCACTGTGCAGAAGGCTACATTTGGCAGTATGTCTGCCCAGGATTTCCTTTGTGGTCATGGCAGCCTGAATAAAGCAGCTTCACTGTGGCTGGTGCTGCTGGTTGCCTAACAATGAAAAGTCTTGTAGAAGATGTGACTCCGACAAGACCATTGGTAGGTACTATCTCAGTACCTCTGTCTGCTATATGGGGTTGAAGCACATGCCCAGGCTGACTGGTCAGCCTGTGTAGCCTCGACTGTGCCTTCAGCACTTTGGTATATGTAGCCCCACACAGGCCTTCAGCAGTTGGATAGATGCAGCCCTGCATGGGCTGTCAGCAGATGGGCACTGTCTCCTACTGCGCTGACATGCAGTCACCTGTCCTCTCTCAGAAGGCAGACTTCTGTGTGCTACAGGGCAGGTATACAGCTCCTCCAGCAAGTGATCGAGATTTCAGGTGATGTTATCTCACCTCTGCAAGGCTGACTGTTTGGCAGACACCAGCCCTGGCTGCATGGCAGCTGTCGTAGTATTCTGCAAAGGAAACGTGTCCATGTCTTTGCAGAAAGGAGATATAGATCCATTGCCTCAAACTGTAGTCCCAGTTTGGGGTGGTTCTTCTTTCAAATGTTCTTTCAAGGCTGCTATTCAGACAAACCCTTTGCAAAGAGGGATGCTTTTAACAGCAGAGTTTTCTTCATTTTGGAGCTCCCAAATCAGGGGCACAAAGAGGTTTGAGGTTCTTGCACACAACTGTCATCAGTCCAAATAAAGGAGCAATCAGGGAATGATAACAGAACAGGCCCTCACCTGAAACTTTCTCACCTTTCACAACAAAGTCTTTAGTCTCACCCCTCATCCCTACCATACACCAAATGTTAGTGCTCGGGCAGTCTAATCAGCAACTCTTTGGTTAAAAAGCTTACTAGCATACCTAGAAGTACCTGTCTCCATTTGCCTAAATTCAGTATCTAGGTTTTTTCCCACCGGCTTTAGAAATGGAAGCAATACACGTCCAGTGTCTGGAAGCACAGTCCTCATCCCCCATTTTGTGCATGACCAGGCTTGGCTATCCAAAACACATCCCACTGGACTCCATTACTCTGGCACACTCACTGACACATGCATTTATCACACAGGTTGCACATGACAAGAAGCTTAAAATGCACTTACGGTGTTAGCAAAAAGGACCAGGAAAGTGCACAAGAGTAGAACTTTACATAAATGGGCCACTAGTCCCCACTACAGTGACCAATACAAGAGGTCTGATCACACTACTGATTCAAAAAACATGGTAATCTGCCATCACCGCTTTATACAAAAAGCAATTGACAGGGACAGTAGTTCTTTGTAATTAATTAGAAAACACTTAGGGCACACCTAGTGTGCCTTCCATGTCATGCTAGAAGTCCAGGAGCTATCATAGTCATGGATAGGCCTAGGCTTTTGTGCACCACTCTTAGATCAGAGGAACACCAGCACCAAAATAAAAAGTCAGGATACCAGATACATGTGGTCGGTCAGGCAGGGAAAGGGAACACGCCTGTTCTGCATGCAGGAGACATTCTCGTCCCACCTTTTGTAATAATCCAGGTTTGGTCATTGTGCAATTAGGCAGTAAGTGAAGTTAGTAGGGGAAGTGGGTAGCACAAGTGGGTGAGTAGGTAGAGCCTGGGTGATTCAACTGGGTGGTGACCAACTAAGAATAATGTTGGGCAGTTTCACATATTTATTTAGAAATTCATCACTAAGTGCAGACTTTTATTTTACCTCAGCTTAAAATGTTAGTTTTATCCACTCATATGTATGTCTCTCTCTTTGAAGATAACTGGAGAAAGCAAAATGGGTGGAGCGTGGGTGTTCCCATGCATACACCCATGGATTTTGGCACAGTCCCAGATTTACCATTAGTGGTAGACCTGTTAATGCACGCAAGGAGGAGAAATATCTTTATTTTTCCATATTTCTTCCTGTTTCTATGCGGACTGAATGTAGGACAGTCCCCTCTTTCTGTCGTGGTTACCCACATGTTTTAACTGATCTGAGTGTGCTTCGACTATTTGCACTGGGATCCTGCTAATCAGGACCACAGTGATGTGCTCTCTCCTCTAAATTTGGTTGTCTTGGTACTTCATACACCCCACAATTGGTATACTGGTGTACCCTTGTAAGTCCCTCATACATGGTATTTAGGTACCCAGGGCACTGGTACATTAGGGGTCTCTCATGGGCTGCAATATGTATTATGCCCACCCAGGGGCGCCCATGCAAACTGTATCTGCAGGCCTGCCCTTTGCAGCCTGCGTGAAATGGTGCATGCACCCTTTCACGAAAACAGCCTAAACCACGACTCATGAACAACGAGGTGCGTTATCCACGAAAGCAGAACAACGCTTTCGTGAACAACGACTCTGTTGTTCTCTGCCTTAACCACGCATTTCCTGAACAACGAACATGTGTGGTTAAGGCAGAGGAAAACAGACTCAGGATCGGAGAGGATGCGGTCAGGACAGTGGGGCTGGGGTAGTTTTAGGTGGGTGGTGGGGGTAGTTTTAGTTTTTAAGGGCAGGGGTTGGTGGTAGTTTTAGTTTTTTAGGGGTCGGGTGGAGGGGGTCGGTGTAATTTTAGTTTTTAGATTTAGGGCCGGGGGTGGGGTGGTCCGTGTACTTTTAGGTTTTAGGGGTGGGGTTGGGGTTGCAGTAGTTTTAGGGGCGGGGTCGGGTAATTTTAGTTTTTAGCGGCGGGGATGGGGGTCCGGTAGTGTTAGGTTTTAGGGGCGGGCTTGGGGGCCATGGTAGTTTTAGGGGCAGGGTGGGGGGTTGGGTAATTTTAGGTTTTAGGGGCGGGTTGGGGGGTCGTGGTAGTTTTAGGGGCGGGGGTCAGGGTAATTTTAGTTTTTAGGGGTGGGGGTCGGGGTAGTTTAACTTTTAGGGAGGCTGGTGGGTCGCAGTAGTTTGGGGGGTGGAGGATTGGGCTAATTTTAGTTTTTAGGGGTGGGGTGGGGAGTTGTGGGTAATTTTAGGTTTTGGGGGCGGGGTGGGGGGTTGTGGTAGTTTTAGGGGCGGGGTCGGGGTAATTTTAGTTTTTAGGGGTGGGGGGTCGGGGTACTTTAACTTTTAGGGGGGTACTGGTGGGTCCCAGTAGTTTGGGGTGGTGGAGGATTGGGCTAATTTTAGTTTTTAGGGGTGGGGGTGGGGAGTCGTGGGTAGTTTTAGGTTTTGGGGCGGAGGTGGGGGTAGGGGAAGTTTTAGGGGTGGGGGGCCAGGGTAGTTTAAGTTTTAGGGGCGGGGTCGGGATAGTTTGAGGTTTGAGGGGTGGGAGTGGGAGTGGGAGGGTAGCTGTAGTTTTAGGGGTGGGGTGGGGGGTTGGGGTACTTTTAGGTTTGAGGATCAGGTGGGGGATTGTGTAGTTTATATTTTATGGGCAGTTCTGGGGGGTCAGGGAATTTTAGTTTATAGGGGTGGGTTGAGGGGTCAGGGTAATTTAAGTTTTAGGGGTGGGGTGGGGTAGAGGGTCAGGGTAGTTTAGGTTGTAGGGGCGGGGTGGGGGTCATGGTAGTTTTAGGGGTGGGGGTAAGGGGTCGAGCAATTTTACTTTTTAGGGGCAGGGTAGTTTTAGGTTTTAGGGGCGGGATGGGGGTCAGGAGTTTTAGTTTTTAGGGTCGGGTGGGGGCTGGTGTAGGATTGTTTTTAGGGGCAGGGTAGGGGGCCAGGATCGGATTGTTTTTAGGGGTGGAGGTGGGGGGTAGGGGTTGGATTGTTTTAGGGGCGAGGTGGGGGATCCGGGGGGGTGGCATGATGGAACCATGCATGCCTTTCCACACATGCAAAAAAACGATGTTAAGGCATTTGTGGTCAAGGCATTAGTGGTAACAACGCAGTCGTTGTTCTCACTGTGTTGTTCAGGCATGCGTGGTTCCAGCATGCGTTGTTCCATCCTATATTCCCCTTTAACTGTTGGTCACTACACCAGGTCACTGTAAGTTACCCATAAGGTAGGCCCTGTCAGCCCAATGGGCAGGGTGCAGGTCCCTGTATGTGTGGCACCCCTACATGAGCAGAAGTGCCACAACAAACTCCAGTTCCCATTCTCTGGACTTAGTAAGTGCATGGAATCCATTTTAGCTATGTTCTGGCCACTGGTCAGTCACTACCTGTGGTCCAGCTACATAATGGTAACTCCGAATCTGGGCATGTTTGGCATCAAACATGTCGGAAGCATACCCCAATACTGATACCAGTATTAGTGGCATGATTCCATAAACTCTGGGGGTTCCTGAGAGGATCCCTCTGTACAGCTCTTACCAGTCTTCCAGGGTCTGCAGGCAGCCCGTGCTGCTTTAGCCCTTGACATGATTTTCCCCTCCTCCTGCTTGACCAGCTCAAGCAGGGGACAACAGAACAAAGGATCTCCTTTGGAAATAGTATTACTGGGCTGGGGAGGGGTGGCCTCCCCACGTCACCATACTGCTTTGAAGGGCACATTTGGCGCCCTCCTTGCATAATCCGGTTTACACCAGTTCCTGGACCACTGGTCACTGCTCTGGTACGAAACACACAAAGGAATGGGCTGTGTCCACTCCCCTGTCCAGCTCCACCCCTGGGTGGTAGGCAGAGCTCCTCCAGGAGGACACTTGGTTCTGTCATCTTGGGAGATAGGTAGAGGCCTTTGAGAGCATTTGACTTGGTAGGCCAGGTAGCTGGCGTCAGTGACCCCTCCTTATAGGTGGTCACCCCAGAGAGTGACCAAACCCCCTTTTTAGGCTATCTGGGGCCCCATTGAGGGTGGGTTCCCAGATTCCTCATGCAAGGCTCCAGCAAGACCTCTTTGCAAAGACATCTTCTGCTCCTGACCTCCGGAACCGCTGCTGGACTGCACAGGAACCAAACAAGACTGCACCGCCTCAGTCGACTTCTCCTTGCAGCATTGTTTCCCCAGCTCCTGTTAGCATTTGGCTGTGCATCCTCTGGGGTCAGCAAAGCTTCAGATGCACCAAGAAGCAAGAAGGAATCTCCCTTGGCATGAAGGAGTCACTCCCCTACATCCGCAGGCACCTGAGGCAATAACGTCCTGCTAAAGGGATCTTCTGTCCTCCGGATCTGCAAAGATTCTCCAACACAGGTGGTAGTTCCGAGGGTTCCCCTAGGTACTCTCTGCCTTCTGCCCAGTGTGGGAGATGTTGAGCCCTTGCCTCTTCCACTGGAACAGAATCCCTGTGCATCGTGACTGTTACACCAACCAAGGCTTGTTGACTCCTTCTCCAAGGGATCTTCAGGCTCCAAGTAGCCCCTGCCCCCAAGGACAGTCTCCTCTCTGCTGCTCCAGCCACGTGGGACTTCTCTTCAGGTGTGCTGAGTAGGCCTTACTGCGACTTACTGTGCCTACTGCCAGTGGGTTGCTTGTGGGGGCTCAGACTGCTTCTGCTGGCTCTCCTGCCTTCTGGGGGTTGGCCCGGACTCCCTTCCAAGGGGCGAGTCCCGACCTTGCTGGTCCTCCTGCAAAACCTCCAACAGCTTCTTTTGCATTTTCCTGTGCTTGTTGTTGGTCCTCCTGACCACTGACCCATCTGCAATCTGGTGACTGTCGAGGGACAGATTATAGGTGACTACTGGGACTACTCTGCAGCTCCTGGACCCCGCAGCTTCATCCATCACGGTCGATCCAGATCTTCAGGTACAGGAGGGTGGGCATTGACTCCTGCCCCACCTGGACACTCCTGCGTAGACTGGACTCTGTCCCCTTCTTTTGCAGGCTCTCCTCACTCAGAGTCTGCCCTTGGGTTCCACTGTTCCAGTCCAGCTTCTGCATTCTCCAAGGCGACGTCCCCATGTTAGCCTATGGGAGAACCAGGTAACTTACCTCTCTGCAACCGGCCTCTGGGGATCTTTTGGGGTTCCACTCTCCCATAGCCATTGTTTAACTACTCTATACACTCGGGTGGGGGCACCTGTTCACATTCCATTTGTTTAGTAAATGGCTGCCCCCCCTGTAGGGCCTTTGCTAATTTATGCTTTCCTTCAGTACTTACCTGTGCATATTTTGCATGTTCGTACCTCCAGAGGGAGATATACCAATGATAGACTAGTTTGTGTGCCTTTAATAAAGTACCTTTATTTTTGCAACACTGTGCAGTTCCTTTCACATGTGATCCGTTACTGTGTGACTACTGTGGTATTGCAAGTGCTTCACATGCCTTCTAGGTAAGTCTTGGCTGATCACCACAGCTACCCTAGAGAGCCCTGGCTGTCTAGACACTGTAACACTAACTAATTGGGGTTTGCCTGGACCTTGTAAAAGGTGTAACACCATAGGCGTCCACCCCACACCTGGCCAGCTTCCTACACTTAATTCAGCACAAACAGAAAAAGGAAAATACCTTTCCGGATAGTTTTTGTGCAAGAAGTTGTCCCTCCATGCACAAAAACAAACCTGCCTACAACTCAGACACGGTTCAGTGTGGAACAAGGGTGCCTGCATTACTGCTTAGCAGCACATTGTGTGCCAGGGTAAGGTAAGGACAGGAATGTACAGTATAATGTTAAATGCAGCGCATTCCTGTCCTTTCCCTTTCATGCAGCGCAGCAAGGTGACTTGCTGCATTGAGCTTTGCATTGATTAATAAATATGTTCCTGTATGTTTGGGGGCAAGTGTGAATACTTTTCTGGGGATACAAATTGATTTAATTGGAACTGAGTCTTCACATTAACTGTATAAAAATCCTGAAATGTTTTTCAGCTTTCCTAAGTAATCACTTCCACAGCATGTTGGTTTAAGGTATGAGATATGCAAGTATGTTTCTCATTACCCCCGCATCTCCGTCTTCCTTGTCCTAGTCCTTTCCAAATAATGCGATCCAGCATCCAACAGGAAGTTTAACCACGTCTCTGGACCATAGGTCCGTTTAAACATAAACTTTTAAAAAATAATTTCTCTGTCTACAAATACCCGTTCCAACACCACTTCCTGTACCTTACAAGTACTTTTATTGCAGGTGCAGTAGAGAGAGAAGGAGAGTTGTGTACTGGGACCAGGAGGACTACAAATCAGGGTAATGTTTTTTTGATGCAGTCCGTCTGGAAAGTATTTTAATAGTAGTTGACTGGTCTTTTGGATTCATTATCAAATGACTATATTTCAAACTGGAAGGACATGCTGACTTTGCTTTTATTAACTATCTCCACTTTTGATGAAATAAGGTGATTCTAGTAACTATTGTGATTTTCAACATCAAAAGTACATTGTGTTCTTTTTTTAGAGGGCATCAGCATAAAGAAACAGGAGTAGCTGTATAGCCGCTAAAGGTGTATATGCCTGATTTAGATCTTGGTGATATTACAGTCGTGCCGCTGGGATGGAAGACCGAGTCTCCATCAAGTCCACAGAGTTCTGACTGCCTGATTTAAATGTGTTGTGGCTGCGCCACCGACCACCGCAACAAAGTGCTCTTCCTAGCTGTCAGGCTGATAGGCTCCTACCGACCACACAGTTCTAAAGACGGTGTACTGGTGGTGGATTGCTGACAGAGGGAGCCCCTTGCCGGAACCAAAGCAGTGTACAACGGCAGTGACTATGGAATAGAGGTAAGTTACACACACACAATGTACCTTAGCCATGTGTGTCCACCTGCACAACACACTACACAACACACTAAATGCACACTGTTATCCAATGCCATTCTACCACTACACAACATGTACATGCAGAAAAGACAGATTGCCATGCATCCATGACACAACATGCACACATTGACACTACACCAAAATACAACACAACCACAACAACCAACAAAACTACATCCTCAACACAAAGATAGTCAAAGATGAGCACAAGTACACACATCATGCCAACGACCACCACACTACAACACTCACCTGAAGGTTGCACAAAGCAACACAACACACAACCAAACATACACAACAAACATCAGACCCACATGCAGGTGGCACACATACTGACATACCCACATCACCCACTCCAGCTCCCTCTACCACAACCCGCCAGTCCACTAACACACACATACATGCATGGACTCACATGCACAACTGGAAGCACAATATTACAAGTACAGGTCCCATTGCAATGTGCAACCATGGCCATAGTTGACAAGTGTAATGTTATTGTGATTTTGGTGCAAGCATTCATTAAATAATGAATACTTACACCAAAAAAACAATTGTCTATGTGATCGATTTGTGTCATATACCAGAATGTCCCCATCAATGTCTGACCCAGATGTTTTCCAGACATATGCATGTCTAAAAAGTTATTGTGACATGTATATGACTGCATTGGCCCCGTGCTCATGTGCAATGACCAAACAACATACACAATTATTGTGGAATGTTTACCTTCAAGTCCAGTGATGCAGGGGTTGAGTGACCTCAGTGGTCCAGTTGCAGCAGCGACAACAGGTCTTGTCCAGTCAAAAAACAGTAGTGGAAACGGGAGAAAGGTAGATCTTTCCTTCATTTCCCTTCCAATCCGCCAACACTGGTGTGGAGGTAACTCTGCCACAGTTGCCTTAGCGGGAAGGCACATCCTAATCTGCCCAGCAGAAAGGGTGGCTGGAGTCCTGCCAGTATTTCTAATGGTGCTGTTGATGCTGGTGGAATTTTCTGGCAGAGTCAGAGGGACTCAGGCAGTCTTTCGCATATGATCCTGCCAACATCTAAATTGGGTCAGCGAACCGCCAAGGCAGTGGACGGGTTTTCCGACAGAAAAACTGTGGCAGGATCATTAACACCAAGATCTAAATCAGACCTTTAGAATTATAGTGCTGCCATTGGTGTACTACCATTGCTTTATGATTGGCCCTGGAATTCATGATACTAAAGAGAGTTTAAGGTTTCTCATTTATTTGCATCTATAAAGTTGTTATTATCTATTTAAATAAAAAGAACGCATAATGCTCACTTGTACATCTTTATAAAAAACATAACTTTTTATCTTTGTGGTTAGCATCACTTGTAGAGATGGTGGGAAATTACAGGCTTCTCAGATAGGTAGTGTGGGGGTGTGCAAGTTCAGAACTTAACAGGCACCCAGCAGTGCAAAAACTGATTACCAAACCCAATGCTTTACTTAAAAAATAAAAATACTTTAATACACAGCTAAAAAAAGAATATCATGTAGGCAATATTAGAAACTACCATAAAAGGCTACTGTGCCTCAGGATACCACCCATCCCTTTCTTTTAGCCATGTGTCAGTCCTCTTGTGAGTCTAGCCAGGTTCTGCTGGAGTTAACTTGTGTGTGTGTCATGAATCAAGGTTCAGGTGCAGATTATCCCAGTCCAGTAATGATAACACTCAGTTGAGTAAATCTCCTTGATACTGTCTCACGACAATGTAGGTCTCTTTGTTTTCTCTGTGCCAGAGGGAGAGCTGGCAGCCCATGTTCCCACTTGTTTTCACTTCAAGGAGGAGACATGCAAGTCGCAGCAACAGCTCTCTGTCCAGTTAGGCCGTGGCAGATGTGAGACAACAGGAGGTGCTTGCTGAAATATGTCAGCGAACTCAGGTACTGGGTATCAGCGGGGTCCATCACAGGTGTTGAACTCTCTTTTTCTTGCACAGTAGTGCATAGCTGGTGGGATGCTTAGGAGCCAATGGTCAAAAAAGCACAACGGCAACCGCAGGACACATTTCTGGAATGTGATGGTAAAGACCGTCATGGGTACAGTTCTTGGTCATGACGGCAAAGTCTGCCACAGGCAGGGTATTTGATCACAGCTGTGAAGTTCTTCTTGGGCACAATTCTTGGCTAAGATGATGCAGTAGTTCTTCTCATTCGGCAGTGATGTTGACCACCAATCCCCAGTTCCCAATTGGAACCACAATTCTGGTGAAACAGAGCCTACCACTGCCAGGACACAGAGATCACTCTCTTCAGTCTTCCTTCTCCTGGCAGACCCTCTCAGGACTGGGGCCTTACTGCTCCTGGCATTCCCTGCACTGTCACATGTCCTGCAGGACTGGCAGACTCCTTCCACCTCTCAGCAGTCAAGTTGAATTCTAGTCCCTTCAGCTCAAAAGAACGGCTTCTTCCAGCAAGGCAAGACTTCAGGTGATGCCCCGTCACCCCTGGGAAGTGGCTGTCTGGCAGACATCTGCTTTGGTTCACAGTAGTCCTCTGAGCACTGTGTGGAGCACTAAATTCCTTGGTCGATGGCACCACTGAATGTCAGCACCAACAATATCATGGCATACTACTGTTGAGGGCAGAATATTAAGGGAACAAATATTGAAAAGTGGGAGCATATAGGACAGTATAGATTTACTGCTCATAACACCACAGCTATGCATTTAGAAGATAAGTGTACCACATACCTACATATATAGGAAGTTAGATATAAAAAATCTAGACTTACTTATATGGTGATATTTTACTTTCAATAGTCTGTCCTTGATATTCTATCCCATCAATATTGTTGATTCAATATTAAGGGGCAACCTCCTTGGTCAAAAACAATATGGATCTGGAACAAGTGGGTCAGTGGCTCCAACCTTTACACAGTTAAATCAGACAGCGGATGGGAATCCACCCTTTGCATTTTCCGATCCAGTTTGAAGTAATTCCACATTCAAGTGTTCTTTTCTGGCTGTTCTCCAGACACACTCTTTGTCCACTGGATGCTTCCCACAGCAGTGTAGTCTCTAGACTGGAGCACCCATAACAGAGACGCAAAGAGATGTGAGATTTCAATTAACAGTTACACTGATCAGTCATCAGGGGAAAAACCAAATTCTGCACCCACATAAAAGGCCTTATTCACCTTCAACAACAGAGACTGCAGTCCCACCCTTCAATCCCACAAATGTCCCAAGTGGCTGGACTCATCTATAAGGTCTCTTTTGTTATAATTATATTTTTACTCTTCTGGTTATCCCCCCTTTTAAGGCAGACATGTTAACTATAGAATGCATACTTGTTTAATGTCACTTTTCTTTGAAACATGATAATCAAATCTGCTTGGATATATTCACCATATCTGGGCTGCATTCTCAGTTCTAAAATGTTTATTCCTGAGTTATAAAGAATGTTTCCTGAAAACTGATAATTTATTTTCTCTATTATTATTAAGGTTCTCAGTTTTTAGTTTTTACTGATTTCTGCAAATAAATACAGACAGAGAACAATGTGTTTCCTGTCTGTATTTATTTTTAAAAGCAGAAAAGTACAGAGAGTTGTGCTTATAGTGAGTGACTCTCCATCGTCTTCTTCATAAATTCGAGGCCAATGGCTGAGCAGATAGGCAGCCTCGAAAGGTAAAAAACAAGATGAGATTTTCTTAAATACAGACATATGTTAACATATATTTATATGTACTGGTAATATTTACATGTGAGTGTAGTGTTTTGTTATATAATGCTGCTTAATTCGCTAAAACTCAATAGGCATCAAAGTATAAGTGCATGTTTATCAGTTAAATAAATGTGTATATATACAATTTTTATGACTCCATTTAGTCTAAGAGACACATAATAAACATGGATAAATACCAATAAGATGGACAAAACATAAATACGAATAAATACCGATAAAAACCATAAAAACCGGGTGCCCTAAGTGTTACTGTTATTATTATAATTATATTTTCCATCATTCAGGTTCACAGATTGAAAATAAGAGCACCTGGCCATTGTATGCTAATTGTTTGTTCTAAAAGTAGAGACCATGCAAAATTGCTTAATCTACTTTTGCAGAAGGCTAAAGGGAGACGCATTCTATCTTCATTTGCTAGGGGGTTATCAGCCATCCTCCCAGGGCAGACAAGAATAGTGCACTGTGCTAGTATATTGAACACTAACTTCATTGTTCAAAACAGGTATGAGAGTATGAACCACCTTTAAAACTCGAATTAGGTTTTCTTTTAGTGGTGAGTTAGTTTAGTAATCTAAAGATATGAGGGTTGGAAAAATAAAGTTAAACTGCTAAAATACTGGAATATTTTCTGTAGGAAAGTCCTCCTTTTTGCCCTGGTCCCATCCAAACTTTTTGACTGATACTGGTGGTAACTGACTCTGACTGTGCCCTGGGAACTGCTAACCAGTCCCAGGGCCAATGCTCTGTGTAAAATGGATTATGCAAATTAGGATAATTATAATTGGCTATAGCAACCTACCCATAAGTCCCTGGCGTATGATAGGGCATGTAGGTTTAGGGACCCCAGTATAGATAGTACACCCAAAGGTGCACTGCTGTGCTGTCCAGTGTAATTTTAAAGGCAGGGCTGCATTGCTGGCTGCTTTTAAGTTAAAGTTAACCCCAAATTTGACTTTGGAATTGAAAGTACTTCAAAAATCTTAAACTACCTTATTTTAACATATTTACATATAGGTATGCCCTAATTACCCCCGGGGTTGGGCGCAGTGTAACTATACGTAGGGACTTTATAAAAGATGATTTATAAGCCCTGGTGAGGAAACAATAAACAAATTTGTTTTTCCCCATTGTAGTGAATCAGTTCTATAGGCTAACATGGAGAGACTTTATTTTAAAATAATAAAGTCTTATTTTCCATAATAATGAATTAAACATAACAAGTTAGGTACCAAATTAAAAGTTATAATAAATCCAACAATTTGCCACTGTTGAATTGAATATAACTTGGACATAGAAAGAGTTTTAGAACTCTTGCTAAAAGTTACAAACTTCAGGCCTGTAGTGCCCTTCTGTGATTGGTCATCGTCTGGTAGCCTGAGCCAGGCTACCTTGATGAGGTGTGAAGTGGCCTGGGCTGAAAAAAGAAAGCATCTGATGGAAGGAGAACTGCCTCAGCAGATGGTAGAACAGGGTGGTGGGAGAACAGCCAAACTGGACATGAAAGGAGGAAAATAAATTTGGGACAGCAACTGGACCTCCCCCATTTCTTGCAGCCCCAGACAGCCAGGTGCCCCCAATTAGATAAAAAGAGGGGCTGGGAAGGGGTGTGTTAAGGGAAACTTCGCCACACCAGTCAGTGGATCCAGCCAGATCTAAACTCTAAGATTAAATGTTTGCCATCATGGATGTTGGAGGAATGTTGCTTCCTGGGACTGATTTTTGCCATTTCCCAGTAAGTGGGTATTCAAGAGGGTGGTGGCCTGCATGTGATTGGACAGGAGCAGCCCCTTGCTTTCCACCTCAGGAGCAAGGATAAATATGGCAAAGCTGTCCCACAATCCAGATCCCTGCTAGAAGAAGAGACAAGAAGTAGAAGGACCACCCTGCTGGACCCCTGTCCTGCGCCTGGACCCTCAGAAGGACACACCAGCTGCACACACTTTGAGGTTCACCAACAAAGGGCTTTACCTCCCTTCTACAACCCCAGAAAGGGGTTCCCTGTAAGCAACATGTACAAAAATGCTGAGCAGAGCCCCCTGCATCAAGCCATGCAGAAATAGCCCAGCTTACCAGTGGCCATTTAAGGAGTTTGACCAGGTGCATTCTGGGAATTGCAGTCCCAACCTCCAAGGAGCAACCCTGCACTTCTGGATCCTTGGAGTAAGTTTGTGGAGACTTTGAGGACCCAAAATGTACTTCTGGAAGAAGATCCAGAAGTGTGGAACAGCTTTGGAAAAAAGCTCCCGAAGTGGACCGACCCAAAGTCAAGAGTCAAACCGGGCAACGTCAACTGTGACCTGGCCTGACTTGCAGGTTCATCCAGCTGAAGAGCTCCAGATCCCCAGACTTCCAGTATTTGACCAGGAGTTCGCGGAAGGCAATTTGACAACGTTTTATTGAAATCGGCTAGCTGAAGAGGACCGCCTGATGTCAGGGAAGGAAATCTTCTCAAAAAAGTTTCCAAGTCCGAAGGTAAAAACTTGACTGAGGCCTCCCGCGCAGTGTATCCGAAGAGGGCTCCATTGTGGTCAGCCTCAACTTGTGACTTCGTCCCAGTTGAAGGATAATCTTCAAGAATTTTTCTAAGTGTGGAGGTAAAACTTTAACGAAGGCCTCCCTCTCAGTGTAACAGAACACGGCTCCATCGGGGTCAGCCTCAAATTTTTACTTTTCCCCGGTTGAGTGCAACCAGATCACCAGAGTGGTGGTTTTAGGGGCATATTGATACCCTGTTTGTGCTGATTTTGTGTCATATTTGCTTATGCAAATTTGGTGCAAACCCAACTCCATATTTATATTTTGATGTTAGGAATTTGCCCCATTTCTTGGATGCATGTGTCAACAAGCTGGCGGTAACTATAGCCAAATTATGACCATGGTGGAAAGATCTCCGAAAGACAGCCAATGTACCACACCGACCGCCAAGGCGTAAACAACCGCCACCACAGAGGTAGCCGCTTTCTGCCCACCATATTATGGCCCTGCAAACCACCACCTTTTCCGGGGCAGTACCAATGACATCAAAAGCCTGGTAGAAACTGAGCTCAGAAGGGAAAGGACTCACCATAGGAGACACAGGGAAGAACCACGCCGCCATGGAGCCTAAACTGCATGTCTTCCCCATGATCTTCTACGTTCTGCTCCACCACGAACACCAACGCCGGCGAAGACGACGACAGTGAGTACAGCCACCTAGCGCACAAGGGAGGGAGGGAGGAAAACAGAGTGACACACAAATGCACCACACCCCCCACACCATACACACAATCAGCTGCATTACAAAAACAATTTTACCCCGTAACTCGGATGAATAATGCAAGGAAAAAACAATTTTGAAAACAAGGGAATGTAATGAGATCAACACAGCATGAAAAATAAGTTAGGCAAGATAATAGATATATACATATGTACAGAAAAAGGGACACAGCCCAGTCCACAATGTTCATAAGACACATGGCCACAGGCCAAAGTCCAAGGCCACACATGTCACCTGCTTCAACACGGAGAGAACACTGCAGGGGCATCAGTTGGTAAATAGGCAGGTACCTCAGGGGGATGTGGGGCACCTCAGCTGGGAGATGGTACAAGACCACTGGTTCTGGAGGGGGCAACATGCCCTTGGCTTGGTCCTGTGGAGTGCAAAGTCACAGTCTCTCATGTGGGTGTCTTACCCACTGGTTCTGGAGGGGGCATCGTGTCCTGTGCTCTTGTTCCTCGGGAGTGTTGGGCATCTGGGTGTTTTACCCACTGGTTCTGGAGGAGGCATTGTGCCCTGTGCTTTTGATCCTGGGGAGTTTTGGACATGTGGGTGTCTTAACCACTGGTTTTGGAGGGGGCCCCATGCCCGGTGCTCTTGATCCTGGGGAGTGTTGGGCATGTGGGTGTCTTACCCACTGGTTCTGGAGGGGGCCTCGTGCCCTGTGCTCTTGATCCAGGGGAGTGCAAGCCCACAGTCTCTCAAGTGGGTGACTTGCCCACTGGTTCTGGAGGGGGCAACATTCCCTGTGCTTGGTCCTGGGAAGGGCAAGGCAACAGTCTCTCAAGTGGGTGACTTGCCCACTGGTTCTAGAGGGGGCAACATGCCCTGTGCTTGGTCCTGTGGAGTGCAAGGTCACATTCTCTCAGGTGAGTGTCATACCCACTGTATTTGCAGGGGGCAGGCCGCACAGCAGCCCATGGAGGCAGGATTACATACCGTCCACCGGTGGTGACAGCTGCTCAGTGGTGGTGCTGCTGCCAGTGGGGGGAGGCTCCTGCCCATCCCCTGCAACCTCAGGCGGCTGCCCAGTGGAGGTGGTGGTGCTGCTGGGGGGGGGAGGCTTCAGCCCATCTCCTGCAACCTTGGACGGCTGCACAACCATGGTTGGTGGTGGGGACTCCGTCACAGTTCCTGTCCCAGTCCCCTTAGTCTTCCTGCCTGCTGGGCAGGCTCATTTCCCTTGTTGTATGCTGGTGCAGGCTCCATTGTCTTCCTGGGAGCTGGGGCAGGTTCCTTTACCTTTTTGCCTGCTCGGGAAGGCTCCTTGCTCTTTCTGGCAGCTGGGGCAGGCTTGTTTCCCTTCCTGCCTGCTAGGGCAGGCACCCTGGTCTTTTTGGCAGCTGGGGCAGGCTCCTTTCCCTTGAGGCTGCTTGGTGCAGGCTCCTTCACCTTCAGGACATGTGGCCTGGATCCTTTAGCACCATATGTGGGTGTGGTGACGACTGGGCCGTGAACTGGGTGGCTGAGGTGGTTGGCTGAGTTCTTCAAAACCTGCCCATATGTGCAGGACGGGGAGTAGGGATAGGGAAGAGGTCAATGATGATTAGGAACAGTTTTTTAGGGCATTGGGGCGGGAAGAGGGAGAAGGATTGGGAGTGGAGGAAGAGGGAGTGGTTGTTGGAGGTGTCTGTCTGCTGATTTAGGGTGCAGGGGCATGGGCTGGATGCTGTTGTGAGGTGGATGGCTGTTGGGTGTCTGATTGCTTGCATTTGTGTACCTTAGGAGGGGGGGACAGACACAGTGAGAGAGGACACAGGGGACATGTCCATGGATGTTGTGGAGGTGTCTGCCAGTGAGATGTGTGTTCTGCTTGGTGTCGTGGGGATGCTGGTAGTGGATGATGATGTAGTGCATGCAGGTGTGAGTGTAGACGGAACTGGGAGGGAGGTGGAGGAGGAGGAGGAGGGGGAGACAGTGGAAATAGTGGATGTTGGTGTATCTGCATCTGGATGGTGTTTGTGTGAGTGCCTGTGGGATGAAGTGTGGTGCTTGAGTTTGCCTGTACCACTCTTGTGTGTTGTCTTATGTGCTTGCTCGTCTGGCTGTGTGCTTGGGATGGGTTGGGGTTGAGGAGAATGGGACTGGGAAGAGGAAGTTGGAGGGGGAGGGTAGAAACGGGGACAATGGCTGCTATTAGAGAGGAGGCCAGAGCCTGGATCGATATCTGTTGGGCCGCCAATCCAGTCTGAATGCCCTCCAAGAATACTTTAGTCTGTTGCATCTGGGCTGCCAGCCCCTGGATGGCATTCACACTGGTTGACTGCCCTACAGAGATGGATCTCGGGGGGTCAATAGCCTCCACACTCAGGGCAGCAGGGCTCACTGGGGCAGGGCCTGAGGTGCCTGGGGCGAAGGAGATGGCCACCCTCCTGGGTGAGCGGGCCCAGGCAACTCGATGAGGGTCTGCTGGGAGGGCGGTGCTGGTACTGGGGTGGCGGATGTACCTGTATCTGGGGTGGTCACAGAAGTGTCTGTCACCACCAGGGAGCTTCCATCGTGGAGGTATCTGTGTCAGAACTGTCCCATCCAGTCTCCGCCGTGGTGCTCCCTTTGCCCTCCATCCCACTGGTGCCCTCAGCGTCATTGGACTCTTCGTCCTTGGTCATGTGGGATGCAGCTCCCTCTGTCGCCGGTGCCTCTGCCCCTCTGCCAGTTGATGCTAATGCACATAAGGACAGGATGACAAAACAAAAGGGGGGGGGACAAAAGATACACTGGATCAATGGCTGCACCAACACCACAGTTGGCGTACACAGCACCCTCACACACAGTGAAAAGGCCTACTCAATATGCCATAGCACTAGTAGAGCTTGCCACCAAGGCGTGGGGAGGGGCACACACCACCAAATGCAGCACACCTGGGACCCAAGGAGCCCTGCCCAGTAGTGGATGCCTACGAGCTACGTAGCAGGATTATCCCTTCAGAACCCTGGCCACCATGGGACCTACGCTGCAATGTCAGGTCTGGTTTAGGGGCACCCACTGACACACATCCTCCACCCGGATACCACCCTACCATGCATAAGTTGTAATGATGGGCACTGTGCTCAGCCCCTTGTGGCTGCTGTGATGCCCTCAAGCGCCCATCCAGCTCTGGATAGGCTACCGCCAGTATGCAGGCCATCAGGGGGGTCTGGGTTTGATGGGCACCCTGTCTTCGTTTGGAGGCTATCCCCAGCTAGGCCTCCACCGTCTTCCGTGCCCAGCGTCACAGGTCCTCTGTGAGAAAGTAGCCTCTTTCAAGCCTTGTTACCCCCACTTTTGGCCTGTTTGTGAGTGTATGTCAGGGTGTTTTCACTGTCTCACTGGGATCCTGCCAGCCAGGGCCCAGTGCTCACAGTGAAAACCCTATGTTTTCAGTATGTTTGTTATGTGTCACTGGGACCCTGCTAGTCAGGACCCCAGTGCTCATAAGTTTGTGGCCTATATGTATGTGTTCCCTGTGTAGTGCCTAACTGTCTCACTGAGGCTCTGCTAACCAGAACCTCAGTGGTTATGCTCTCTCATTTCTTTCTAAATTGTCACTAACAGGCTAGTGACCAATTTTACCAATTTACATTGGCTTACTGGAACACCCTTATAATTCCCCAGTATATGGTACTGAGGTACCCAGGGTATTGGGGTTCCAGGAGATCCCTATGGGCTGCAGCATTTCTTTTGCCACCCTTAGGGAGCTCTGACAATTCTTACACAGGCCTGCCACTGCAGCCTGAGTGAAATAACGTCCACGTTATTTCACAGCCATTTTACACTGCACTTAAGTAACTTATAAGTCACCTATATGTCTAACCTTTACCTGGTAAAGGTTAGGTGCAAAGTTACTTAGTGTGAGGGCACCCTGGCACTAGCCAAGGTGCCCCCACATTGTTCAGGGCCAATTCCCCGGACTTTGTGAGTGTGGGGACACCATTACACGCGTGCACTACATATAGGTTACTACCTATATGTAGCTTCACAATGGTAACTCCGAATATGGCCATGTAACATGTCTATGATCATGGAATTGCCCCCTCTATGCCATCCTGGCATAGTTGGCACAATCCCATGATCCCAGTGGTCTGTAGCACAGACCCTGGTACTGCCAAACTGCCTTTTCTGGAGTTTCACTGCAGCTGCTGCTACTGCCAACCCCTCAGACAGGTTTCTGCCCTCCTGGGGTCAAGCCAGGCTTGTCCCAGGATGGCAGAACAAAGGACTTCCTCTGAGAGAGGGTGTTACACCCTCTCCCTTTGGAAAATGGTGTGAAGGCAGGGGAGGAGTAGCCTCCCCCAGCCTCTGGAAATGCTTTCTTGGGCACAGATGTGCCCAATTCTGCATAAGC
This sequence comes from Pleurodeles waltl, assembly GCF_031143425.1. Taxonomy (NCBI): domain Eukaryota; kingdom Metazoa; phylum Chordata; class Amphibia; order Caudata; family Salamandridae; genus Pleurodeles; species Pleurodeles waltl. The sequence goes on from NC_090439.1 coordinate 464,396,318, forward strand.
CAGTCTACACCGGTTCAGGGGACCCCTTAGCCCTGCTCTGGCGTGAAACTGGACAAAGGAAAGGGGAGTGACCACTCCCCTGACCTGCACCTCCCCTGGGAGGTGTCCAGAGCTCCTCCAGTGTGCTCCAGACCTCTGCCATCTTGGAAAAAGAGGTGCTGCTGGCACACTGGACTGCTCTGAGTGGCCAGTGCCACCAGGTGATGTCAGAGACTCCTTCTGATAGGCTCCTTCAGGTGTTGCTAGCCTATCCTCTCTCCTAGGTAGCCAAACCCTCTTTTCTGGCTATTTAGGATCTCTGTCTCTGGGGAAACTTTAGATAACGAATGCAAGAGCTCATCCGAGTTCCTCTGCATCTCTCTCTTCACCTTCTGCCAAGGAATCGACTGCTGACCGCGCTGGAAGCCTGCAACACTGCAACAAAGTAGCAAAGACGACTACTGCAACTCTGTAACGATGATCCTGCCGCCTTCTCGACTGTTTTCCTGGTGGTGCATGCTGTGGGGGTAGTCTGCCTCCTCTCTGCACTAGAAGCTCCAAAGAAATCTCCCGTGGGTCGACGGAATCTTCCCCCTGCAACCGCAGGCACCAAAAAGCTGCATTACCGGTCCCTTGGGTCTCCTCTCAGCACGACGAGCGAGGTCCCTCGAATCCAGCAACTCTGTCCAAGTGACTCTCACAGTCCAGTGACTCTTCAGTCCAAGTTTGGTGGAGGTAAGTCCTTGCCTCACCTCGCTAGACTGCATTGCTGGGAACCGCGACTTTTGCAGCTACTCCGTGCCCCTGTGCACTTCCGGTGGAAATCCTTTGTGCACAGCCAAGCCTGGGTCCACGGCACTCTAACCTGCATTGCACGACTTTCTAAGTTGGTCTCCGGCGACGTGGGACTCCTTTGTGTAACTTCGGGTGAGCACTGTTTCATGCATCCTTGTAGTGCCTGTTTATGGCACTTCTACGGGTGCTACCTGCTGCTAAGAGGGCTCCTTGTCTTGCTCGACGTCCCCTCTACCTCCTGGTCCAATTTGCGACCTCCTGGTCCCTCCTGGACCACAGCAGCATCCAGAAACGCTAACCGCACAATTTGCAGCTAGCAAGGCTTGTTGGCATTCTTTTGGCAAGAAAACACTTCTGCACAACTCTACAAGGCGAGAGGGATCCGTCCTCCAAAGGGAAAGTCTCTAGCCCTTTGCGTTTCTGCAGAAACCGCAGCTTCTTCTGTCCAGTAGAAGCTTCTTTGCACCCGCAGCTGGCATTTCCTGGGCATCTGCCCATCTCCGACTTGCTTGTGACTTTTGGACTTGGTCCCCTTGTTCCACAGGTACCCCAGATTGGAAATCCAGCGTTGTTGCATTGTTGGTTTGTTTCTTTCCTGCATTATTCCTCTAACACGACTTCTTTATCCTTAGGGGAACTTCAGTGCACTTTGCACTCACTTTTCAGGGTCTTGGGGAGGGTTATTTTTCTAACTCTCACTATTTTCTAATAGTCCCAGCGACCCTCTACAAGGTCACATAGGTTTGGGGTCCATTCGTGGTTCGCATTCCACTTTTGGAGTATATGGTCTGTGTTGCCCCTATCCCTATGTTTCCCCATTGCATCCTATTGTAACTATACATTGTTTGCACTGTTTTCTAAGACTATACTGCATATTTTTGCCATTGTGTATATATATCTTGTGTATATTTCCTATCCTCTCACTGAGGGTACACTCTAAGATACTTTGGCATATTGTCATAAAAATAAAGTACCTTTATTTTTAGTATAACTGTGTATTGTGTTTTCTTATGATATTGTGCAAGTGACAGTTGTGGTACTGTAGTAGCTTCACACGTCTCCTAGTTCAGCCTAAGCTACTCTGCTAAGCTACCATTATCTATCAGCCTAAGCTGCTAGACACCCTATACACTAATATGGGATAACTGGGCCTGATGCAAGGTGCAAGTACCCCTTGGTACTCACTACAAGCCAGTCCAGCCTCCTACATCCTCCCACCGTTTGTCACAGTGGGTGCTCCGCCTGCCATAGACCACCAGGGTCCGCACCTCCTTGGTGATGGCACGCCATGTACCCTTCTTTTGATGGCTGCTGGCCTGCAGAGGCAATACACACAGGAAAATACCATTAGCCAAACAGTCCTGCCTATTACACTTATGGCCCACCATACCCCTTCACATCACCATTTACACACACAGGGCCCACCACACAGCCTATACGCCGCCCAGAGGACATCCACCCACCCCCCTTACATGAGGCCTTCACACACACACCACTCCAAGCATTCATGCCACATGCATCATGCCCACAGTCTACTCACCTGTTGGTCTGGAGGCCCGTACAGCAGTCCGTACTGGGGTAGGACCCCATCCACCAGTCTCTCCAACTCCTCCAAAGTGAAGGCTGGGGCCCTTTCCCCAGTCACACGGGCCATGGTAGGTTCCAGACACAGGTCACAGCAGCACATGCAGTGTAGGTCCTCTCCTGTGGAAGATCAGGTAGCAAGTGAGGGATCAGATAGAAAATGCCAGTCACGTCCGCGGCGGTGCATACCGTCACCACCGGCGTAGATCACCATTGGCCACTGTAACCCATAGGGCCCAATGTTAACAAATGAGGAATTGTACGGCGGTTCCCAACCGCCTCCCGCAATGGCGCACAACGTCAGCGGAATTACCTCATTTCCACCTGTCCCTCCTCACAGGACAGGCGGACGGCATTTCAAGGGGGGGCAGGCCCTGAAAAATAGCGGTGTCACTGGTGAAATTAGGACATACTGGACAAATCAAACTGACCCATTACAAGTTAACATCCTGCAAAGTTCTGTTGTAGCTCCATTGTTCAGTTTTTGACCGGCTCCTTACTCTTTTGTCCCATAGATTCCTACCGCTGTGGATGAATAGGAGATGGAGACATACCCCTGTGTACAGACCCCTGGTGGACTTGGAAACACTGGAGGGCAGGCACATAATACTTACCTTTAGACTTGAGAGGGCCACAATCACTGAGCTGTGTGCCCAATTGGAGCCTGACCTGATATCTGCTATCTGTCACCCCACTGGGCTCTTCCTCTTGTGCAAGTCTTATCAGTGCTCCATTTCCTGTCAACCAGTTCTTTCCAAATGACAGTGGGCTTGGCAGCAGGAATGTCACAGCCAATGTTCTCAATAGTGCTGACAAGAGTGTTGTCTTCCCTGATTAAACACATGTGCAGCTACATCGTATTTCCCCAGGTTGAAGATTTAGTCACAGTGAAGGCTGAGTTCTATGCAATGGGATATATCCCCAACATAATTGGGGTGATTGATGGAACACATATTGCATTTGTCCCTCCTCCCCCGTCAGAATGAGCAGGTGTTCAGAAATTGGAAGAGTTTTCACTCTATGAATGTACAGATGGTGTGCCTGGCGGACCAGTACATCTTCCACGTCAATGCTAAGTATCCTGGGTCGGTGCATGATGCCTTTGTCCTAAGGAATAGCAGCATCCCAAATGTGATGGGCCAACTACAGAGGCACCGTGTGTCTCTTATAGGTGAGCCCTGGTTCCCACCGACTATATGTTGGTGTATGGGTATGGTGTGGGCTATATGGGATAGTGTGTGGTTAAATGTTGTCCCTCAATAATTGCAGGTGACTCTAATTACTCAAACCTATCATGGCTGCTGACCCCTATGAGGAATGCCAGGACAAGGGCAGGAGAACGTTATAATGAGGCACATGGGCAAACCAGAAGGATCATTGAGAGAACCTTTGGCCTCTTGAAGGCCAGGTTCCGATGCCTTCATCTGACAGGTGGATTCCTGTGCTACTCACCCAAGAAGGTCTGCCAGATAGAGGTGGCATGCTGCATGTTCCATAACCTGGCCCTCAGACACCATGTCCCATTCCTGCAGGAGGAGGAGGCTGGAGATGCCCGTGTGCCAGCAGTGGACCCTGTGAACAGTGAGGATGAGGAGACAGAGGATGAGGATGAGGACAACAGAACATCAGTGATCAGACAATACTTCCAATGACATACAGGTGGGACAGTATTACTTCACATTTCAATTACTTTGTTTAAATTTCTGTGGCACTGGCATGCTGATATTTCCCACTTCTATGCCCACTTACTGTTCCCTCTGGCAATTCATTTTGCAGATGTTGGTGACCTACAGGGCATTAATCTATGCTCATTTTTTGTACAGTTGAATTGCAATGTTTCAATGAATACATAATTGAAAAACATGACATACTCCAAACCTCTTTTTTTCTAAGGGTGTTTACTGAAGTGCTAAAATATTGAGGGGCAAGGGGAAGGGGTGATGATGGAGTAAAGTCCAGGGTATTGTTCTAGTCTGTTTGTAGCACAGGTGCATTCTCCAAGGGGACATAGGAAGGGGAGCAATGGCAGTTCATGGTGGACAGGGTGACTGAGTGGGACACAAGGGTGACAATCAGGAGAGTCTAATTTCCTGGCGGGGTCTTGGCAAGTGTCTCTGGCTTCTGTCTAGATCTCAGGGAACATTTGCGGGGTGAGTCTTCTTCTGCAGGGGGAGGGCTGGTGGCTGGTGAGTCCTGTGGCGGGCCTCCTGGCCTCTAGCGGCAGCGGAGGTGGAAGGTTGTTCAGATGACTGGCTAGTGGCAGGAGCCCGCTGTTATGTGACTGCCTACCCCTCATAATGTTGGCCATGTTTGCCAGCACCCCTGCTATGGAGATCAGGGTGTTGTTGATGGCCTACAAGTCCTACCTAATCCCCTAGTACTGTCCCTCCTGCAGCCGCCTGATCTCCTGCACATTGTCCAGGATCTGGCCCATTGTGTCTTGGGAATGTTGATAGGCTCCCAGGAACTCTGCAAGTGTCTCTTGGAGAGTCGGTTCCCTGGGCCTGTCCTCCTCCTGATGCACAGCAGTCCTCCCAGTGTCCCTGATGGCCTGTGCCTCTGTCTCCTGAACCGTGTGCCACTGACCCCAGGTCCCTGATTGTCTTGGGTATGAGGTGTGGCCTGTGGTCCCTGTCGAGGTGGACACACTGCTGATTGACGTGTCCTGGGGACAGAGGTGTGAATTTGATGGGTGGGTGCTGTGGTGGTGTTACCTGTGTGTGGAGGCTCTGTGGTGGTGTGTGACTGGGCCTGGGTAACCGGCTGTCCAGAGGTCCCTGATGGGCCAGGTTGGTCATTCAGATCCTGAAGACCAGAGTTACTGTCATCACTGTGGGATTCTTCAGTTGGGGAACTGGATATTGCTGGCACCACCTCTCCACTGATATTGGCTGGGATACCTTTGGGGATGTAAATGATGTGTTATAGTTTCTGTTTCTGACATATTGTGCTTCCGTAGTTTGCCCTGTTTGGTTGTATTTGCCCTGGCAGCCTTCAATTGTGTATGTTGGTGCATGGTGGGATTGTTAGTTCTCCATGGTATGCATGCTTTAGTGATGAATGTCCATGCAGGGCTGTGAGGGGTTTCCATGCATTGGTACAGCATATAGGGCTTAGCATTGTGATGAGTGAGATGTGATGTTTGGGTGTGTGGGAAGTGGTGGAGTGATGGGAGTGAGGATGGGGGTATGCGTTGGCATGCAGGAGGGGTTATAGTAGTAGTAAAGAGTAAACTTACCAGAGACCAGTCCTCGTCCTTCTCCGGCCAGGCCCTCAGGATGCAGGATTGCCAAGACTTGCTCCTCCCATGCTGTTAGTTGTGGGGGAGGAGGTGGGGGACCACCGCCAGTCCTCTGTACAGCGAGCTGGTGTCTTGCTGCAATGGAACGTACGTTCCCCCGTAGGTCGTTCCACCTCTTCCTGATGTCATCCCTAGTTTTTGGGTGCTAACCCACGGCGTTTACCCTGTCCACGATTCTCAGCCATAGCTCCATCTTCCTGGCTATAGATATCTGCTGCACCTGTGCTCCAAATAGCTGTGGCTCTACCCTGATGATTTCCTACACCATGACCCTTAGCTCCTCCTCTGTGAAATGGGGGTGCCCTTGTGGTGCCATGGGTGTTGCGTGAGGGATGTAGGTGAGGGTGTGTTGGGTAATGTTTTGGGGTGTGTGATGTGCAGTGTGTGAGTGGTGTATGGGTGTGAGTGGTTTATGGCTCTAGTTGTCACAGTGGTCTTGGTGTCAGTCTTGTGCCAATGAATAGTGATCATAAACGGTTGTGGGTAATGTGGGTGTGTGTTTTATAGTGTGATTTTGGGTGTCAGGTGTGTGTTTTTTTAATTGTCCAGTATGGTGTTGTTTTGTATGTGTGTATCCATTTTGAGTGCGGCGGTATGTACAGCCAATGGTTTACCGCGGTTGAATGTCCGCTGTGGTGATTCGTGGGTCATAATGTGGTGGACGTAGTTCTGTTGGCGTAACGGTGTGGGTTTTGATACTACAAGTTTATCACTGACCTTTGGTGTGATAGATTTGTGTATGTGGCTGAATACTGACAAATTGGTGTGTGTGTGTCATAATATGGTGAACGGATATCCACAGCGGTGGCGGTAAGTTGGCGCAGTCAGCGTTGCGGTAAGTGGGATTTACCGCCAATGTCATAATGAGGGCCTTAATCTTTAAAAATCATATCTCCAGTTCCCTATATTGGATGTTTGTTGTTTTGGTGTTATTTTAAAGAAAAAATATTTTCAATTTTTTATATGTTGGATTTTTATTGTATGTTGTATTTTACCTATTTACTGTTTTGATATTAAATGCTTTACACGCCTGTCTCCTAAATTAAGCCTAACTGCTCGTGGGCCAAGCAACCAAGGGTTGAGCAAGGATTACTTTGCTGAGGCCTTGACAGGACCTAGTGGGGGTTTGTGGCCTTTTGTTAGGTGTAGGTACTTACCTGCCCTTATCAATAATCCACTTTCCAACATTTTTGTTGCCCACTGGTCAGATCCAATACTTGTGTTTAATATCACAATACAGACTAAGTAATGCAAATTAAAAATCTTTTAAATTGTCCTAGTACAATTTTTTTTTTAAATTTTTTTATTTGGACTAATTTCAATTTGTTATTTTTTTGTGATTTTTCCAAATTTCTAATTCAGTTTTTGCAATAGTGTTGTGGCTGCTTAAGAATGTTGGGCACAGTCTAGAATCTGTGTCATTGGGATTCTGATGGAGTGGTCTCGAGAGAGTCTAGGAGAGAGAGATACTGGACGGTTGAAGGAAGGGGAGCTTACGCTGCTGTTGGGTTGGTGGTTTCTGAATAAAGCTCTTTACACTAAATTACCGTGTCAGAGCATAACACTGGCGACGAGGTGACCACCAACCCAGAACCCACGGACTTTCCTACTATGCTCTTCTGTCGTTACGCCATCCCCCATGGGTTTGCTGCGCTTTTCCTACCTGCTCGGATGAAGGTGCCTGTTTCCTGGTTGTAAGGAGGGTCTTCTCTGTGTTGACGGCAGAGTGAACGTCTCCGGCGGCCTCTATCGAGTTTTCCCTGTGTCAGCGGCAGTGTAAGCGTGTTCCGCGGTCTCCACTTGGTGGGTGTGAACACACGGTCCAGGAACATTTCCTATCTGTTCTGAACAGTGGATTTGTTTTCGTTCTCCTTTTGTTTTTTTTTTCCATTCTCATTTTCTAGCCGGCTACAGTTTTAGACCAGCGCGGGCATCTAACGGACCTGGCGCGCTCGAGGGTGCACGCGCATTTGTTGCTATAGGAGCCTAGCAACGCGGCCCTGGCAACGGGAAGCATACGAAAGGCCTAATAACGCAAGCCTGCATTGCGTGCGCAGCCATAGCAACGCTGCCTTGTAACGCGCTTGCGTTTCAATCGTCCAAGCCAGATACATATATATTATTTGTTGTGCAGTGTTACATTGTTTAAAGAGACTTTCTTCTACATTGGACTTAAGACTTACAACTGCAAATTACCTTATTGTTTACACATTATGGCTACTCCTACAATGTCTCAGCCTCCTCCTTTTCTAACGGATAAAGGCGACCCGATTCTTCCGTGGAAGCGTTGGAAGAATCTTTTTGATTCCTATTTAATAGCGATAGGAGGGGAAAAGTTCTCTCCTGCAAGGAAACAAGCAGTCTTGTTGCACAATTTAGGAATTGAAGGCAGGAATATCTATGATAGTCTTGAGACCTTGTCCTTTGGAGGGGCTGAAGGCGAACCCAGAGACTGCTATGAGATGTCTGTTGCCATTTTAGCAGCACACTTTGAATTCAAACTCAATGTTGTTCTTGAGAGACACAAGTTTTTTGCACGCTCACAAGGGAAGTCTGAAAGTGTGGGTAATTACGTTGCTGTTTTGCGCATGTTAGCACGCACTTGTGATTTTGGTGACATCACGGATTCTTTGATCCGTGACCAACTCGTCCGATGTACTAACAACAAGAGAGTTCAAGAGAAGCTACTGACGAAAAATCCAGACTTAAAAGAGGCTATTGCAATTGTTGAAGGGATGGAGAGCACCAATAGTTGGATTAAGGAGATGAATGGAGAGAACGATTTGTGCATGGTTCAAGCACTGCATCTTCGGGAGGAAGTCTTGAAGGTTAGCAGTGACAGTGACAGTAAAACCCCAGGATTTACCCAAGAGAGGAAGAGAGAGCCTAGACTTCAACGTTGTTTCCGTTGTGGTAATACAGGACACACTGCGAACAGTCCTAATTGTTTCGCACGGAATTCTCAGTGCAGGAAGTGTGGGAAGAAAGGGCACTATGCTAGAGTCTGCAATGGTGACAAGAACAATATAGATGCTGTCACTGAGAATTTTAACAAGATGATCCTATGCATTGATTCGGATTCCGGCAACATTGTGAATGATTCTGGAATGGTAGATGTAGGACCTGTAACCATGCCTGAGTGTGCTATTAAGCTTGATGGGAAAATGGTGACAGTATTAGCTGACTCGGGTTCTCCTTATACTATGGTGGGTGACAAGAATTACCGGGCAATTTTTGGGGAGGATTTCCATTCGTTAACACCACCTGATATCAACCCTGCCAGTTATGGGGGGTCTAAAATAGAAGTGATTGGCTATAAGATCATGCGTATTCAATTCCAAAGTATGGCCACTGTAGGAAAGGTTTATGTAGCAAAACGTGGGAACAATCTACTAGGATGGCGTCACCAACGTGATATGGGGATTAAATTGGACCCCAATGCCAAGAGTCAGGTTATGGTAGTGAATGATAGCAACTTGGATCTTAATATTCTGAAGGATTTCCCTACTGTGTTCAGAGAGGAACTAGGTTGTCTGTCCAATTTTGAACACAGAATTATTCTTAAGAAGAATGCCACTCCTTCTGTGCTTAAAGTGAGGAGAGTTCCAAAATTAATGTTAGAACCTCTCAAAGTGGAGCTTAACAAGCTTTTGGATGCTGGTGTGATTGAGGAGATAGAGTCCTCTGAATGGTTGGCTCCCATTGTTCTAGCACCGAAGGACAATGGGAGACGAATTTGCATGTGTGTGGACCTCAGAGACCTTAATAAGCATATTTGGGTTGATCGCCAACCCCTGCCCAATATTTCTGAGGAATTGTCTGGGCTGGGTGGTTCAAAAGTATTTAGTGTACTAGATTTGTCGTCAGCATATCACCAGGTTGTTTTACACCCAGACTAGAATGTTGGGCACAGTCTAGAATCTGTGTCATTGAGATTCTGATGGAGTGGTCTCGAGAGAGTCTAGGGGAGAGAGATACTGGACGGTTGAAGGAAGGGGAGCTTACGCTGCTGTTGGGTTGGTGGTTTCTGAATAAAGCTCTTTACACTAAATTACCGTGTCAGAGCATGACAAATAGTTATTTTAAGTGACACAAAACCTAGGCATACCTGGGAGCTTGATCTGGCTAGCCTACCCACACTTACTGTAGTCCAGCTTAGGGAGTTGTGTACTGGGAGGTGGTTGTCAGCAGCCAATATAGGAAGGCTGGGTTGATTAAATCCCTTCAGGCCTCGGCGGAGGCCCAGGAGGTAGGCACAGAGGAAGCTCCAGTAGGAGATGAGAGGGGGGATGCCAGTTCCAACCTCTCAGAGGAGGGAGAACGTCTACACCTCAGTGCTAGGGAGGAGGAAGGTTGTCCTTCCACATAGTCACCAGGGCCCTGCTTAGAACAAGATAGGGGAGAGGGGTTGTAGGAGGCTGGCCCTCTATATAGTGTGCAAAGCTAGGCACACTGTGCAGGGGATACAGGCAACCACACATTGGTTTACAGAGGTTTACAGAGGTAAAAACTTGATCACATAATGCTCTAATTTTTATGGTAGCTTGGTTGAGCAGTTAGGCCAATCTTGGAGAAGTGCAAACCATTTGTTGTACTCACAGTATCAATCATGTAACTCACACATTCGAAATGAATAACTCGACCAATTTATAACAAGCATTTTCAATGCAGCTGGTCTCGCATTTGCTCGAGTTAGAGCTATTAGCTTTGTAAACTTCTAACCGGACTTTTCTTGCCACACGCGATCGTGCTGTGTTTTTTTTTCTTTTCATTTGTGTGGCAAGAAAAGTCCAGTTAGGAGTTTACAACGCTAATAGTTCTAACTCGAGCAAATGCGAGACCTGTTGCTATTAGCTTTGTAAACTCCTAACTGGACTTTTCTTGCCACACAAATGAAAAAAAAAATGCAGCGTGATCGTCTTTTCATTTGTCTGGCAAGAAAGGTCCAGTTAGGAGTTTAGAACGCTAATAGCTCCAACTCAAGCAAATGCGAGACCCATTGCTATTAGCTTTGGAAACACCCAACCGGACTTTTCTTGCCACACAAATGAAAAAGAAATCGCAGCGCAAGCGCGCTATGTAAACCCCAGCGCAATCGCGCTGCGTTTTTTTTCTTTTCATTTGTCTGGCAAAGAAAAGTCCAGTTAGGAGTTTACAACGCTAATAGCTCTAACTCGAGCAACTGCGAGACCCGTTGCGCTGATCAGCACACACAGGGATGAAAACAATAAGCTGTAGAGCTCAACTCGCAAAAACACATGGGTTGTGTTTTGTGACCTTTTAAAAATAAGCACGAGAAACTGAATTATGTTTACACAACATAAAAAAACAGTGAGGGGAGAGAAAGCTGGCCCTGGAAAAGCCCCCCTCTGTTTTATTATATTTGCAAAGGGAGCTGGTGGGGAGGAGGGACTGAACAAGCACCCACAGTGTTGAAGTGAAGCAGGGAAATGCTAAAAAAAAAAAAGTCCCTTACAGAAGAGATAAACAGAACATAACATAATTACACAGTACTTTGTGCTGCTACCAAAGTGAAAAAAAGGCAGGACAAAGAGGCAGAACTGACCACTAGCAAGCAAGGATTTTCGAAGGACACTGCAACTAACAAATGAAAATGCTGGAACTCCTCTATAGTATACTTAAAAGTATACAGCAGGCCGAACGTTAACGCTTGACCTAAAAATACTTCAAATTTTAAGACCAAGATTATCAAAATTGGTTAAGTACTTTTGGAGAGATTAATTTTTGAATTTTAAAGAAAACAGTCTTTTTGTGCGTAATTACACACCATGGTAATCAATGGAAAGTCACCTTTAAAATACATATAAAAACATACAATTGAATTACCAAGTTCTCCTTTTGCAGGTTGGTCGAGGCTTCGGTGGGCACGCTGTGCCTGCTGGTGAATTTCGGGCAGCTCCTGGTTCCAGAGGGATCATCTGGGAAATGTCTTGAAGCTGGTGCAGGGCCACTGTGGGGGACCACTTTGAAAAGCACTGCACAGGTACATTTAGAGGTGGTTCATTGGGATCCCCTTGGAGTGTCAAGGTCATAAGGGATGAGGCACCCTTTGGGCACAGCAGGTTCTTTGATGAAGGGCAGAGGGCGGCTGGGTGCAGAACAAATTGGTGACCCAGGAGCTGTGCACAAAGATGCCGTTGGGATCTGGAGGTAAGTCTCTTCAAGGATCACTTGCAGGACAAAGGGGGTAATCTGATAAGAAGTCCAGGGTGTTCCTGAAGTCCCTCAAGTAAGTCTTTCTGATGGTCCTTTTTCAGCCTGGGTGGGCTGGTTTTCCTGGTGTCCGATGTCAGCAGACCAGTACCCAGGGTACTGGTATGGTTCCGCCACTGGAGGGTGCAACACCACCAAACTTGATATACTTGCAGGGTTTCTCCTTGTGGTCCTCAGTGTATCGTCGGGTCTGGCTGCAATTCCCAGCTTGGGGGTTAGTGGCAGGTCAGTGAAGTGACCCTCAATGGGTTGCTGGTTCTTTGTTGTTGCAGAGTGGTACCTCTACTCTGGAGGGAGTTCTAGGGTGATTGGCAATGCTTGGAGCTCCTCTGGGTTTCTTGAGGTCAGTCCAGTTGTCCAGCAGCTCCTTAGCGGTGATTGTCGGGTCCTGGGTGCAGCAGGCATGGTTTGGTGCCTTTTCTTTGTGCAGCAGGTCCCCAGTTCTCATGCCTTAGTTCTTCTTTGTGCTGGTCTTGCTTGTGTCCTTTGAATCTGATTTCTTGGTCCATGGATGCCAACTAAATACTGAATTTAGTTGGTGTTTTAGGGGGGTACGTGGTAGTGTCCAATGGGACACTCACATTTGGGTGGCTACAGCCACTATAGTGACCACTACCTGTGGAAAGGGTCACTTCTATAACCCTGATTGGCTATTTTCCTTCCATCTAAGATGGAGGAAAATGAAATGGAGTGTCCTCCTCACTGGCAACACCTTAGGGGTGGTGCATGCCAGGTGGGGCCACTTCTCCTACCCTTTGTGTGGTTTCTGACCTTTGCTCCCACCAAAAGTGGGGGTTTGCAAAGGGACTGACGATCTCCTGCTGGCAGCAGGCCTGGGGGTTGAGTTTCATAGGAGGTAAGCTCTTTGAAGCTTACTGCCAGGGCAGTGCACATTCCTTAGGGAGAGGATGTTAGCGCCTTCACCAAGGAAGTGCATTATTTTGCAAACCAGGAAGACAGGGCTCTCCCCCAAAGTTTGTACATTGGGTGTCTGGAGGTGGCAGGCTGGATAGAACCATTCAGGAACCATACCAGGGTAGTTGGCGTTTGCAGGGGGCACCTCTAAGGGGACCCTTTTGGTATATTTAGGGATAAATCCAATAATGGTACCAGTTTGTATTTATAATTCTGAGTTGTTTGATACCAAAGAGTGGCCATCTTGTAGCTGGGAAACTCGTGTTGACCAGTATCCAGCACATGTATTAAAATGGCTGCACTGTTCACTCACTATGTCCTAGTTTGGCAAGGACACAGTGAGGGCATATTGCTCATGCAGCTATGCCCTTACATATAATATGGAGCACCCTGCCTTAGGGTTGTAAGTCCTACCGGGGGGTGTCTTACCCATAGTAAATGCACTTTACAGTGGACAGGGCACACAGGCAGTATGCCAAGTTGAGTTTTTGTTTTAGGTTTGCACCAGGACACTCAGCCTGCGATTGCAGTGCTGGGTGCATCTGGATGCATGGCCCCAGAGGGTGGCACAATCAGTGCTGCTGCCTTCAGGGGCCTACCCATAGTACCCCATGCCCTGGGTACCTAGGTACCCTTTTACTAGGGACTTAGAGTGGTAGTTAAGGGATATTCAGTTGTGCCAATGCATCACAACAGTTTTAGGGAAAGAGCTCTGGCCCAGGGAACGTGGTTACAATGTCTAGGCTACATCAAACATCAGGCAAAAGTAGAGGCTTAACATGTCAAAAAGAGGCCTTTTCTTAAAGAGGTCACTTCCGGAGGAGCCAACCTGTCCCTCAGGTAAAGAGAACTGGAAGCTCCTGCTGGCCTATATAACACTAGAAGCAGAAAAGTTGGCTCCAGAGAAGAGAAAATGGGCAAGAGAACAACAAAGAGGTGGTGGCAGCAAAGAAGACTTCGAGATGTCCAGGGGTGCTGAGTTGTGTCACAGATTACAAAGGGGGATTGTTTATAGTTATCAAGAGGGGGATGACATCGACAAGTGGCTGACAGCCCTTTAGAAGGCTCTCAAGATGAGTTAAGTTAAACCTCAGTACTGGAGTTCACTTCTATGGGAACTGATCCCTCCATCTGTGAGGGATAGTCTCCTGACCCTAGGGGAAGAGGAGATAGACTATCCCAACATGAAGTAGTGCCTCACCCAGAAGTTTGGTCTTACCCCAGAACAGTACAGCATGAAGTTTAGGGACACCCAGAAGGTCAGCACCCAGTCCTGGGTTGACTTTGTGGATATCTCAGTAAAGGCACTAGAGGGCCAGATACAGGGTAACGAAATAAGTTCCTATGAGGGTCCATACAATTTAATCATGAAGGAGCACCTTCTCACTAATTGTGTCTCAGAAAAGTTACGCCAGTATCAGGTAGACTGTAAGTTGTCCAGACCCAGGATACTGGGGGGGTAAGCTGAAGAATGGTTAAGAACCAGAGTTACTAACAAACCCCAGGGTTGATCAGAAGAAAGGAGGTCAGGGTCCTTCCCCAGGGAAAGCCCAAGGGAAGGAGGATAAAAAATCAAAAGAGCCTTCCCAAGAGACCCTTTAACCTGCACAGGAAAGCCCTGAGCCACTTCCAAGGGAAGGGGCAGGGCAGGGGGAGCATTATGGTCCTGTTAAGGTAGGAAAGTTCAAGGAACTTGCAAAGGCAGGGAAGTGTTTTCAGTGTCATCAGCCTGGACACAAAAGGGGAGATGCTGTCTGCTCCAAGAAGCCCCCTACTTGTGGGCAGTCCCATGGGATTGCTAGTGTAGGGGCGGGTAGATGGTGGCCCAGGGATGGGTTCAGGCTACAAAGAGGTCACCTTAGTATCCGTGAGAGGGGTCGATGTTGAAGCCCTGGCCACCTTACCTCCAAGCATGGAGAAGTAGAGGCAGAGGGCTATAGTCAATGGGACTGAGGTGGAGGCCCTGAGGGATACAGGACCCAGTTAATTATGGTCACAGAGAAACTGGTTTCCCCAGATCAGGCACTACCTGGTGAATTCCACCAGGTAACTTATGCAGACAGCAGAACCAAGTCTCATCCCATGGCTATGGTGAACATAGAATGGTGAGGTGTGACTGCCTCTAAGAAGATAGTTGTAGCTCCTACTCTCCCAGTAGAATGTCTACTGGGAAATGTTGAAGCATCTTAATGGTCAGAGATGGAGAGAAGAGTCCATGCACAGATGCTGGCCAGGTCACATGCTGCACAACATGGAAGTGCTGGACACTTGGACCCTGGAACAATGGGCAAAGCCTCCAGAAGCAAGAGAAAAGGCACAGGGTCTGCCTTACCAATCCTGAGGGGGAGAATCTGACCTCTGAGGAAGGGCTCCCACCCAGAAGTTTGGAAACGTTTGGAAAAGTTTTCAGTAACTTTGGAAAAAAGCTCTATAAGTGGACCGACCCGACGTCGAGTCAAGCCAGGCAACGTCTACTGCGACCCAGTCTGACTTGCAGGTATGTCCCACTAAAAAGGTTCTGGAGCCCTAGACTTTCAGGATTTGACCGGGGGCTCGCAGAAGGCAATCTGCAGATAGGCAATCTGATGACGTTGCATTGAAATTGGCTTGCAGAGGACGACCACCTGACGTCGCGGAAGGCAATCTTCCAGAAAAAGTCAGAAGGCAAAAACTTGACTGCGGCCTTCCATGTAGTGTATCCAAAGAGGGCTCCACACATGGTTGGCCTCAATTTTAGACTTGTAGGAAAATCTTTAAGAATTTTTCAAAATGTGAAGGTAAAACTGTAACTGAGGCCTCCCGCTCATTGTAGCCGAACAGGGCTCCCTCGAGGTCGGCCTCAAATTTTGACTTTGCCCCAGTCGAGTGCGACCAAGTGACCAGAGTGGCGCTTTTGGTTTTTAGGTGCTAGACAACATTTAGGCCCTCATTAAGACCCTGGCGGTAAATCCCACCTACCGCCACGCTGATGGCTGCCAACTTACTGCGGTGGCGGAGGATATCTGTTCACCATATTATGACACACACACGCCAATCCGACAGAATACCACCACAGACACAAATCCGCCAGACCAAAGGTCAGTGATAAAGTGGCGGTATCAAAACCCACACCGTTACGCCAACAGAACAACACCCACCACATTACAACCCACAAATCACCAAGGCGGACATTCAGCAGTGGTAAACCATTGGCGGTACAAACCACCTCGCTCATAATGGACACCCACAGACAAAACAACACCACATTGAACAATTCAAACAACACACACCTGACACCCATACACAAACCACACCCACACCACTATAAAACACACACCCACATTACCCACAACCCTTTACAATTACAAATCATAACCACCAGACCGACACCAAGACCACTGCCACAACTATAGACATACACCACATACATACATACATCCCTCACGCACCCCACTTCACACACCCCAACACATTACCACACATACCCTCACCAACACACATCACAAAACATCCATGGCACCACAATGGCACCCCTGTTTCACTGAGGAGGAGTTAAGGGTCATGGTGGAGGAAATTGTCAGGGTAGAGCCACAGCTATTTGGAGCACAGGTGCATCAGATATCAATAGCCAGGAAGATGGAGCTATGGCGGAGAATTGTGGACAGGGTCAATGCCGTATGACATCACCCCAGAACAAGGGACGACAACAAGGAAGGAGGGAAGGTACGTTCCATAGTAGCAAGACACAAGCTCGCTATTCAGAGGACTGGCGGTGGACCCCCACCTCCTCCCCCACAACTCACAGTATGGGAAGAGCAAGTCTTGGCAATACTGCATCCTGAGGGCTTGGCCGGAGTTGGAGGAGGACTGGACTCTGGTAAGTCAACTTTCAACAATTATCACCCCCCTACCTGCATGCCATCACATAACCTCACCCTCACTCCCATCACTCCACTACATCCCACACACTCCACCATCACATCTCACTAATCCCAATGCCAAGCCGTGCATGCTGTACCAATGCATGGGCACCTCTCACAGCATTGCATGGACACTCATCACAAAAGCATGCACAGCATAGAGAATTAACAATCCCACCATACACTAACATACACAAGTAAAAGATGGCTGGGCAACATCAACCATAGAGGGGAAGCCAGGGATGTCCAATATGTCATACACATAAGGCATAACACATGATTTACATCCCCACAGGTATCCCAGCCAATGTCACCGGAGAGGAGGTGCCAGCACTATCCAGTCCCCCAAGAAGAGGCCCACAGTGATGACAGTAAGTCTGGTCTTCGGGATCTGGACGATCTATCTGGCCCATCAAGGACCACTGGACAGCCGGTTACCCAAGTCCAGTCACAGACCACCACAGACCCTCCCCCATCAGGAAACAACACCACAGCACCCAGCCAGTGTACCCAAACCTCTGTCCCCAGGACACGTCAATCAGCAGTGTGCCCACCTCGACAGGGACCCCAGGCCACACCTTGCACACAATACAATCAGGGACCTGGGGTCAGTGGCAGTAGGCACATTGTTCAGGGGACAGGGGCACAGGCCAACAGGGACACTGGGAGGACTGCTGTGAGCCAGGGGGAGGACAGGACCAGGGAACCGACTCTCCAGGTGGTGCTCTCTGAGATCCTGGGAGCCTATCAACATTCCCAGGACCCGATGGGCCAGAGCCTAGACAACGTGCAGGAGAACAGGCGGCTGCAGGAGGGACAGTATCAGGGGATCAGGGAGGACTTGCAGGCCATCAACAACACCCTGATCTCCATAGCAGGGGTGCTGGCAGACATGGCCAACATTATGAGGGAGACAGTGTCACACCAGCGGGCCCCTGCCACTAGCCAGTCATCTGAACAGCCTTCCAATTCTGCTGCCGCTAGTGGCCAGGAAGCCCTGCCACAGGACCCACAGGCAACCAGCACCTCTCTCCATGCAGAAGGTGAACCACCCCGCAAATGTTCCCTGCGATCCAGACAGAAGCCAGAGACACTTGCCAAGACCCCCACCAGGAAATTAGACTCTCCTGATTGTCCCCTTTGTGTGCCACTCAGTCACCTTGTCCACCTTGAATTACCATTGCTCCTCTTCCTATGTCTCCCTGGACAATGCACCTGTGCTACGAACAGACTGGAACAATACCCCTGACTTTGCTCCATCATCCCCCCATCCCATCGCACTTCCCCCTCTAAATTTTAGCACTAAAAATAAAGACCTTTTGATAATAATTGATCTCGAGTATGTAATGTATTTCAAATATGTATTGATTGAAACAGGTACAACCATTGCAAACGGACTGTACATAGAATGACCATAGAATCAATGACCTGTAGCTGGCTGTTGTGATCACACCAGGAGTAGCTGTCAAATCACCAACATCTGCAAAAGGAATAGCCATAGGTAACAGTAAGTGGGCATAGAAGTGGGAAATACCAGCATGCCAATGCCACACAGAATACAAGCAAAGTCATTGAAATGTAAAGTTACACTGTCTTACCTGGGTGTCATTGGTAGTACTGACAGATTACAGATGTTCTGTTGTCCACATCCTCATCCTCTGCCTCCTCATCCTCACTGTTTACCGGGTCGACTGCTGCCACAAGGGCATCTCCAATCTCCTCCTACAGCAGAAAAGGGACATGGCCTCTGACGGCCAAGTTGTGCAACATGCAGCATGCCACCAGTATCTGGCAGACCTTCTTGGGTGAGTAGCACAGGGATTTACCTCAGATGGAGGCACTGGAACCTGGCCTTCAGGAGGCCAAAGGTCTTTTCAATGATCCTTCTGGTTCGCCCATGTGCCTCATTATGACGTTCTTCTGCCCTTGTCAGGGGTCAGCAGCCATGATAAGTCTGGGTAACCAGAGTCAGAAGCAAATATTGAGGGACAGCATTTAGCCACACACTATACTATATGGCCTACACCATAGGCATACACCAACATATACTGGGTGGGAACCAGGGCTCACCTATTAGCCACACCCTGTCCCTCTGTAGTTGGGCCATCACATTTGGGATGGTGCTCTTTCTCAGGACAAAGCCATCATGCACCATCCCAGGATAGTTAGCACTGACGTGGGAGATATACTGGTCCACCAAGCACACCATCTACACATTCATACAGTGGAAACTCTTTCGATTCCTGAAATCGCTATGTGTGTTCCGTCAATCGCCCCAATTATATTGGGGATATGTCCCATTGCATAAAACCCGGCCTTCACACTGGCCAAATCCTCAACCTGTGGGAATGCAATGTAGCTGCACATGTGTTTTTTATCAGGGCAGACAATACTCTTGTCAGCACTACTGAGAACATTGGCTGTGACATTCCTGCTGCCAAGCCCACTGTCACTTAGAAAGAACAAGTTGCCAGGAAATGGAGAACTGATAGCACTTGCACAAGGGTGGGATCCCAGTGGGGTGACCGATAGCAGACATCAGGTCTAGCTCCAATTGTGCACACAGATCTGTGATTGTGGCCCTGTCCAGTCTATAGGTGAGTATTATGTGCCTGTTCTCCAGTGTAGCCAAGTCCACCCTGGGGTCTGTACACGGGGGTATGTCTCCATCTCCTATTCATCCGCAGAGGTAGGTATCTAAGGGACAAAAGAGTGAGGAGGCTGTCACAAACTGAACAATGGAGCCACAACAGTAGCCCGCAATCTGTAAACATTTAACACTGCAATTAGTCAAGTGCGTGCCTATTTATCCTTTGATGGAGCATTATTCCATAGGCCTCCCCCGCTGAAATGGCGTCCGCCTGGCCTGTGTGGAGGGACAGGTGGAAATTAGGTAATGCTGCTGACGTTATGCGCCGTGGCTCTAGGCGGTTGTGAACCGCCATGCAATTCCTCATTGGTTATTATTGGGCCCTATTGGGTACAGTGGCCAGTGGGGATCTACGCTGGCGGTGATGGTATGCACAGACGTGACCACTATTTTCTATCTGATTCCTCACTTGTTTCCTGACCTTACATAGGAGAGGACCTACACTGTGTGTGCTGCTGTGACTGTGTCTGGAACCTACCATGGCCCATGTGACTGTGGAAAGGGCCCCAGCCTTCACTTCAGAGCAATTAGAGAGACTGGTGGATGGGGTCCTACCCCAGTAAGGACTGCTGTATGGGCCTCCAGACCAACAGGTGAGTACACTGTGGGTATGATGCATGTGGCAAGGATGCATGGAGGTGTGTGTGAAGGCATTGTGTAAGGGGGGAGGGATGTGCTCTGGGTACATGTTGAGTGTTGGGCTATGTGTGTGCCAATAGTGATGGAAACGGGTATGGTGGGTCATTTGTGTTACTGGCTGGACTGTTTGTCTAATGTTGGTCTCCTGTCTGTATTGCCTCAGCAGGTCAGCGCCCGTCAAAAGAAGGGTGTATGGCGTGCCATCGGCAAGGAGGTGCGGACCCTGGGGGTCTATGGCAGGTGGAGCACCCACTGTCGCAAGTGGCGGGAGGACCTGAGACGTTGGGCATGGAGGACCGCGGAGGCCCAGCAGGGGATGGCCTTCCAACAAGGAAGGGGTGCCCGTCTGACCCTGACCCCCCTGATGGCCCGCATACTAGCAGTGGCCTATCCAGAGCTGGATGGGCGCCCGAGGGCAACACAGTGCCACAAGGGGGTGAGTACAGTGGCCATAATTTAAGGAAACGGCTGGAGGGGTGGTATCTGGGTAGTGGGTGTGTGTCCTTGGGTGCCCCTAGGCCAGGCCAAACATAGCAGCACAGGTCCTCTAGTGGCTAAGGGTCTGAAGGGAAATTCTGCCTACCTAGCTTGTTAGCATCCACTACAGGTCAGGGCTGCGTAGCTCCCAGGTATGCTGCAGTTGGCGGGGTGTGCTTCTCCTCATGCCTTGGTGGCTAGCAATATCATGGGTAGTGCAATGCATAGTGCGTAGGCCTGTTCCCTGTGTGTGAGGGTGCTGTGTACGCCAAGGATGGTGTTGGTGCAGTTTTTGACCCAGTGTATCCTTTGTCTGTCTCCCCCCTTCTTGTTTTGTCATCCTGTCCTTATATGCATTAGCATCATCTGGTGGAGGAACAGAGGCACCAGCGACAGAGGGAACTGCATCCCACGGGACCCAGGAGACAGAGTCCACCGACGCTGAGGGCACCAGTGGGACAGAGGGCGAGGGGACCACCACAGCAGAGACTGGAGGGGACAATACAGACTCAGATACCTCCTCCGATTTGAGCTGTCTGGTATTGGCAGACACTTCTGGGACCACCCCAGCTACAGGTACAGCCAACATCCCTGTACCAGCTTTGCCCTCCCAGTAGCCCCTCAGCGAGTTGCCCGTGCCCATGCCTGCTCCCCCAAGAGGGTCGGCATCTCCTTCTCCCCAGGCACCTCAGGCCCTGCCCCAGTGAGCCCTGCTGCCCTGAGTGAGGAGGCTATTGATCTCCTGAGATCCATCTCTGTAGGCCAATCAACCATTGTGAATGCCAATTAAGGGGCTGGCTTCTCAGATGCAGCAATATAATGCATTCCTGGAGGCCATTCACAGTGGATTAGCGGCCCAACAGAAATTGATCCAGGCTCTGGCCTCCTCTCTGATGGCAGCCATTGTCCCTGTTTCTACCACGCCCCCTCCATCTTTCACTTCCCAGTCCCATTCTCCTCAACCACAACCCATCCCAAGCACACAGCCAGATTAGCATGCACACAAGACAACATCCAAGAGTGTAGCAGACAAACACAAGTACCACACTTCATCCCACAGGCACTCACACAAACACCATTCAGTTGCAACATCCAATATTTCCACCGTCCCCTGTGTCCTCTCTCACCGTGTCTGTACCACCCCTAAAGGACACAAACGCAAGCATTCAGACATCCAACAGCCATCCACCTCACAACAGCATACCACCCATGCACCTGCACCCAAATCCTGCAGACACCTCCAACAACCTCTCCCTCATCCTCCAATCCCATTAGTCCTCCCTCACCCCACCCCAATGTCCCTAAAAAGCTTTTCCTTTCCACAACTGACCTTTTCCCTAACCCCCTGTCCTGCACGTATGGCCAGGGTATCAAGGACCCAGCCAAGTACCTCAGTCAAACAGTCCAAGGGCCCCATTTCAGCAGCACCTACTCATGGTGGAAAGGATTGCAGGCCAAAAATACTGAAGGGGAATGAGCCTGCACCAGCCAGCAAGAAGGGGAAGGAGCCTGCACCAGCCACCAAGAAGGGGAAGGAGCCTGCACCAGCCAGCAAGTCACAGAGCCCCCACCACCAGCCGTGGTTGTGCAGCCATCAGAGAATGCAGGGGCTGAGCAGGAGCCTCCTACGACTACCACCACAGCGCAGCCATCAGAGAGTGCAGGGGCTGAGTCGGAGCCTTCCACAACCACCACCACAGTGCAGCCATCGGAGGTTGCGGGGGCTGAGCAGGAGCCTCCCACAACCACCACCACAGTGCAGCCATTGGAGGGTGCACGGGCTGAGCAGGAGCCACCCACAGCAACCACCACAGTGCAGCTGTCACTGCCGGCGGACGCCATATGATCCAGCCTCCATGGGCTGCTGTGCGGCCTGCCACCACCAGAACCAGTGTGCAGGTCACCCACTCGAGAGACTGTGGCCTTGCACTTTTGCGTAAAAAAATTACATAATGGCGGGGCTAACTTTTCATATATCAGGCCCAAAGTTATTAGTGCCTTGGGACCCTAGAAAGCCTAATTCCTTGGTTGTGCTCTAGAGAATCTGGAAACCAGAATACTTTCACCTTGAACAATAGAGAGTGTAGTCCCAGCCTTCTGCCCCACAACTTGCAAAATGGTAGTGCTACAGGAAGACTAATCAGCAGCTCCTGTCACAAAAAAGCCTAATTGAATTTCTAAAATAACCCTGAATGCTCTCTATCCACTTCAGTATCTATGCCATCTTCCTCCAGCTTCAGGAATGTTGGCAATGCACTTCAATTGTTTGTAAAATCAACCTCACCACCCCACCCACCGCAACAGGTCAGGGGCTTCCAAAAGAGAACCCACAGGCCTCCATTACTCTGGCTCACTCATACACACAATGCTTGAACCACAGAGACTACATAAACAAATGCATATGACTTGCACTTTGATTACCGCATAACACTGGAACTTTACACAAGTTAGCCAGTAGATCTCCTGTTCAGTGACACAGAAAAAATGTCTGGCTACAATTATGGAATCACAAAACACTGTGGGGCATATTTATGAAGGTTTTGAGTCAGCCTTGCTCCACCAAAAGGGGAGCATGGAAAATACAAAATTTAAATCAGATTTATCAACCTTGCGTGGCACTGCATGGCTGGATAAATCCAGAGTACTGCAATGCTGCACAAATCTTTGTGCAAGAAGGTTTCCCTTCCTGGAAAAGAAAAACAATCCTGTTAACAAAGCAGGCACCATTGCGCAATGTTGCAAGGGCCTCTACATTGGCTCTAGGCAGCACATTGTGTACAAGAGCAGGGAAAAGGCAGGAATGCACTATACAATATAAAATACTTTACATTCCTACCCTTTCCCTATCATGGAAGTGGCTTGCTGAGCTGCATGATTTCTTGATAAATGTGCCCCGGTACGCTCCACTGCAGCTGTGCTTGCTAAGCCCACTGTATGTAAAATCAAGTTATGCTTGCTGACCCCCTTCTGGTCACATGACAGGTTCAGAACCTCAATCATGTCAAGGACAGGCCTAGGACTTCATGCAGAAGCTAAATTTGTCTGAGGCTAGAACCAAAATGAATAACTAGAATATCAGAAGCACACAGTCAGAGAATCAGGGCAGGTGAACATGACTGTACACCATGCAGGGGTCATTCTCGTTCCAACAATGCCTTACCGTTTTTGCATCCTAGCTAATACATGATCAAAAACCGTAATCTGTAAAGCAAAGAGCATATGGCATAGCTGACAGCATAAGAGTTCAAGCTGATTTCAGTAACTCTTGGTGGTTCTCCTAGCAGGTAGTGCTGCCATGCTGTTGTTGAGGATAAATGTTGAAAGAAAGTTGTCATGGGGTAAAATTGTCCAGTGTTCTGGAGGCACTAGGACAGGATCACTCCTACTGCTGTATTGGATGTGCTTGGATCCACGAAGAATGACTCAAATGGATCTGTTCACAATAACAAGCAGATGTGAAAAGTACTTTTTCACAATTTGGAACGCATGTTCTTCATTTCTGTTACTTTTAACTTTGATTGCCTTACATAGGAGTAAGATGACTGGTCTTCTAAAAACCTTTAATAACTAAACTGGCTGTTGTATGAGAGGTGAAATTAAACAGATAAACCAACACTGATCAGGATACACATGTGCTTATCCCTCTTCTTTATTTACTCTCTGTGTTGCTCTGAATTTAGCTATAAACCAGGGATTCTCAATGTTCAGTTGTTATCAAGTCCAATATGATATTCCCCTTTTACAGTCATAGGGCGGATGTGCTTTGGAGCAAAAACCACAGATCTGAAAGGTCCTCTCACTCTTGTTCTCAGTGAAACTCCAGTCCCTCAAACTCGGATATGAAGAGCTTCCTAAGTGCTTTTGGAAGGAATTATCAGCGTTCCCTAGCTTTGTCTCTTCTTGGAGATTTCACCACCTTCCGGCAGCATGGTCAAGATATGGCAGTAGGTGGAGCAGGGCTGTTACTGGCTGGTAGAGGACAGGGCAGGAGGGTGAGGAGGTCCCACAGGCTCAGCCTTGAGTGCTATTGGCAGCCACAGAGTATCTTGTGTGCTTTTTGGCAGGCACTAGAGTGTCATGTGTTTAATGAGGACAATAGGCAAGCTCACACTGCATATGTGGTGGAAGCTGCAAATTGCTCCAATTTTCAAAGGAAGTCCTGGCGTCAGTGAAAAATCTTCTGCTGCGTGCTTAGTTTTTCAAAGGACATGCTGACCAAAGGGAAAGCACCAAAAGCTTGACAAAAGCAAACCACAACAAACAGCATTCATATCCTTTGAGACTCTTCATGCAAACTGCATCTGCAGCCTTTTGGCTTTGCTGATGCTGCTGGTAGCAAGAGCACCAGTTTTTCACTAATTTTCATTCTCTCAGCATGGACAACAGCAAAAATAACAGAAAGGCAGAACTTCTTTTTGACCTAGACAGCGAAACAATTGACACATATACAAATAACTATGGGTCAATCCAAAATATGAGAGATGGCCCATCAAGCCAAAGATTGAAGGGGCTTGCCCAAATGAACAGGGCTGGCCCAGATCTCCTTTCTGTTTGTTATGGTATGTGTTGTGTGTTGTGCAAGGGGCTTGCCCAAATGAGCCAACGCTGAACAGGGCTGGCCCAGATCTCCTTTCTGTTTGTTATGGTATGTGTTGTGTGTTGTGCAAGGGGCTTGCCCAAATGAGCCAACGCTGAACAGGGCTGACCCAGATCTCCTTTCTGTTTGTCATGGTATGTGTTGTCTGTTGTTCTGTCATGAGGTTTTGAACCAATGATTTCTCTAGCCAGACCTAAATATGTTACCTCAGGGGGTCATGGTTTGTAAAAGTACATTTTAGAGTTATTAGATATAATTACCCACTCGGAAAAGAAGATCAAACCAGGCTTATCTAGAGCATCAAAAGTCATTCACTATTGAATTCCATGGTCATTTGACAAAGCTTCTCTTTCCTAACCTTTTACTTTTATTAAACTCTTTCATCACTGACAGTATCTCTCATGGCTCCTTCCAGGACACCATGAGTAGTTTAATTCCAAGATATCTCTCACAATATCAGAATGATTGACCCATTTCTTTAGTTAATATGGATTATAAAACATTTGCAAAAACTTTAGCATGCATTGATCGTACTCTGCCTATTATTCCTGATCTCATAGGTCCTGAGCAGTCTGGTTTAGTTAAAGATCGATTAGCCTCTGACAAAGCTTGAGTTTTTTTCAGCATCCTATGCAAGGCCTATTCATTAGACCACCCCATTCCTGGTAATGCTTTGGATGCAGAGAAAGCCTTTGATAGGATTGGTTGGGATTTTATGTTTCAGGCACTAAATTAGATTGGTTTTCCACCAAAGTGTATTACTTTAATTTCTTTGCTGTACATGGGCCCAAAAGCATACATTTTTGCTAATGGTATGCTATCAGATTACTTCCCTCTCTTTTGAGGGTTAAGTCAAGGTTGTCCTTTATCGCCTCTTTTGTTTATTATTGCACTGGAACCCTTTCTCACCAAAATTGGAAAAGATGCTCTCATATCTGGTTTTCAAATTGGATCACAACACATTAAGATCTGTTTATGCTGATTATATCCTCCTTTACTGTTCTAATCCTACAGTTTCCATCCCCCTTTTCTTTAACAAGTCACCACCTTTCCCCACCTATCAGGATACCTCCTTAATACTGATAAATGTGACGTTTTACCTTTAAATATGTTGTGTAACAGGCAACTTTTTGTGCATACAGGTTTTATTTGACAGTCCTCCAAAATAGAGTATTAGGGACAATGGTGTGTGCAGACTGCTAAGGACACTTTAAAATTAAAATGTGATTATATTACCAAGACACTAAACAATAATATTACCTGTAGGCATCCACTTTATCTATCTAAGTGGGGAAGGATCAACTCTATCAAAATGATGCTTATTCCTATAATATTATATGTTATAGCCATGATTCCACTCCGCATTCCTGATCATTATTTTAAGAAAATAGATTTCCTTCTATCAAATTTCTTTGGAAAGGCAAATCTCTTCGTACAGCTCTGTCCTCTTTAAAAAAGGTAAAGCTAATGGAGGTGTTAATTTCCCAGATTTTAAAAAGTATCATTATGCTTTTCATTTAAAACAATTTTTCCGGTGGCTCACTTCAGATCTTCCACTACATCCTCCTCTATGGCTACAGTTGGAGGAAAATTGTATTTCCCCTTTTGGTTTTGAAGTAATTCTTGCCTACACATCAACTACTCCTCAATCACGTACTCCAGTTATTTCCCATTGAAGCAACATTGTAACACCTCTCCTTCTTTCTACATACCCTCAGTTGTTACACTCTAACATCAGCCTATATTGCATAACAGATTACTACGAATTCGAAATTGTTCCATATTCTGGTAATCCTCGCTATCTAAAGGATTGTGTTGGTTATCACAACTCCTCATTGATGATCAAAGTCTATCCTTTTCTGATCTCCAGACTAAGTTCACACTCCCATCTACTTTCAGGCCACAATATGACCTTTTACGTACATCTCTCAACCAATATATTTCTGCATTACCTCTTACATCTACCCCTCCCCCCATAGCAGTTACTCTTTTTCCATTACTAATCAATAATCCTTCAGCTTCTACTATCTATAAATCATTACGATTTCCTTTAGATAGAACCAAGTGGAAGATTGAATTGACTTGGTAAGAGTATTTAGTAGAATGATGTCCCACTGTTTTATGGGATAAGATATGGCTTAAGCTTCACAAAACTACCCAAGCTGAAAACACTACGCAAACCCCTTACTTTGTCTATCATCATTTGTTGTTCTCTTCCATGACTCTAAAATCATTTCCCCAACTGCTAACACATCATGCTGGTCCTGTTCAGGTTCAACTGCTGATATAAAACATATGTTATTCGAGGGTCCCTTTATTCTCCGATTTTAGAAAGTGGTTTGGCAAAAAAATCAACAAATTGTTTAAAGTTGCTATCTGTTTTTCCTTTATTAATATTTTGCTGGGTAGTTTGGCTACTCAGTAGCTCCACTTCACCATTGTCTATAAACTGATAGATTTATTGCTGACTGTTGATTTTCACTTAATAACATCCAACTGGAAACAAGCACATAACATTACTTTTAGGTCCTAGTCGGAATCCATTCATTTTCATTATAGACTAGACACCAACTATGTCTCCCCTATAACCCTAGCCATGAAAAGGGATCTTCTATGGCTTCCACTAGCTACATATCTATCTTCCTCACATGTTAGTCAACTGATGAATTAAGGAAACCACCTTCAATTCACCCTATTTGACTTTTTTATTTTATATATTAATACATAATGTACATAATTACCATAGCCATGTAAAGATATTGCTCTTTTGCTTTTTTCTCCTCCTCATGTATGTCTACAGTTTTATTAATATCATTCTGTTTTAACCTATTTAGTATAGCTATGTATTTCTTCCTTCCCCCGCTTCTTTCCCCTCATCCTCATACATTTTTATAATTCTATAGAATACATATTTATCTCTACTTATCTTTTTTAAACAAATTTACTTCCATGTATTGTACTGTAAGCGTATTACTTTTGATTCTATTGTTATCTCATGACCTATGTTATTTACTGAAGTGCTGTTTTCTGCTGTTCATAATAAACTCAAAGTTTAAAAAAAAAAAAGAGTATTAAAATGTTCTCCAGTACAACTGTTAAACATCGGGCATTGGAGTAGTTCAACCTTGACAGTGCATGCTAGCAGAGTAAGAAAAATCAGGAAGCCGAAAATGCATTGCGTGGCACAGGGTGCCCCTGAAGCCCCCCCATAGAGACAGGGTTGGATGAGGACAGAAAATAGGCTGAGGCACCAAAATAAAAGTGACCTCCAATTTGTGAATTAAATAACTAAGAAAAGTGACCCATGTTTGCAATTTGAGCCGTTTAGGAATTGTAAAGATGCTGTATGTGTGTTTGGCAAGATATGGACTTAGTTTTGACCGTCCTGTAGGCAATGTTTGTTTTAATATGAGGGAAATCAACATTGAACACTAGGGGCCGTGATATGCAAAGTGCCCCGGGGGTGCAGCGAGCATGTGCGCCTGCTTTGCAAACGCCTGGGCACTTTCGTATTACAGAAAGGGCCGCAGATGCTTGTATGGCCCTTTCTGTTATACAGATAGTGCTGTTGGCAATATAGCACCAGTGCTATCACCAAAGAGTGCCCTCATATGAATCGGGACATGGCCCCATGAAAATGAGGGAATCTGTTTGCACGGGCACACGGACAGTACGTCACCTAGAAGGTGGTGCACTGCCAGTGCGTCTCCTGATGGCAGCCCTCTGGAGGGGGAAAGGGGTTCTATAGACCCCCAGACATACCCTTGCAGGCTGGTGCATTCACTAACTACCCCCGCCTGCAAGGGGATTTCTAATCCCCCCTCAAGTGCAAGTGTGTTGCCGCATGCACAGTGAAACTATGTGTAATAGGGCCCCAGTTCAGCAGACCATAAAACAGGACCACAAACAGCCAAACAAATAGCCCACCCACTGACCTCTCAAACCAGCTCGTCAGGCACGGCCTGATTGCCTTTTAAGTCAGACCGACACAGCTAAGAGATGTATTTTTATTAGAAGTGAACTGATATAACAAAGACCTCTTTGTGGATCATATGACCTGGCAATTGCTGGTGGTGTGGGAAAGTTAGAGCATGCAGCTCATCATGACAAACTTATTATCCCAAGGTGTATTGTGGTCTCGCGATAAAGAATCCTTAGAAGTTGGAAAGCCATTGAGAGGCTAAAAGTAGGGCTTGGAGAGGGCTTTTGTGTAAACAGGCCACATTAAGAGGACTTACTTTCGTAGTTAAAGGCGTACTCAAAACATTTACATTGACCTGCTCGCATTGTCTTGTTGTATTCTACAGCTGCACACACATTCGTTAACTGCGTGAAGCGCCATAACGAAAGGAATTTAGGGCCAGATGTAGCAAGTTTGCAAATTGCAACTTTGGGGTCGCAAAGACCCACCTCATTAATATTAATGAGGTGGGTCGCAAATTGCGGCCCCATAGCGACCATGGGCACTCACTGATATGGAGGCCTGCTGTAGTCAGCAGACCTCCATGTCCGTGACTGCTTATAAATAAAGCAGTTTTTATTTTCAAGTGTAGCCCGTTTTCCTTAAAGGAAAACGAGTTGCACTTAAAAAAAAAAACGAAACCTTTTGTTTCGGAATTTTTTCAGGGCAGGTAGTGGTCCCTTGGACCACTACCTGCCCTGAAAAAATAATATGGGGTCCAGTCACAAAAGGGAACGGGTCCCATGGGGACCCCTTCCCGTTTGCGAGTGGGTTACCATCGCAAATGGAGTTGCATACCACTCCGACTCGCAAATAGGAAGGGAACACCCCTTCCTATTTGCGACTCGGAAATGCATTTTGCGAGTCAGTCCCGACTTGCAAAATGCATTTCTGCATAGGAAACTCAGGTTTGCGACTCGCAAACGGCAATTTTTGCCGTTTGCGACTCGCAAACTGGTTCCTACATCTGGCCCATATTTTATTTCTGACGTTGGAATTGAAAAATTAAATAGCAGGATCTGTATTTTTTTTTATATTCTGCACATCCTGCTCCTCTTTCTGTAACTTCCTTGCATTTGTGTTATGACTCTAACCCACTCTCCAGAGGACCGTGTCTTGCTTGGGTTACTTGCCTAATGCTACTTTATTAAATAAAAAATAAAACTGATATTTCTGTTTCTACAGCATTTGTAAATCTGCCAATAAAAGTGTAATTATGCGGAAAAGTACTCTGTCATCCCAAATACAGTCTGCTCCTAAAATGTTGATCGCTGCACAGGCATTGCTTGGCCTCCCCTCTTTCTTCTTGATGTCTTTCTTTGTGGTGCCATCCGTCACCCTGGCTATCGCCTTCAGCCTAATTGATTGTGGTGAAACTGCCCTCTAGAGACTGAACGGCACCTGTCGTGGTTTTCCTATTTCGTAACCACTTGAGCGAGGAGCGCCTTCGTGCCAATAAATGATATCTAGAATGAAACTGAAGTTTTTGGCTTTTTCACTGTTTATGCTTTTTCCACTGAAAGGTCAGGGCATTTAAACAAAGGGGAGTAGTTTCAGGGGGTGCTTGGGGGTATTACACCCCCCACCTCCAATAAATGTATTTTCTGGCAAGTAGTTGGGTAGAAATGCTTTCTATTAGGGTATGGTGAGGTGTCTTTCAGATTTCACCAGGATTTGGTTTTTTACATAAATACGGACAAAAACACACGCACACTCTTCCCCTTTCTGCCTTCAAAGTCTTCAAAAATGTTAGGTATTTTACAAAATATTGGGTCATATTTATACTCTGTTTGCACCAAATTAGTGTCATTTTTTTAAACTCTAATTCGGTGCAAGACTAACTCCATATGTATACTTTGGTGCTAGATCCCTCTAGCGCCTAATTTATGGAGTTAAAGTCATTTTTTTAAAGTGGAGACCTACCTTGCCTTAATGAGATGCAAGGTAGGCGTTCCCGTGCAAAAAATGACTCTATGGCCTTAACGCCATATTTAGGGGCATATTTATACTCTGCGGCATATTTATACTCTGTTTGCACCGAATTAGCGCCATTTGTTTTACTCTAATTCGGTGCAAATCTAACTCCATATTTATACTTTGGTGCTAAACCCGTCTAGCACCAAGGCCCTGATTTATACTTTTTTTGCGCCACATTAACGTCATTTTTGGATGCAAAAGTGGCGCAAACGTACAAAATATTGGCCCTTATTTATACTTTTTGCTGCAAAACTGCACTAACTCAGTTTTGCACCAAAATGTTTAGCACCGGCTTACACCATTTCTGTGCACCAGCCGGGCACCATATTTATGGAATGGTGCAAGCCAGTGCAAAGGGTAGGCTAGAGTAAAAAAAAATGACTTTAGTCGGGTGGGGCTGGCAGTATAGAAGGAGAGGGTTTAGCACCCAAAAATGACTTTAGGCAAGTTCGAGTAAAAAAAAATGACTCTAACCAGATTAGCATCATTTATGGTGCTAAACCTACCATGCCACATGACTCATGCCCACCACCCCAATAGCCAGCACAGAAGACAGGGGTCCCCTGGGCATGGCCATTGCACCCTGTGCCATGTATGGGGGCCCATTTCAGGCACTTCAGGCACTTAAAAAAAGAAAAAGAATTAAATGCAATCTTACCTGTACTTACCTGGGATGGGGTCCCCCATCCTCCGCAGTCTCTCCGGTGTGGGAGGGGGTGCCCCTGGAGCCTGGGGAGGGCCCCTGTGGGCTTATTCCAAGGTGTTCCACCATGGAAATAGGCCCACAGGTCCCCTAACACCTGCCCTGACCGAGGCTTTAAAAAATGGGGCAAAGCAAGCTTTGCCCCATTTTTTGACCCCTCCTCCCTCCCTTGCACCATTTTTGCATGGGAGTATAAATATGGCGTTAAGGCCATAGAGTCATTTTTTGCACAGGAACGCCTACCTTGCATCTCATTAAGGCAAGGTAGGTTTCCACTTCCAAAAAATGACTTTAACTCCATAAATGTGGTGCTAGACGGGTCTAGCACCAAAGTATAAATATTGAGTTAGTTTTGCACTGAATTAGATTTATTTTTAAATGACGCTAATTCAGTGCAAACAGAGTATAAATATGCCCCTTAGCATCAAAAAATGATGCTAATCTGGTCAGAATCATTTATTTTGACTCAAACCTGCCTAATGTCATTTTTTTAAGCTAGCCTACCCTTTGCACCGGCTTGCACCTTTCCATAAATATGGTGCCTAGCTGGTGCTAAAAAGTGGGTCAATCCGGTGCAAAACCTTTTGGTGCAAAACTGCGTTAGTGCAGTTTTGCACCAAAAAGTATAAATAAGGCCCATTGTGTTTTCTCTCACTCACTACCCTGCCAATCCACATTGGTCTCCCTTTCCACTGCCCCTTTAGCTCGTCTCATGTGCCCTGCTTATCATATTTACCAGAAACGCTCAAGCTCACCCCCCAATCTTACTGACCAAGCTTTGTATTAAAGGGTTTGCAGCTGCTGCTGGCGGGGGGAAGGGATGCTCCTCTGCCCTAATGAAGGAGCCGCGCCTGGAGCCAACATGCAAAGATGGCAGCAACAAAGTTTATCTCAACATTATTTTTAAAATAAAACAGTATATGTACAATATTTTATCCCCAACTTGACAGTGACATGCCCACCATACAAGCAGCTGCCAAATATGACTATTTATGTCGTATGGTCACACTGCCTGTCAGCATCATTATACTTACCAGAATTTTGTGTGTCAGATTATTGTGGATGTATGTATCGTGTCATAGAAATATCAAAGTCAATTTGTCAACTTCTAAAGTGTTACCATATTAAGCATAATCAGGTTAGTATAGAGTTATTATTCATAACTCTACATTTCATATACTGTGGCCACCGCTGGCATGTTTTAGATCTGTTTCCAGGTTGCTGTGGCCACGGCTGCCTCGTTTTAGGTTTGCTGACAAGTTGCATTTCCTTGTTTGCAACATGCTCAGTTTTTGTGATACCATGACTGAAACGTTATAGAACCAATAATCAGTGACCTCCATCAGAAAAAGTCTGCAGTAGTTATGCATTTTGACCATCTCAGTTGTCTCTACGTGCAGCGCCGCCACCCTACCCCCACCCCCATCCCAAGTTGAACATTTGGGGCCACCCATTCCATAGAACTTTAAATGTATTACTTATTTTCAGCTCATTCAAGCCCTCATGATGCCAAACTATATTAAGTTATATGTTAACCCCTTCCCCGCCACGGACGTAATGGTTACGTCCATGGCAGCGCCCGTGTGGCGCCATGGACGTAACCATTACGTCCTGAATGCTTCCCTCGGGAGAAGCACTAGCGCTCCTCCCGAGGGCCGCCCCCCCACCCCCCTAGGTCAGGGCTGACCGGGGAATCCCTTCCCCTTCCACCCCCGACCCCCTCCACCCCCCCCTGTGACGTCAGCGCGCGAGCGCGCGCTGATTTGTCACAGGGGCCTCCCTAGTCGCGCTGGAAGCTCTGCTTCCAGCGCGATTGAAAAAGAAATGCAAAAGCATTTCTTTTTCAATCACTTGGGAGGCCCGGAGGGGCTTCAAAGGGAAGGAAAAGTATTTCCTTCCCTTTGAAGTCCCTCCGAGGGTTTCAAAAGCCGGATTGCTTGCAATCCGGCTTTTGAAACCCCACTAGACACCAGGGATTTTTTTTTTTTCTTTGAAATTGACAAAAGGGAGCGACCCCTTGGGCAAGGGTCGCTCCCAGGGGGGGCATTTTTTTGAAAAGGCCTTTTCTGCCCCCCCTGGGGGCAGAAACCTCTAGGCACCAGGGACCATTTTTTTTTTTTTTTGTTTCATTTTTTTTTATTGAGGTGGGGAGCGACCCCTTAGGCAAGGGTCGCTCCCCTTGGGGGAAAATTATATTTTGGCCATTTCTGCCCCCCTTGGGGGCAGATTGGCCTATTTTGATGAGGCCAATCTGCCCCCAAGGGGGGTAGAAACCACTAGACACCAGGGATTTTTTTTTTTTTTATTGTTATTGACAAAAGGGAGCGACCCCTTGGGCAAGGGTCGCTCCCAGGGGGGGCATATTTTCGGGAAGGCCTTTTCTGCCCCCCCTGGGGGCAGATCGGCCTACTATTAGGCCGATCTGCCCCCAGGGGGGGCAGAAACCTCTAGGCACCAGGGACCATTTTTTTTTTTTGTTTCATTTTTTTTTTTTTTGGTGGGGAGCGACCCCTTAGGCAAGGGTCGCTCCCCTTGGGGGAAAATTATATTTTGGCCATTTCTGGCTCCCTTGGGGGCAGATTGGCCTATTTTGATGAGGCCAATCTGCCCCCAAGGGGGGTAGAAACCACTAGACACCAGGGAGTTTTTTCTTTGCGTGAATTTCACGCAAAGGGAGCGACCCCTTAGGCAAGGGTCGCTCCCTGGGGGGGAGGGCAATTATTTTAGGCCGATCTGCCCCCAGGGGGGGAAGAAACCTCTAGGCGCCAGGGCAAATTATTTTTTTGTGTTTTTTTTTTTTGTTCTTTCTTTTTTTTAGAGATGGGGAGCGACCCATCAGGCAAGGGTCGCTTCCCTGGGGGGCAAATTGTATTTAGAGCATTTCTGCCCCCCTGGGGGCAGATTGGCCGATTTTAGGTCAATCTGCCCCCAAGGGGGCAGAAACCACTAGGCACCAGGGATTTGTTTTTTGGCGCCAATGTCACGCAGGGGGAGCGACCCCGTAGGCAAGGGTCGCTCCCGGGGGGCGGGGGGTGGGGGTTGGGGGGGCAAATTTATTTTAGGGCATTTCTGCCCCCCCCCCTGGGGCCGGCTGAGCTACAGGCCAAACACCACCTTGCAAAAAACACCTCTGTTTTCTGTGAAAAAATATGTTGTGTCCACGTTGTGTTTTGGGCCATTTCCTTTTGTGGGCGCTAGGCCTACCCACAGAAGTGATGTACCATTTTTACCGAGAGACTTAGGGGAACGCTGGGTGGAAGGAAATTTGTGGCTCCTCTCAGATTCCAGAACTTTCTGTCACCGAAATGAGAGGAAAAAGTGTTTTTTGGGCCAAATTTTGATGTTTGCAAAGGATTCTGGGTAACATAACCTGGTCAGAGCCCCGCAAGTCACCCGGTCTTGGATTCCCCTGGGTTTCTAGTTTTCAAAAATGCACTGGTTTGCTAGGTTTCCACAGGTGTCGGCTGAGCTACAGGCCAAAATCCACAGGTAGGCACTGCTTTTTATAAAAAAATGTGATGTGTCCACGTTGTGTTTTGGGCCCTTTCCTTTCGTGGGCGCTAGTCCTACCCACACAAGTGATGTATCATTTTTATCGGGAGACTTGGGGGAACGCTGGGTAGAAGGAAATTTGTGGCTCCTCTCAGATTCCAGAACTTTCTGCCACAGAAATGTGAGTAACATGTGTATTTTTAGCCAAATTTTGAGGTTTGCAAAGGATTCTGGGTAACAGAATCTGGTCCGAGCCCCGCAAGTCACCCCTCCTTGGATTCCCCTAGGTCTCTAGTTTTCAGAAATGCACAGGTTTGGTAGGTTTCCCTAGGTGCCGGCTGAGCTAGAGGCCAAAATCTACAGGTAGGCACTTCGCAAAAAACACCTCTGTTTTTTTCCAAAATTTAGGATGTGTCCACGTTGCGCTTTGGGGTGTTTCCTGTCGCCGGCGCTAGGCCTACCCACGCAAGTGAGGTATCGTTTTTATCGGGAGACTTGGGGGAACGCTGGGTGGAAGGAAATTTGTAGCTCCTCTCAGATTCCAGAACTTTCTGCCACAGAAATGTGAGGGACATGTGTTTTTTTAGCCAAATTTTGAGGTTTGCAAAGGATTCTGGGTAACAGAACCTGGTCCGAGCCCCGCAAGTCACCCCTCCTTGGATTCCCCTAGGTCTCTAGTTTTCAGAAATGCACAGGTTTGGTAGGTTTCCCTAGGTGCCGGCTGAGCTAGAGGCCAAAATCTACAGGTAGTCACTTTGCTAAAAACAGCTCTGTTTTCTGTGATATGTCCACATTGTGTTTTGGGGCATATCCTGTCACGGGCGCTAGGCCTACCCACACAAGTGAGGTATCATTTTTATCGGGAGACGTGGGGGAACGCTGGGTGGAAGGAAATTTGTGGCTCCTCTCAGATTCCAGAACTTTCTGCCACAGAAATGTGAGGAACATGTGTTTTTTTAGCCAAATTTTGAGGTTTGCAAAGGATTCTGGGTAACAGAACCTGGTCCGAGCCCCGCAAGTCACCCCTCCTTGGATCCCCCTAGGTCTCTAGTTTTCAGAAATGCACAGGTTTGGTAGGTTTCCCTAGGTGGCGGCTGAGCTAGAGGCCAAAATCTACAGGTAGTCACTTTGCTAAAAACAGCTCTGTTTTCTGTGATATGTCCACGTTGTGTTTTGGGGCATATCCTGTCGCGGGCGCTAGGCCTACCCACACAAGTGAGGTATCATTTTTATCGGGAGACGTGGGGGAACGCTAGGTGGAAGGAAATTTGTGGCTCCTCTCAGATTCCAGAACTTTCTGCCACAGAAATGTGAGGAACATGTGTTTTTTTAGCCAAATTTTGAGGTTTGCAAAGGATTCTGGGTAACCGAACCTGGTCCGAGCCACACAAGTCACCCCTCCTTGGATTCCCCTAGGTCTCTAGTTTTCAGAAATGCACAGGTTTGGTAGGTTTCCCTAGGTGGCGGCTGAGCTAGAGGCCAAAATCTACAGGTAGTCACTTTGCTAAAAACAGCTCTGTTTTCTGTGATGTGTCCAGGTTGTGTTTTGGGGCATATCCTGTCGCGGGCGCTAGGCCTACCCACACAAGTGAGGTATCATTTTTATCGGGAGACGTGGGGGAATGCTGGGTGGAAGGAAATTTGTCGCTCCTCTCAGATTCCAGAACTTTCTGCCACAGAAATGTGAGGAACATGTGTTTTTTTAGCCAAATTTTGAGGATTGCAAAGGATTCTGGGTAACAGAACCTGGTCCGAGCCACACAAGTCACCCCTCCTTGGATTCCCCTAGGTCTCTAGTTTTCAGAAATGCACAGGTTTGGTAGGTTTCCCTAGGTGGCGGCTGAGCTAGAGGCCAAAATCTACAGGTAGTCACTTTGCTAAAAACAGCTCTGTTTTCTGTGATGTGTCCACGTTGTGTTTTGGGGCATATCCTGTCGCGGGCGCTAGGCCTACCCAAACAAGTGAGGTATCATTTTTATCGGGAGACTTGGGGGAACATAGAATAGCAAAACAAGTGTTATTGCCCCTTGTCTTTCTCTACATTTATTCCTTCCAAATATAGGGGTGTGTGTAAAAAAGACATCTATTTGAGAAATTCCATGTAATTCACGTGCTACTATGGTCACCCCGGAATTCAGAGATGTGCAAATAACCACTGCTCCTCAACACCTTATCTTGTGCCCTTTTTGGAAATGCAAAGGTTTTCTTGATAGCTATTTTTTACTCCTTATATTTCAGCAAATGAATTACTGTATACCCGGTATAGAATGAAAACGCACTGCAGGGTGCAGCTCATTTATTGGCTCTGGGTTCCTCGGGTTCTTGATGAACCTACAAACCCTATATATCCCCGCAACCAGAGGAGTCCAGCAGACGTAACGGTATATTGCTTTTGATAATCTGACATTGCAGGGAAAAGTTACAGAGTAAAAAGTAGAGAAAAATTGATGTTTTTTTCACCTCAATTTCAATATTTTTCTTTTTCAGCTGTTATTTTCTGTAGGAAACCCTTGTAGGATCTACACAAATGACCCCTTGCTGAATTCAGAATTTTGTCTACCTTTCAGAAATGTTTAGGTTTCTGGGATCCAGCATTGGTTTCATGACCATTCCTGTCACTGACTGGAAGGAGGCTGAAAGCACAAAAAATTGCACAAATGGGGTATGCCCCAGTAAAATGCCAAAATTGTGTTGAAAAATTGGGTTTTCGGATTCAAGTCTGCCTGTTCCTGAAAGCTGGGAAGCTGC
Organism: Pleurodeles waltl; assembly: GCF_031143425.1. Classification (NCBI taxonomy): domain Eukaryota; kingdom Metazoa; phylum Chordata; class Amphibia; order Caudata; family Salamandridae; genus Pleurodeles; species Pleurodeles waltl. The sequence goes on from NC_090439.1 coordinate 464,434,269, forward strand.
TGAGTTTAGCACCGCAAACCCTTTGTTGATGCCATTTTCAGGGGAAAAACCACAAGCCTTCTTCTGCAGCCACTTTTTCCAATTTTTTTGAAAAAAACAAAATTTTCCCTGTATTTTGGCCAATTTCTTGGCCTCTTTCAGGGGAACCCACAAAGTCTGGGTACCTCCAGAATCCCTAGGATGTTGGAAAAAAAGGACGCAAATTTGGCTTGGTTAGCTTATGTGGACAAAAAGTTATGCGGGCCTAAGCGCGAACTGCCCCAAATAGGCAAAAAAAGGCCTGGCACAGGAGGGGGAAAAGGCCTGGCAGCGAAGTGGTTAAACTTTCACAAATGGGAGCATGCAAAAACAACTCAAAGCTGGAGCCGCCCTGCAATAATCAGCCAAAGAGTGCCACAAGAAAGGTTGGACAAGTATTGGAACCGCCATGTGCTTCTATCGCCATTTGTTTGTCTTGCACTTAATGAGCCAGGTCCTTCCATTGTAGAAAAGAAACCATAAAGGTGACTTGTACGGTGTTTAATAAACTACTGAAATATATTAAATAATATAGACGCCAATAGTGTTTCAAGTTGTAGCGTTAATCGACGAAAAAAGGGAACAGACCACAGAAAATCGTTTTAAGGGGTAAAAGGCCACTTTAATAGAACAGGTCTGGTATAAATCAATAACCTTGGTTTTAAGCTTCACAAAACTAGAAAACCTCACTAAACAATATTTCCTCCTAACCCCTCCCCCACCCTCTAAACTTGCCCCTCCCCAATAGCCCTTGATCAATCCCTTCCCCATGTGTCTTGCTGCCCACCTTCTGTAGTTCCCCTTGCCTTTCTTCCCTTGTGACCCTTGCTAAAACCTCCCTGGCCTCAAATCTTTCCACATCATCCCCTTCCCCCCCAAAGGCTTTATGTGCAAATCCCCCACCACACAGGAAAACCCGCCAGGCGTTTTCCTGCCCCACCCAAGAATCCTAACGATCCCAAAGCTTCTCCCCCAACAAATTAGCAATCAGAATCCTGAGTTCCAATAAATAGAGCTCATTACCCATGAAGGTTAAATGCACTCCATCCTGTAGAAACAACCCAACCTCTGATGCAACTAAATTCTCATGCAACAAAAAAGAAAACCCTTTATCCTGACAAAATGTTCTCATTTCCCTATTTACCTTTCTCCTCTGCTTCTCTATGCCAGAAAACGAATACGCTCCTCTCCACTCTACGAGGAACCAAACCTGTCCACACAATGTGCGTGCCAGCCCAACGCTCCTTAATCCTCGACAGATCCATCTTCATTGCTTTCAAAAAGTCCTATACCTGACAAAGAGACCAAATTGTTCTCCCCCAGGTGAATAACCAGTAAATCTGGACAAGTTCCTCTCTCCATCCTTCTCGAAAGAACCTAAAACAGCTCACCCCACCTCATACCGCTCTTACCAACCCAACTGATTCTAATTCTCACTCCATCTAAACCCAATTGCTTCCCGAAATGCCTGGATGCCGCCTGCTTCTCCGCCCACCGCACGAAAGAGTGCCCAACTATCCACATGGAACAGCCTCCATCAGGTCCCCCAACACAACCGACGAGAGAACAGGGAAAAACACATGAAAACGCTTAATTACCAACTACAATACAAAATAAAGTGAAAGAAAAGAAAGAACGTAGTGAAAGAAAGAAAGTATGAACAAGAAATACAGAATCACAAACATAGCTGCATAAATAAACAAACCTACCATACCAACCAACCAATCAATAAAGCATGGCATCAATGAAAATGACAAATGTAACACTTAAAACGTGATTTCCACCTCCCCAAGCCCATAATTAAACTATCAGATTTACCCAAAAGTTTGGCTTCTGTGGCAGCTCCAATCTGAAAGGAATGCGTTCCATAACAACGAGAATCTAAACCCAGCAAACCCATAGACCTTCTCAAAACAACAAGCAATTGATGGGCTGTTAAGCTAGAACCATCCTCATGAATGATTACAAACCTTGATGACTCTGGCAAAACTCCCACGAAGGACCACCACAACCTAACCAGACAGATGGAATACCCATTACCTCGCAAAACTACCTCCTGGCCCCTCCCCAATTGATCCACCTTTGATGCACGCAACCAAACAACTACAGCCCCCTTCCTTACATGCACATCTGACCGTAAAATGCCTTCATGTCCCTTAACACCTAAAAGTTCTGAAACCCTAAATACTAAATGAAAAAGCCAGGACATACAGAGTGCTAACAATTTGACATCCCAATCAGAAAAACAAACATCACCCAAAACTCCCAGCAGGTCCTGCATTAGATACAATGTAATAGGCCCCCTACGATCCCTTCTCGCCCCTCCTTCCCTGGCACAACCCACAATCAATCTTCTACAAAGTTCACCCTCCTCAGGGTCATACCCCCAAAAATACTTACCATAAAAAGAAATACCAGACAACTTACCTGATATGGTAAAAGCAGACAAACCCATCTCTATTTGCTGCATAATAAATTGAACCGCATCTTCCCTCCGTTTGTCCCAAGCCTCAATGCCCCCCTCCCGTTTCTCAGCACCTGACCTTAAAAACTCCAACCAGGCCTGCGCATAACTCTTCAGAGTGGACGGAGCCACGGACTGCTGAACCAGCTCCAACATCCTTACTCTCCTAATTCCCAGAACTCCCTGGGAACCGCTGTCTTCAGCACATCCGCTCCCGGTGTGAGCCCACGGAATCTCTGCAACGGGAAACGAGACAACGCATCAGCAACATCATTATTGACACCAGGAACATATTTTGCCTTGAACATCACATTCCATTGCAAACATTTCAGCAAAAAGACTCTCAGAAGCTTGAGAACCTTCTCATCCCTTGCCCTCTGCGAATTTACTAAATTGACCACAGACTGATTATCCACATTGAAAACCACATTCCTATTCGCAAAAATGGAACCCCAAACTGACAAAGCAACAACCAATGGAAAAAACTCCAAAAAGGCAATGCTATGTTTAGCCTTCCTCCAACTCTAAGGCCAACTCTCTGCAGGCCAATGGCCATCCCAGAATAGCCCGAAACCGTGTGATCCAGATGCATCCAAAAAGATTTGAATCTGCCAAAGCCAGTCAGAATCATCCACCAATATGGTGACCCCGTTAAGCTACTGCAAGAAACCGATCCACATCCTCATATCATCCCTGACACTCGCCCAAAGCCTAATATGATGGTGCGGCAACACTGCTCCTCTCATCGCAAAACCTAAGCGCCTACAAAAAGCTGTGCCAACCCGAATCACTTTACAAGCAAAATTCAAATGACCCAAAATACTCTGAGCCTGACGCAACTCCAGTTTCGGCTTCTTGACCGCTTCCTCCAACAAGGATACCGAATGCTGTACCTTCTCTCGCGGCAACCGCAATTCCATTTTACATGAGTCAAATTTGATTCCCAAGAAACTCAGGCAAGTCGAAGGCCCTTCAGTTTTTTCCTGAGCCAACCGAACCCCAAACTTAGCCATCGACCTCTCAAAAATCACCAACACATTGCCACACTCACCAGACTGAGGTCTGCCAACGAAATAAAAAATCATCCAGGTAATGAGTAACAAACCTCGCTCCACACTGATGTTGGATAAACCATTGTAAGAATGTACTAAACATCTCAAAAAGAGAACAAGATACTGAACAACCCATGAGTAACATCCTGTCAACATAAATGGCATCCTCAAACTGCATGCCCAACAATGAAAAATCCTCAGGGTGCACGGGCAAAAGCCTGAAAGCTGACTGAATATCTGATTTGGCCATTTCAGCACCACGCCCACATTTCCTCACCAAAGAAATTGCATAATCCACTGATGCATAGTGAACCACCGAATCTTCTGGGGCAATGAAATCATTTACTGACGCACCAGCAGGCCAAGACAAATGGTGAAGAAGGCGAAACTCCCCTGGCTGCTTTTTAGGTACCAACCCTAGAGGTTAAATCGTCAAATTAGGTAACGGCCAACTGTGAAAAGGACCCACAATCCTACCCAAAACCAATTCCTTCTGGAGCTAAGCCCTCACCACTTCCGGGAACTGCCTTGCTGACCTCAAATTATTAGCCCATCTCCTCAATCTCGGCCCTTGGTAACATAACTTAAAACCTTCCTGAAAACCCCAAATCAATATTTTTGGCCTCCTCCAACCACGGGTTAAATTGCAACCAATAGGCTACCACCTCAAGCTTAATAGGAGTAGGGCCCCTTACCTGCCAGCTGCTGTCCGTGAGCCCTGCCTCTATCTGCACCTCTGCCCTGCACTCCTTGTCCCGCCCAATTGAATCCCCCAAAACATTGGTATGCCGGGTGCCTGCCCCCACAGTTGGAACGGTCATGCCTACATTTGCACTGTTGCCTAGTACATAGTCCACTGTAAATGACCAGCATGCCCCATTATGCGGGAACTGACCTCTTTGTCCAAAACCCGCCCCAAATTGGGTGGGACGCCCCTGAAAGGGCTTATATTGAACCGGTAAACCACTAGCCGTGTGTGTCGTAGGTGCATTCCTGGCAGTTCTCAACCACCGCATCCATAACTCTTTGTCAATCTCCCCCCAAACTTTCTCCGGATAAATAGCTTTACGGGCTCGAAATTCCTCATCATAACGAAACCAGTCGAACCCTCCATAGTCCATCTGAGCCCTTCTCACCACATCCATATACTTAAAAAGGGCCACACAATTATACGGAAAACGCTCGCACAAAACACTTGCGTAAATCAAAAAGGCGGAGGTCGAATTCTCAATTGTCGTTGGCACCTTAGGTCTGCGAGCTAACTCCCATTCCTTAGAGCCTTCTTTTGCCTGCACTTCTCTATGGAGTAATTTAAAAACATCAATGAATACGCCCTTCCATATTTTTTCCTTTAAACTTTGAGTGAGAAGCTCCCATCGACACTCCTATATATGGCAGTTTTTTCCCCTTAGAACCACCCTGGTTAACCGAAACGGCCTGTCCCGTACTCACCTGATCTACTACCGACTTACCTGCAACCTCCTGAGTAGTATCCGTAGAACGTTCCCACTTACTCTCCTTCACCCCATCCCCCGCCTGAATAGCCACATCCACATTCTTTGCACTCCGCACAACCATCATGGTATCACCACCACTTGCCACCCCCAAACATGACTCCCCTGAGACCTCACTTCTACGTAAATTGGCAGCAAGTCTTGACCACCTGACCTGACGATCGCCCTGGACCGCCCGCTTGTTGTAGCCTTCTGGCCTGCCATCGCCTGTACTCCAGAAACCGGAACATCCTCTTCGTAATCCAATTCCTGCTCCTCGGTGACCAGACCCGAAATAGCGCTCTGGCTAGCAGGGAACGTCCTAGTGACACTTAAAGTAGGATCCAAGGATCCCCCATCTCGAACTGTTGCCTCCCTCGCAGTCGGTTGAACCGATCCTGATTGCGCCCTCTCTTCCACCTGGTTTACTGGGGGTGCCCTGATCTCCACTGGCACTCGAAAACCAGCCAGCCGCCCCAACCGCTGATCTGCCACGGCCATCCCATGTCTGTCAGAAACATGAGCAGACTCACACCCAGGCCGGTACGCCCTCGGATCCTGTTGCCAAAAATCCAATCTCACCTGCACAAAACCCGCTCTACTATCCTCTCTGGTCACACCACAAATGGTGCCCCGCAGCACAGAACCCTGCTCATCCACAAACTCGACTTGTTCCCCAGCTCTAAAAACCGACTGGTTGGCAACCTCCCACTCCTGCACCCTATGTACCATAGGGCTAACCACCCTAGGGACCCACTGCCAAAAACTATTACCCCGTACACCTGAACCTGCCACTAATAAATTATTGCTGCCCCTGCCCGTCCCACCAGAAATCTCAACCAGCTCCCCTTCCTCGTCAGAGTCAATTATTACAATGTCATTATCTCCTGAAAGCTCTGTATCCGCCTGCCCGTAAACAAAAGAGCACCTGCTGCCACCTACATTGCCTGAAATTACCTCCCTGGAGGGCGCAGCCATATTGGCTGCCCCTCCCAAGGTGCTTTCTTCTAACCGGGGCTCGCAGCGCTCCCCACCACTCTATAAAGCGAGTAGGGCTTGCTGCACACCTCTCTTGTGCGCACGCGCGCGTCTTGCCGTGCGTGCGCTAACATCAAACGCCCCCATCTGGCCTCCACAACTCACCGTAGCCTTGGGCACACGTGACACACCGAGCGCGTGCGTTCGACCACCGCGCTCCACCTCTCGGCACCCGGACCGTACCGCAATCTCTGCGGAGGACCCCCTGCCAGCCGCTGCCATCCGCAGCCTCAAGGATGCCCCAGACCTGCGCTAATTGCTCCTCATTATCAACGCGCTCGGGTGAAACCGAGACCATTCTACCTGCTACACTTTTTAATTTAAATTTCTTACATTTCTTTGGGCTTGCGTTGGGAGACGTACAAGCCAAAACTGCTGCAGACACACACTCGGCTGAAGACCTCTTCGGTCTCTTCAGCCCCACCCATGCCTGCTCTAACACGCCTTCTTTAATCAAATCCTCCCTCCCAGCCTCCAGAGAGGAAGGTGAGGTAGCCAAAATAAAAGCAAGATACAGAGAGGTAGAAGGAGGGAGAGGCACGTAGAAAAAAAGAATTAGAGAGATGGGTAAAGAAGAGAGGTATAGCAAGCTAGATATAAGAAAAATGACATGGAGAGGGATGGGGTACACCGAGGTATAAGGTACACAGAGAGAGAGAGAGAGATAGTGAAAAGAAGTGATATGGAGAGAGAGAGAGGAATACAGAGAGGTGAGGTAAAGAAAAAAGGAAAGTATGGTATATGCAAACAGATCAAGTAAAGAGCAGTGATGAAAGGAGTAGACAGAGAGAGGGGTTATGGGTAGCAAGGAAGTTTAGGTGTATGAGTTGATGTAAAAAAAACAAAGGTGAGGTAGTGAAAGAGAGGTAAGACAAAAAGGCAAGATTGATAGAGTGGTTATAAAAGAAGATGAGGTAGAGAGAGCAAAGAGATAAAGAGACAGGTAGAGACAGAAGTGATGAAGAGGGATGGATAAAGCGAGAGTGGGTTAGAGAGAGAGGTAAGGTGGAGAAGGGTGTGTTGAAATAGTCACACCAGGGAAAATAATTGGAGAGATAGTGAATAGACTGTGAGATACATTGAGAGATTAGGTATACAGAGAGTGAAAACGAGAGGTGGGAAAAAGGGATGATGTACTGGGAGATATGTGAGGAAGAAAGAAATGAGATAGGATGCTGATGTGGTGAGTGATGAGATAGAGGGGCGAGAGGGATGTAAAGAGTTTTGGTATACAGAGAGAAAGAAATAGAAAGGGTAGTCAAAGGAAGATAATGTTGAGACAGATGTAAAGTAGATGGGAAAGAGCTACAGGAAAGTGTAAGATGAACAGAGCAGTACGGTGCACAGAGAGGGGTCACTCAGAACTGAGGTAGAGTGCAGGGTAAGCGTATTGGAGATGTAGGTGCAGGTACAGAGGATTGAGAAGAAAGAGCTGAAGCTGTCGGACAGTGAGAGATGGGAATGGAGGCAGGTGTATTGAAAGAGAGAAGTAGATAGACATGAAGTAGCAAAAGTAGCAATTCAATGGCAAAGAAACTTAGGTTTTTAGTCTTCATTTCTTCATTGTCACTGTCTTCATCATCCTCAAATCTATTAAGTGAATATGCATGGGAAATGCTTTTATTTTTGGAAGCAGGTCGGTTGGTACACATGATTAGTTTAACCAACAAGGTTAAGGAGCGAATCAGAATATTTGCAATCACAATTTCAACTATTTTCATTCCCCAAACTCTGAATATCCATGAAAACCCAGACAAGATGTCTCTCAGGTTGAAATCAAAGCCATGTTGAATTCCATGTAGCTTCTGAACAATCCTTAATATGGTCTACCTCTTCAGGTATGCTAAGGCAGTTGTTAGGGAGATGTGTACAACACGTAGAACCTAATATTGTGCAGACATTCCATTTGGCCGCCAAGAGGTAATCTAAAACCATTCCATTCTGCACGAGTATGGTTTTCTGGAAATCGAATTGATTTGTAATTAACCCCAAAAAGATAACTGCTTTGCTGGCCAATTCTTCTAGGATTTCAACAGTGTATCTAGTCGCTCTTGAATAGCATTCCCCACATTATAGTTGGAAAACATAATAATAGAAGGAATATGTTCATTTTAGAGATCTTGAGGCAACCCCACTGTCTTTGGAGAGGATAAACAGCAGAATCTCTGAAGTCAAGGAGGATGTAGTTAGAGGAACAGGCCTGAGCCCATTATTGAGGCAGCCACTTTACCTCTAAAGATAAAATTAGATTATCCTTATTGATGATACCATCCAGTCGGAAGTCAAAACATAGAGGCCATCCAATGATGTCACACTCAAATAAGCCCACAGATGCACTCTTGTTGTCTGTTTTACGGTGTTAACAAACCAACCCGTATTCTGACATGGCAAGATGGTGGGTCTGTAATAGCCAAGAGGATTGTTATATTTTGTGAGTGCTTGGAAAGACTTGTGGGAGATGCTGGCATATGCTTGTAGTCTGTGCTTATGACATAACAAATCAAAGCAAGTTTTGCTTTTGTTCAGGGGCACTCCGATCAAAGGCATACCTTCTCCATGAGAACAAACACGTGAGTGGAGATGCAGCATCAAGAAAGAAACATTGTCTGTCTGTATCTCCTAGGTAACAGCACATAGAAGTTGTTTGCATATGCTGAGAGGCAGCCTCATCCAAAAACATTCTCAGTTCTCTCAGATATTTCACAGCAGTAATATATCTCACCAAAAAACAGATATGGGGGGCAGAGGAAAAGATATCAGACCAGACCCACAAAGGTATCCAATGTATCCGAAATGGCTGCTTACCTCAAGACAAGGCAAGGTGGGTTCATCATTGGAAGGTTATAGACAAAGAAGGTGGGCACTGGTGATCTGATCCAGTGACAGGTGGCAAGGTAACAACAGGAACAGTTTCAGCAGAGAGTCCCAGCCTGGGGCTTGGTGCAGAACAAGGAACAGGCATTAGTGGAAATGTATCAAGGGGCACTGGAGCATGCTCGTAATGGGAGGCGTGGATCCAGGTCACCAGACATTGACACTTAACATCTATGTAAGTGATTAGCAGGATCTTGTAGGGCGCCTGCAAGGTTGCAGGGAGTTTTTCCTCTGATGAACATGTATGAAGACCCATTCTCTAGATATCGTATAAGGATCCTCTAATATTGTGAAACTGCAACATAATTAAGTTGTAAGTCTAACTTAGGAACAGAGATAGGAACTTTTGATGGCAACATTATACGGTGTCCCATCACTATTTCATATGGACTCAGCTTAGTTTTCTAGTTGGTACAGCCCTGTTTTACCACAAAGCTATGCACAGAGTATCAAGTCACTTCAGCTGTGCCTCAGAATATATTTTTTACTATCTTATTCTTATCATGATAGTACCATTGTTTCTTTCCATTTTGTCCGCTGAAGCGGGTGATAGGTACAGTGGAAGTGCTGATCTATCCCTAGGGCTTTGCAGATCTCCTCCACCACAGGAAACATGTTCCTTAGTAACTTGAAAGGCAGTTTAGAATTCTAAACCTCAGAATAAAGCCCCTATGTATGTGCTTTGCAACTGTAATTGAATCTGCCCTTAGGCTGGGGTATGTCGCCACACTCCCTGAAAACCTACGCACAATGACCAATATGTATGAATATGACGCATGCCTTGGAATCTGGAAGAAGTCCACCTGCAGTTGTACAAAGGGACCTCAAGGAGGAAGGTGAGCAGCAGAGGTTGTCTTGACCAATTTTTCAGCATCATGAGATTGACAAATGACACAGGAATGGCAATAATGTGAGATCAGAGATAAAAAGAAGGGTGCATACCAGTGGACTGCTATGCCATGTATGATGCAGCCTCTACCAACATGAGCATCACCATGAGACAACTATTCAAGGTCAGGGAGTAGACATTTTGGTGCAACCACGTGCTGTCTCTTCACACCCCTCATAATGCTTTAAGAATTTCAGCTTGATCTAATACTGTTTCTCCCTCTCAGAGGCTTGTTCATGCAACAGAGGCAATTTTTTAGGAGAAGGTACATGAAACAAATCTGCTCTCACAATATACATAGAAAAATCAGCTATGTAGGGCTAGCAGCTGAATCAACATGGGTGTTCCCCAGATTACCTTGTCATGAGGATATTGGTGGGTTGCACACTTGACTATAGCGAGTTGTTGTGGTAACATCAACACATTCAATAAATTCTGCACAATTTATTATTTTTTCAGGGTGTTCCAGCAGACGTTAGGATTGCCCTTTGCACACAGGGGAGCCCAAACTTTCTTGCCACTCCAAATGCATATTCTGAGCCCGCATCCATGGTTAAAAAAAATTATTGACCAGGATATAGGCTTGAGTCAGTGTAATCAGTTCAGAAACATGAGCAGATTTAACATTAGGCAATAGGAAACTCTCTATAGTTTGAAATACAGTGCACACATCATAGCATCTGTCCATTATACAGTCAACATTTCTGAGGCATGAACTAGTAACAAAGTACATCAATTATTAATTTGTGATGGAAAGGTTAGTCAAATGAATATGGATCTTGATGACATGGGCAGTAACACGCAAGCAGTCACAGGGTCCTCCCTTTTCATAGATGCAAGGCTCAAAGTGGGACAATGACTAAGAATAATATGAGCACCAGACAGTAATAATATTTCATAACTTGACAAAGTTGGGCTTTGGTGGTAAGAAGAAGGGCAACAACAGCAACAAAGTGGAGTGCGATGTAATGTTTCAAGAGACTTCCACAAGAAGAGCAGCAGCAGCCACAAAGTGGAGACGTGGTAGGAGTCCCGCAGAAACTGGGTCCAAGGCTGTAGACTAATAGGCCATAGGTTTTTCTGCTCTTATTGACTTTTGGACCACTAGCCCAAGGGCAAACTAGTTATGCTCATGACAATGCTGGGTACATTGTTTAGCCTAATCAAGAAGTCCCAAAACAGGATCAGAAGTTGTTTTATTTGTCTAAATACACTTTCCTTATTGACCACCGTGAAGGTTTTGGGGTGTCTTTTCAAACATAGCCTTTTAGCGACTTTACTAGAATGACATAGCTCAGGATCCATTGTCTACAGTACCCAGTCATTCCCAAGAAAGTTCGTACCTAGGAGACAGTTTCTGGATCGGGCAACTTATGATTGATATCCATGCAGTTGGGCGACAAGTGGAACTCAATGGCTGAGATTTCATGGCCAGGTTACTGCACGGTGAGGAGACAAAACTGCAGTTTTTCCATAGAGGCCTTGTACCCTCTTCTAGCCAATTCAGTGAGAAGGTAAAGTGAGTCATCCTTGCAGTGATCTAAATTAACAGGTGTCAAAAGCAAATGATGAACATACTGATCAAAGGAATGTGAGTAATCTGTTATAGTGTGTAATCTTTGTTTTGTGATTTTGGTGGGAGTTGGAATATGCTGGCTTGTGATATGTGAGTATGATAGATGTGAAATCTTCTGGGTTTTTATAGTTGTGAGTGTGTGGAAGTACAATTCTGCTGTTGGCAACAAGGGTAAGTTCAGTGCCTCTGTAGCATGTTTTTGTACCTTTTAATTTAGCGACTTTACAAACTCCCGTATTTCCACTGTTTAGACAGTCAAACATACAACTCATTATGCTTTAATGTTGCTCCTGCCAGAAATGTGTTTGTGCTGCCCCATGATTTTAGGGACATACATTTCTCTGGTGTAGCACATGTTTTAGGACCATGGCCTATAGCGGAGATGTGTGTTCTCACTTCCAACATAGTTGTTTTTTATCGAAGTCACTGTTGTTTTGCCACTGCTTCCATGGTCCCCAATCTGTCTTCCAGCTGCTGAAGTTTTACTTGATTCCTTTCTATGGTCATCCTTAGACAGTGAGGTGTCATTTATGGATTAATTAGTGTTGCTGTTTTTATTGATCATTTTTTGCAGCGTTTCAAACTATGAACTTAGGAGATAAGTTTGTCCATTTTTACTAGCTTCTGTCTTGTAGATTGTTTCTGATTTCCTTGCCAGGACATTTTCTACTTGTTCTCTGTGAAATACTTTAATCTTTTATTTTGTTGATCAGGTTCCATTTTTTTATTTTTACATTATTAATTTGTTGTTTTATTTGTTTATTTTCAACTTTATTCTTTTACATTTTGACTTGCTTTTGTGTATTGCGTATAGCTAAATCTTTAGGTTGTTTTTTTATCTTTTTTTTAACAAAAAAAGCTTCATTTTATTGGTCGGTGTTATAGTTGGTGAAGTATGATTTAAAAAAAAAAAACATTTGATGTTCTTCATTTCATAAGAGTTTTAGGTTTTTAGCTTCTGTGCTTTTAGATTATTATGGTGAGTTGTTTTTTTCCCCTACAGTACTATGATGTCTCATTGGATATCTGTTGCAAAAGCACTGCAGATGTTCATTGAGTCCATTCCTAAACTGGACTACAGTATGAGTCAGAGACTGAGAGAGAGCACGGAACGGACTATGGCACCAACTTGCTGATCTGTCACACTGCTGTTCCTCTTGTACATAAAAAAAAAATATAGGAACAACAAAAGTAGAAAGGGGACAACAATGTTTGGACAAAACCCCTTAGAAACAGAGAAAAGACTTTGGAAACACTGCTTCCCATACAAATTCTGTCATAAACAGGAAAAAGGACTTCTGGAAAAGCATTCTCCTGAATACGATTTTTTTTTCCTTTTTTCTTCTTAAAAAAAAAACTTCTGTGAAAGAACTCTGCTAAAACTGGAAAAAAGACATAAAAATATCTACAGGAATATATATTAAAAATATATATATACTTCTCACAGCCACCACAATAAAAATAGATTGTTACGTACTTTTACTAAATTGCGATAATGGCAGCAGGGAGCATGTTACCACCTCCAGTATTCTTGTCTGAGGCAGGGGAACCAGTTTTACCCTGGAAGAGATGAAGGAAAATGCTAGACTCTTATATCATAGCAATAAGTGGAAAGAAATTCGCTCCAGCAAGAAAACAAGGAGTACTTTTTAATAATTTAGGAATTGAAGGTCGTAATATTTATGAAAGCCTCTATGAAATCACCATAGGAACAGCTGAAGGAGAACCTCGTGATATTTTTTAAATGTCTATGTGAATGCTAGAAAGACGTTTTGGTCCAAAAATAAATGTGGTTATGGAACGAAACAAATTCTTCTCAAGAATTCAAGGCAAGACGGAGAAAGTTGAAAATTACATAGCATCACTGAAAAATTTAGCACACACATGTGACTTTGGAGACCTCAGTGACTCACTAATAAGAGATCAATGTGTACATTGTACCAACAATCCACAAGTACAAGAGAAACTATTTGTGAAAAACCCAACTTTGAAAGAGGCAGTGGATATTGTCGAGGGCATAGAACACACTACTGGTTAGGTTCGAGAGATGCATGAAAAACCCATTAGTGCCACCATAGCTGAAGTCAATGCTACTGGTTTTCCTGGAGGATGATTATGATCTTACCAATCAAGTGGAGACGTCTGTCAGGAATACTCAAGATAAGGACAAAATGAAGGGGAAGTTTAGCAAAGACTTGCGAGACAATTCAAAAACGAAGTGTTACAGATGTGGTAACTCTAACCACTTTTTGAACAATCCTGAGTGTCTTGCCAGGAATTTAACATGCAGGGGGTGTGGAAAAAAGGGACACATCATTAAGGTTTGCAGGAGTCTCAAGATCAGTAACGTTGAACCACAGGATATGCATCAGCTCGCTGTTCTATTCATATCGCAGGATAATACCAACAAGGTTCACGATGATGACGTGGATTGTGGTCATGTAAAAATGCCGGAATGCCAAATTACTTTGGACGGTAATGAAGTCATAGTCCTTGCAGACTCTGGTTCGCCATATACACTGGTGGGGGATAAGAATTGGGAGCGCATCTTTGGAAAATATAACATCCACTTAAAAAAAAAACAGAAATCCAACCAAGAGGTTATGGGGGAATCAAGATTGATCTCATTGGATACACCATTATGAGAATTCATTTCAAAGGACGAGAGACAGTAGGTAAAGTCTATGTGGGTAAAAGGGGTAACAACTTGCTGGGTTGGCGCCATCAGAAGGATTTGGGCATCATATTAAATCCCAATGCCTCTGGCCAAGCCATGGTAGTAGAAAATGTAAGTGGTGGAGAGGATGTTATCAGAGAATTTCCTGATGTATTTACGGATCAACTTGGACTTCTCAAGAATTTTGAATACAAAATTATTCTCAAGAATAATGTCACGCCCCTTGTTCATAAAGTAAGGAAAGTGCTGAACCTCATGTTGAACCTCTTGGTGCATGAGTTAGACAAGCTCAAAAAAATGGACGTCATTGAGGAAATTGAGTCATCAGAATTGTTGGCCCCAGTGGTGTTATTATCAAAGGACAATGGAACTAAAATCAGGATGTGTGTTGACTTCAGAGATTTGAAAAAGTTTCAGTGTAATTGACCTGTCATCAGCCTACCATCAAGAGATGCTACACAAAGACTCCAAACATCTTACTTCTTTTGTGACACCTTTGGCGGCTTTCAGGTTCAAGAGATTACCATTTGGATTAGCATCGGCGACAGCCTGTTTCCAGAGACTGATGAAGAAAGTCTTAGAAGGGGTGCAGAAGTGTTATTATTCTCATTTATGGCAAAAATTAAGTGACTCATGATATAACATTGAAAGAAGTACTAAAATGACTAAAAGAAAGTGGACTTACTGTGAAAAGAGAGAAGTGTCAATTTAGAGTTAACACTGTGACATATTTAGGACATGTTATTTCTGGAGAGGGCATTAGACCTAAGATTAGTTTAACTGAATCCATTGTTAGGGTGCCCTCTCCTGTTGATAAAGATGGTGTTTGATGCTTTTTAGGTTTGGCTGAATATTATTCAAAATTTGTTCAACGTTTTGCCTGTATGGTCATGTCGCTAAGGATGTTGCTTAAGAAAGGGAGTAAATTTGTGTGGTCTGATGAATGTGAGAAGGCATTCGTATATGTTAAGAATATAATAGGAAACAGACCAAACCTGAATCATTTTGATGTGACTAGGAAAACCATACTTACCACTGATGCCAGTCTTAAGGGATTAGGTGCAGTGCTGAGTCAGTTGGACAATGGAGAAGAGAAAGTGATAGCGTTATCTCTGAAGGGAGCAGAAGAGAAATATTCTGTCATTGAGCGAGAGGCGCTTGCTTGTGTGTGGGCTAATCATCATTTTCAGTTTTTCTTGTGGGGCCTACCTTTTACATTGAGATCAGATCATAAACCAATGGTACAAATCTTTACTTGTTAGGGTTCGGACAATGCCACTTCCAGGATTGAAAGATGGCTGGAGAGCGTGTTAGAATTTAACTTCAAAACTGAATACTTACCTGGTTTGAGAAATGCCACAGCAGACTGTTTGTCTAGATTGCCCGTTGAAGGAGCTGGACCTGTGGAGCAATGTGCTCCGGTGTTGTGGGTGATGGAGTTAGCCTTATCTCAGGATGAGTGGTGCTGTGAGGATGAGAAAGATGCTATTCTAGCAGAAATAAGGTGCATGATAGTGAATGGGTGGCCGGATCGTAAGCACTTGAGTATAGAGGAACAAACATTTTGGGGAGTGAGAGATAAATTAAGCATTTTGAATGATCAGGTTTGCAGAGGGGGTTGAGGTATAAAATAATGAACCTTGCACACGAAGGACATCCAGGCAGGAATCTTATAAAAGCTAGAATAAGAGAAAAGTATTGGTGGCCAGGACTTCATAGAGAAACAGAAAACTTAGTGAAGGATTGTTGGTTATGCTCAAATAGTGATAAAACCAAAATAGTGAGAACAGCACCTTGTCCCCTATAGAGGTTCCTGCGGAACCCTGGGTCAAACTGGGATTAGATATAGTGGGACCATTCAATTTGTCAAAACTTAATGAGAGATTTGTTTTGGTTTTGGTGGACTATAAATCAAAATGGATGTACACTTGTGTCAGATCAGTTACAACTAGGACTGTGATAGAATTCTTGAAAGATGTGTTTGTTTTGGAAGGAATTCCTAAAGTGGTTGTCACAGACAATGGGGTGCAATTTATTTCTGATGAAATGAAAGCGTTTTTTAGATATTTGGCTATTGAACATCAATAGACAGCAGCACTTTATTCTCCACAAGCCAGTGGTCTTGTAGAGAAGATAAATGGACTCATAAGAGATTGTGCCCAGTGGGCCTTGATGAAAAGAGGAAAATTTAGAGGTATTTTGAGAGATAAATTGTGGGCTCATCGCACTGCTCCAAATGCTTTGACAAAGAAGTCTCCTTTCCAGTGTTTAAGAGGACGAGTGGCCGGGTCCAAGATGATTTCCAAGCGGTTAGGATGTTATGGTGGCAATGAGAGTGTGGATGGCAGCAAAGTTTGTATGCATCAAGAGTATAAGGAGCGATTTAATAACAAGCATGGTGCGGTGGCCAGGAACTTGAAGTTGGGTGAGTTGGTGTTTGTGAAGAAGTCAAGATGGTCATTCAAAGGTGAGTCTAAGTTCATAGGACCATTTCGCATCAAGGAACTTAAGGAAAATGTAGTGACTCTAGAAAATGGAAAGGTATGGAGTGTGTCTAGATTGGCTAAGTGTGATTGGAACACCAAATTGATGGAATCCAAACCATGTGCTGATGATCTGGGAGACAGTAGGAATATGTTACATCATCAGAGTGTTCCTTTGTTACCCAAGGAGGTCCACACTCATAGGAGGCCAGGATATCTCTAAGACTGAGGCCCTCATTACAACCCTGGTGGTCTTGGACCGCCAGGGTTGTTGTGGAGGATTTCACCACCAGCAAGTTGGCGGTGAAATCCACAGTATTACGACCACGGCGAAAGCGCTGCGGTCGCACCGCCGGGACCGGCGGTTTCCCGCCACATTGGACCCGGTGGATTTAATCTGGCAGGGCGGCGCTGCTAGCAGCGCTGCCCAGGGGATTACGAGTCCCCCTACCGCCAGCCTTTTCCTGGCGGTTTGAACGCCAGGAAAAGGCTGGCGGTACAGGGAGTCGCGGGGCCCTTGGGGGCCCCTGCACTGCCCATCTGATGCAGCCCCATGCTATGCAGACAGTGAAAAGCGCGACGGGTGCAACTGCACCCATCGCATGGCCGCAACACCGCCGGCTCCATTTGGAGCCGGCTCCTGTGTTGCAGCCGAGATCCTCGCTGGGCCGGCGGGCGGAAACCAGGTTTCTGCCCAGCGGGGATCTCCTGATCAGCCGCCCGCCAAGGTCGTGATGAGGGCCTATGTGTGAACATGGTTATCCTCTTAAGGCTTGTATTTTTGTTTGTCTTGTACATAGTAGTGAGCAATGATTAAGTATATTGTATTATAGCAGAAGAGTTAATTCTTAATATTAACAATTGTTATGTTTTTGTTTGGGGGGAAGATGTGCTGTGGTGTAGTTATAACTGTGATGTACCTAATAAATTATTGGGTATATCACAGAGAATGCTTGCAACCAGGCAACAGTGGGAGTTGAAGAAGAGCAGGAGGAGCAGACTGTACTGTTGTGGTGGCTGTTTTATGGAAACCTATATCTACAATAAATGCCTGGATTTTAAACATGAAAGTGTCTTTGTAACACAACTTTTATGTTGAAGTGGTATCCTCAGGTAATTCTGCTTCTAGTAGAGATAGATCTGATGTAGAAGAGCCAAGTTGTGGTTCTGTTGCAGATGAATGGCATGCCTAAAGCTTTCTGTCACCATGCCCTTTCCTCAGGATCTGCACGCTGCTGAACAAAAAGGCCCACCTCCCGGCGTCACCTACTCAGAACACTATCAGAGCACAGAGTTATGATGAAGCCAGGCGGGGGGGAAGGGAATTAGGGTAGGGAACTGCAGAGAGAGAGAGATCTGAAAAGAAACAATTAGAACAAAAATGCATATACTCATTCATAACAGTATAAACTCACCAATAGACTCTTGAATGAAGGCGTCTCCGTGGTATCAAATTGAGACCCTTTGTGAATTGGGCGTAGCCCTTTCTTTGAATCAAGGAACAAGAACAAACTGCAACCTCGGAACCTAGAGATGGCAAGAGCTGTGGATTATGGTCATACTCCGAATATCAATCATGTAACAATTATGCATTCATAACATAAACGTTTGATCTCAGCCTAGAAATTTTCAAAGACTTAAATATTTATCTCACACATTTTGCTTCCCAAAAAACAATGAAACTATAATTTGCTTATCTCCAAAACGTTTTCACATTTACTACTAAGGCCTGAAAGTTTTACTCATTGAACTTGAAGTGCTATGTTCGTTGGGCAGAAGCCCCTTGTTTGTTGTTCATGAAGCGCTTTGATCATCATACATGAAGCGCTTTGTTCATTATGCCAGAGAGCGCTTTTACTTGCTTTGTCTGAAGCGCTACGCTCGATGTGCTAAGGGGCGCTTTACTCATGTGGCCTGCAGCGTTATGATCCTCGTGCCAAGACCGCTTTACTCATGTGGCCTGAAACGCTTTGATTGTTGTGCCAAGGTCGCTTTACTCTTGTGACCTGAAGCGCTTTGCTCGTTGTGCTAAGGGGGCGCTTTACTCAAATGCCTGCAACAAAGTAGACAGAAGAATACCAGCGACATTATAGCGCCTAGTCCTGCTGCCTTTCTCGACTGTTTCCCGGTGGTGCATGCTCTGGGAGCTATCTGCCTTCACCCTGCACTGGAAGCCACAAAGAAATCTCCTGTGGATCGACGGAATCTTGCCCCTGCTTCAGCAGGCACCGAACTTCAGCTTCACCTGTACTCTGGGACCCCTCTCTTCCTGACGATTATGGCCCCTGGAACACAGGTGGTGGACCCAAGTGGCCCAGACTGTTCAGTGGTCCAACTATCCAAATTTGGAGGAGGTAAGTCTTTGCCTCCCCTCGCCAGACAGTAATCCTGTGCACCGTGTGAACCGCAGCTACAAGGGCTTCTGTGCACATTTCCAAGAAATCCTGCATGCACAGCAGAGCCTAGGTCCCCAGAACTCTGTCCTGTGATGCTCAACTCCCTGAGTTGATCTCCAGTGTCGTGGGACCTCCTTTTGCAGTGCTGAGACGACTGCTGTGTTCATACTTCTTTAACCCATGTTCAAGGAATTCTGACAGCACTTCCTGCTTGTGCCTGGGCTCTCTACCTTGCTGAGGGCCCCCTCTGTCTCCTCTCCCAAGTGGCGACATCCTGGTCCTTTCTGGGCCCGGGCAGGATCCTTTTTCTCTAATCACAACTCTTGCAGCTAGCAAGGCTTGTTTGAGGTATTTTGCCAAGGAAACAACTCTGCATCCTCCAGCGTACCGTGTGACATCTTCTACACAAAGGAGAAGTTCCTAGCACCTTTCATTTTTGCAGAATCTTCAGCTTCTTCGATCCAGAGGCGGTCATTTTGCACCTTCATCCGGGGTTTAGTGGGCTACTGCTCCCTCCAGACACTTTCGTGACTCTTAGACTTGGTCCCCCTCCTTTGCAGGTCCTCAGGTCCAGGAATTTGGTTTGTTGTGTATATTTTGTGTATGTTACTTACCTCATAATGGAGTATATCTGCTGAGATATTTAAGTATCTTTATTTTTAGTAACTGTGAGTATTATCTTTCTTATATGATATAAGTGGTATTGCATGAGCTTTGCATGTCTCCTAGTTCAGCCTTGGCTGCTCTGCTATAGCTACCTTTATCAGCCTAAGCTGCTAGAACACTACTACTCGGTTGTATGTCGGAACGCCGCCTGCCGAAACAACGAGTGCCTGAACATCGAGGTCAGAACACCGACCTTGCTGTTACCACTAATGCCTTTACCACGAATGCCTTAACAACGGTATTTCGTAGTAAAGGCTTTCCTGGTAAAGGCATTAGTAATAGGCACCCATTGATCCTGCATGTGTCACCCCGACCCCTCACCCCCACCCCAAAACCTAAAACCCCCCGACCCCCACCCCACCCCAAAACCTAAAACCCGACCCCCCACCCCGCCCCAAAACCTAAAACGACCCAACCCCACACCAAAACCTAAACCCACCTGACCCCCCACCCCGCCCCAAAACCTAACCCCCCAACCCCACCCCAAAACCTAAAAACCCCACCTCCAACCCCGCCCCAAAACCTAAAACCCCGACCCCCACCTCAAAACCTAAAACCCGCTGACCCCCCACCCCCGCCCCAAAGCCTAAAACGCCCACCCCCCAACCCCACCCCAAAACCTAAAGCCCCCGACCCCCCACCCCGCCCCAAAACCTAAAATGTCCCACCCCCCCAACCCCACCCCAAAACCTAAAATCCCCCGCCCCAACCCCACCCCAAAACCTAAAACCCCCAACCCCCACCCCAAAACCTAAAACCCCCGACCCCCACCCCTGCCCCAAAGCCTAAAACGCCCACCCCCCAACCCCACCCCAAAACCTAAAATCCCCGACCCCCCACCCCGCCCCAAAACCTAAAACGCCCCACCCCCACCCCAAAACCTAAAACACACCGACCCCCCACCCCGCCCCAAAACCTAAAACGCCCCACCTCCCAAACCCACCCCAAAACCTAAAACCCTCTGACCCTCCACCCCGCCCCAAAACCTAAAACCCCCCCACTTACCTGAGTCATCGCCTCATCATCCGCGTCCTCCTCCTCAGCCGACTTCCTTGTTTGTTCCTTAACCACGCATGTCCGTTGTTCAGGACATGCGTGGTTTAGGCACAAAATAACAAAGTTGTGGTTAAAGAAAGCGTTGTTCCGCTTTCGTTAACCAGGACTTCGTTATTAAAGAGTCGGCGTAGAGGACATTTCCCCTACTACTCTACTAATAAGGGATAACTGGACCTGGCACAAGGTGTAAGTACCATTGGTACCCACTATAAGCCAGGCCAGCCTCCTACAGGGAGTATTCAAGAAGTCTTGGCAAAGCCAACCATGTACTGACACAAGTTGATATAGGAGTTGTCTCATGCATCTCTGTGCGATGTGAGTGAGCTAACCACCCTCCATTCTCGCATATGATACCTGGCACTTTTAGGTTCCATGTAGCAATGTTTCAGATATGCATCCTTGCCATATCAGGCACATAATGTTGTGAAACAGTAAATGTAACTGTAACATGTAACTTGCAGTCCTTTCTCAACTGACTTTGGCAAATGCCAATGAATTCAAGGGCATTGGAGGATGCAGAAGGGACTTTGATGATCAGTACAACATGATGAGTGTACCAAACCATGGTCACAAAACAGCATTGTTCATATGCATACTCAATGCTGACATGGTCATGCTCGATGTCCCAAAACGAGGCATTGCTATTATGCAACATTAGCTTAGCCATGGTACCTTGATCATAGTAAATATGGAGGTGATGGATATTGTGCAGTTTTGTGTTCACTTTGACTATCAAGATGTATGTGGGATTTTTGAAGTACAACATGATGTCTGAAGATAGTATTTCCATGCAGTGGTTGACGTTCATTTGCCAACAAAGCCTTGGAATTAAATGTTTTCTTCATGATTACACAGAGAACATGACCCCAGGCCAGAAGAGGAAGCACGAGCTGAGGGCGGAAAGGTATCGCCACATAAGTCAGGTGCATAAGGCCTTTAAAGAGGATGGCCAAGACATCCGAAAAGGCAAAAGCATTGGCGTCCTGGAGAGCCTTTCCCCAAGGGGTTCCTGAAGGAACAAGCAGGGCTCAGGCCACAGACAAGTGGGGGTTTGCAAGGGCAGGTCCATCAACTTCCCCCACCACTCACATTGCCCCATCTACATCCCATGGCACACCATAGGTACTGTCTACTGACTTTGAGAAGGACATGAGGAAGGAAGTGGTTGACCTCAAATACTGTGTCTCCAGCCTGGGACATAAAACGGACATGATGCTCATCCTGCTCTGGGAAATAAAACAAGCAGGCACAAAACCATGAGGAGCAGGATGGAACAATTGGAACCTTATATCCCTTCCCCCTGTCCATAGTTGTTTTTATTGTTGGGGTTTTTAGATAGTTTGGTTTAGATAAGTTAGTGTAGTGTAGGTTAGTTGTAGTGCATTGTAGTTTTCATTAGGAGTGCATACATTTTAGGGGTTTGTTTTCATTAGGTGTTTTTAGTGGGTGGAGGGTTGATGTTTAAGGTATGTGTCTAAAGATAAAATAAAATATTACCAAAAAATACAAAAAACTTAACAAATGCAAAAAAAAATCTTTAGGCCTAGATGTTTGGTTAGTTTGTGTATAGCTGTAGTTCCTGTTGTCCATGCCTGCTGATCTGTTTTAAGGGGGGGTTGATGTTTATCATGTGGCATTACATGTATAGGATAAATTAGGTTGTAAAGATAGTTGTAGGTATCAATTAGTAGAAGGTAGTGTAGGTTAGGTTAGGATTGTAAGGTTTGGTAGTGTAGTGACATATTTATGGTTTTGTTTCATTAAATATTGTTTCCTACATTAAAGTCTCTATCATGATTTACTGTCTAGGTGTTAGCATGTCTGCCCAGATTATGTGATGTACATGCCTTTGGCTGTGCTAGCAGTATTTGGCAACATGTATGACTGGGTGAATTCCCTATGGGTACGTTCTTGTCACATTTGCCATGGAATCACATCAGCTATCTACAAACGTTGTTGAGCAATGTGTGTGACAATCTGGATGTGAATGGATACACATCCTAAAACAGGTATTCCTATGAAGTTGATCTGTGTTGGTAAGTCATGGTACATGCATTGGTGGAATGTTGTTGCTATTGCTCCAAGCCTAATTCTAGGATTTGTTACTCACACCCTTATACCTGCCTCTCATAGACTCACACATGCATTATTTGGTTGTTACATCAATGTTGAATTGTTGCTACTATCAATGCTTAGACCAGCCACCTGTGGTGTGAGTTATTTCAGCTGTCACAATGACTGCATGATACCTGTTGCACTACATGCTTGGGAGCTTAGGGAACTGCTCGATAGTCAACGTACATATCATATTCATCAATTAGGTTTCACTCAGTCTGTGTGGCTTTGCCTCTGTCTTCAATCCACACATATCCCTTTGGCAAGTAGTCAGTGTATTTGCTTTACATAATGTAACATGTTCATATTGGTCAAGCTTCACACACATACAACACAAAGGTTGTAGTTAGTGATTTTATTTACATGTGCAAATGTACGTGATGTACCGATGTACATTCCATGAAACAGCAACCCCAACAGATGTATCAAGACATTGGATGTCCAGACAGAGTCTACTTGGGGTGGTGCAGAATGCACAGGACATGTTTCAGAGAGGAGTGCTTCAGTAAGGAGGAGGACCACATTGACATTAGGGTAGATGAGCCACAATGAGAGGTCAATATGTGGGAGTGTCAAACTGAGGACAATGCCAGTTGTTTGGACACTGGCAAGATCTTTAGCAAAGAGCAAAGTAGAAAGTGGGCATGTGCCACGGAGAGATGAGAACTGGCATTTTTCCTTGTGAAAGATGTTCCTTCCACATCTTCATCCTCTGATGTATGCGAGCCTCCCAAGACAGGGATTGTAGGTGTTGAAGTAGAGGAAGGAGCACAGACATCAGGAGCTGAAGATGCGGATCCTGGGTCCATGGCAACTCTCATCACTGTCAACACATGAGGCAACACAGCAGCAAGGAGGATCTGCAGGGGATCCAACACAGCTGCAACATCATGGTGATAGGGACCCACGCTGGAAATGAGTAAGTCCTGCTTCTGTTCCATGGACTTCAAGACATTTTGTATTGCCCCCAGCCTGTTGACAACCTCACTGGTGCCATTTTCGCTGGACATTTGTTTGCGCCTTTGCCTCATGACACCAGTGATGTCAGCCAGGGAATGCTGGAGGCCACGAAGTGGAGAGTAGGTGCCTTGTATGGCAGCCAAGTTCTCCTAATTCAGACAGAGCCACTTACAAACTGCCTCTATGGTACCCACCATAGTCACCATCCCCACTTGCACCTGATCTACCAGCTCCTTTGGACTCCTACCGTAGTTAGTTGGAATGTTAGTTCTGCATCTTGGGAGTCCAAATCGCTCGGTGGACTGGCAGGTGATGTAGGTTGGATGTTCGGCAGATCACCTGAAGGCCCTGCAATGCAGTCTAGCCTACTCTTGACCAGAGATGGTGTCTGTATGGCACCCATGATTTGCTGCAGGGTATCCGGATGTATGGTTTGCAGCTATTCATCCACATCATCTGGAAAGTCCACGACAGTCATCTGGCTAGGGGGTATGTGTTCATCCTCTGCAATGAAATGGAGATATGTTAATTTTGATCTCTGCTAGATGGTGACATGATTAACCAGGTTAGCAATCAAGGTTTCATGAAAAAAGCTGGGCAGAAGGAGAGAGAAGGGGGGCCTTGCCCGATTTGCAATACTATGCTTGGGCCGTTCAACTTAAGAATGCTAGGATACCTCCCCAGACTCCTTAGAGATCGGGTGTATGTTTAAGGCCATGTTAGGAGGTGTAAAAGAGGCAAATGTTTAAAAACGGTACAACTAAAAGTACTCCAAGAGATGGCAAAGGTCTGGTATAGCATACGGTGAGCAATGAAGGCAGAATATTATAGCCATTGGGCCCTATTTGGGACTCACCATGTACCTCAGAGTGCCTTGAAGATAAGCTGGCTATGCCAATTAGAAGGGAAGGTATAGAACACTGGGGAGATCTCTTCAAGGATGGTAGATTACTCCCCTGGGATGAGCTAAACAATGAAATGGTTGGGAAACTGTCTAAACTAAATGACATTCAGTTAAAAGGTTGTTCACAGAGTATTCAAGCAAACCTGGGATCAATGAATCGTCTGGTGGAGAAATTATTTAGAGAACCTCCAGATGGCAAGGAAGTGTCTACTTGGGTAATGGGAAATCTTGGACATGTTGGATGGGACTTCAAGCTGGCAGAAGATCCCTGTGGAGGATGCTTGCCCATGGGGCAGCTACAAGATCTGTGGCAAGTATTTTTCCCATTCATAGAGCTTACCTGCCACCATACAAGCTCACGAAAATGATGAAAGGGGGAGTGGTTAAATGTGCAAAGTGTGGTCTAGAGAATGCAATGGATATTCACATGTTTTTGAAGTGACCAGCAATACACCCATTTTGGGAAGAAGTGGGTAAGACAGTTTCAAGCATGTTGGTTGTAGATATCAAATTAAGCCCCTCTTTAATTATTTTGGGATAATGGAGGTGTTTGAAGAGTTGAGCAGGGATACAAAGAAACTGCTTTTCTATTCTACTTTTGGCTAGAAGGGAAACATTTCAAAAATGGGTGGGAAAAACACCCTCTCTGCATGCAGAACGGCTTGACGCACTTCTTTACACCTGGAAAATGAATATGGCTGGTGGTGTTTCTAAGGAGAAAACATTTTGGTTGCCATGGTGGAGTGGGTGGAGAGAAAATGTAGCACATAGGGCAGTAGAGGCAATGAGGCTAGGAGTTTTTATACTGTCAAATGATTACAACTTATTTCTGCTCTCTTAGCTGCATTGGTAATATGGCTCCCCAACTGGGGTAAGGTGAGAGAGACACGGCCTCTCTGGTCAAGATCTGTTCTGTAAACGAGAGGGCGCAAAACGACATATCTTGGAGAATACCTGGAGTCTGTGGTGAATGAGGACAACAACAAAAAAAAAAAAAAAAAAAAAAAAAAAACAATCATGGCTACAAAAGGAGCACTTTCAGTGCCTCATTTAGGAGGCCCTTGCAGCACACTGCGCAACCGTGTAGATTGTCATGGCCATGTAATTATGTACTCCCTTCACATATTACACTGCATAAAAGGTGAGTTCCATGGGTGTGCACAACACCTATGGAATCCAAAGAAATCCAAGGGAATCTGACACATTCCCAGATTTAGATGTCTGGAAATACGTCAGATTCCTACACCAATTGACGGGTGGCATTGAAGTGATACAAAAGAGGGAACTGAGAATTTTCTCACTATTTTTTCCTCTTTCAATATGTGCATTCTCAGCATTACTAGAAAGTGGAAGACAGAATTCATGATTGTTCATGTACAGGAAAGATTCCTTCCTGCAGATGAGTAATCATCCCTGCAGCGCAGGCACCCTTACACCATGGTGCAAGGATGCCAATGTTGTTCCAGGCAGCAGTTTGTGCACCATTGCTGAGGACAGTACAGGGATGTTTTGCATTTTGGTAAATACAACGCATCCATGCACTTTCAAAATGATGCAGCATAGCAAGCTGGCTTGCAGCACCACATTGCATCATTTCCTCACACATGGGGACTTGAGTTGAACAGTGATGTGTTGTATACATGTTGGGCATGGGTACAGATGCCCAGTTTCACAATATTTATGTTACAATAGTTTTCAGAAGCACTGTGTGCCTGCTCTGAGGGGATGGGCCCTTTCCTACTGGGTAGTTTAGTTTATTTACATTCCCCCCATAACATCTTGATGTGAGTTGTTTATCTGCAGTATCACAAGTCATATGACTCAGGGCAGCACCACTGTATGTGTACAGACCTCCACAAATTACCTACTTTTGGGTCATGGCACACTAGTAGGTGGCAAACATTGATAATTCCCAGATCATGCATTCATTCTCACATGCCTACAACATGTCAATCATGCATGAACATATCCAGTGGTACTACATGTTGTTTTGTTATAGACAGCAATTGTTAGGACCTTACCCAACATTGTAGTAGTGGTGTGATTAGTGTCAAGTCCCCACATCTGAATCCCACATCAGAAGCTCACCTACTCCTTGCCTGGGTTCTTCCATGGGTCCTGTTAGAAATGGGGTTTCTGGATGGCTAGGGTATGCACCTAAGTCAGGCAGAACCCACCCACTCTAGTCAGGGCAAGCGAGTTCCACAGCAAAAGTAACCCCTGTTCTCCCCTTTGGTAGCTTGGCACGAGCAGTCAGGCCTATTCCAGAGGCAATGTAGAAAGCATTTGCACAACACACACAACACAAGTGTTGCACTATCTTCACCACAAAGGAAACACAACACCAAGTTATATAAAAATAATCTGTATTGTTCACAACATCATTAGACCAAACACAACATGGCAATAATACCCTACTACCCAAGCAGTTGTCAGAACATTACACAGTACTATTACTCTGCGAAAGCCGGCAGTAGTCACATATAAAATATAGGTTAATGGTTATTCTGCAACATCAGCAGTAGTCAAGAAAACATTGTTATTAGGAATGCAAATGTCATAATACACATATAGCACCATGAACATATAAAGTCACAGTAATCACATTACCAGCAATGGACCTGCCCTGGTAACCATACCATCCTAAATGCCCATACAAGGGACATCAGAGAGCACAAGGGCACATCATGAAAAACATATTACCATCCATGCAAGGGTCATAGGGATCACATGGCATCCTCTTTGACCATGTCAGGAAGATTGGTTATACTACGTCATCATGCACATAAAATTACCATGATTCCCGGGGGTGCTTATGGCAGCCTAATAGCTAGGGCTGCCATGCCCTAGGTGACAACAGGGATGTCTGTGTCCTGATCCTGGAGCCCTCTTGCTCTGATCGTTGTGGGGCACAGACTGGCCCCTCAGCAGGACGGGGCTTCTGTTGAGCCCGCCGACCGTCTGCATACAATGCCCTCTGCAATCAAGGTTCCCCCGGTCCCCAAACGATGCCCAGCTAGGGGGGTGAAAGCAAACAGAGCCTGCAACCAAAAAAGGGAGGCGACCTCACGTATTCACACATGGGCCACCTTCCAAACACGAGCCTCCTAGCTGAAGGAGGCCACAACCTTCAATGAGGCCTCTGGCTCTGGTGCCGCAATCCACTCTCCTGCCAGCCGAATGTCTATCTACTATGGTTGGCTCACCTCTCCAGGAGACGGGGGAGGACTCCAGTGGCTTCGTCTCCTCCTCCAGAGGAAAAGGTAGGGAGGCACACCGCAAGCCCTCTTGAGCCCGGCACTCAACTTCCCCCTGCAATCTGGCATGCCCACACCAGGTCTTGGTGTGCAAGCTCCTTCGGTCCGCTGTCCCAGACCACGGCACTGATCACATGAGGCAGGTGCATGCTTGTGTCCGGGGGGGGGGGCGTTCCTCGCAGCATGCCTCACCCTGGGGGCACTGTAAGGGGCACGTTTGCTCCTGGCATCACTCTGCTGTGCCCTGGGGGCACCTCCCCGAGCGCGTTTTCAGATGCGCTCGAACATTGCAGCCCGCCTGGGTTGCAGCGGTGATTCCCCCCCTCGGGGAGAAGCAGAAAAAGCATTTCTGAAGCACAGGGAATAATTCAAGTTCAGCGCTCCTCAGGTGCTCCAACAAAGAGAGCACTGTGCTCTTTCAGGCACTCTGCTCCAGCATAGGAGCCTTCATGTACAGTGCTGTCCTCATGCTGGAAAACAAGTATTTGCAGGATGGCAGAGGCCACAGCACCCAGCCCCTGGGGACACAAGGGAGATGCAGTCAGGCAGGTCCACCTAGTGACCCAGCAGGTCACAGGTCAGTACAGCAGCAGCAGTCCAATGTGGTTCGTGGTGAGTCCCTCCAGCAGCATTCTTTGTTCAGGTCAGTTATTTTTTCAAGGGTGTCTCCAAAATGGGGAAAATACCCTGTACTTTATACTCAATTTTGCACACACTTACAAAGAGGTGGAGAAGAGGTTCCAAGCATTTACAACTGGTTCTAGGAGTGTCCCCTCTCTCCTCCAGCACAGGCTTCAGACATCAGTTAGGGATAAATGAGCCCTTTGTGTGAGGCCAGGGCATGGATTTCAAAATTGCAGGTGTGCCTTGCCTCTCCTTCTCTCAGCACAGGAAGACCATTCAATATGCAGATGCAATTCTGTGACACCTCCACCCTCCCTAACTGGTTCTAATTTAATCTGACACAGTTTATATTTGTCTATATTATAGGGACTTGTGGCATAGGTACCACCTGATTTTGATTTTGCATTGGCACTTGCATTTGTCCCATAGGATCATTTGATTTCTGCATTTGATTTACTCCCTGCATCTGATTATTGACATTTCTCTCTGGATTGACCCTACACTCATGATTCTAATGCCCCACCCTGTTGCACAGATGACAAGTTGTCATTTTCTTCAATGTCACAACATCAACATCTGTACTTGGATCACTTGGAGCCCCTCTATCTCTTCCTTGAGACATCATCATTCCACCCTGCACACCTTTCATTCCTGCTTGAAAACCACCTGCTTGCATTCTGTTCATCTCTTGAACTATACCACCACTTCCTACAAGTGGCTGATTCTGAAAACTTGGTTGCACAAACTTAGGGCCTCATTTACGAGGTCCTAGTGACACACTGCACCACCAGACTGTCATTTTCTTTTATGATCCGGTGGAGCCTTGCATGCCTTTTCATGGCCTTGTAATTTTGGACTCCTTTTTGCATAACACTGCGTGAAAGGGACGTTCCATGGGTGTTACTTGGGGTGTTCCCACACAAAACCTATGGAACCCAAAGGAATTTGATGCATTCCCATATTTGCAGGTCTGAGAATGCATCAGATTCCTACACCACCTCCGGGGTGACATAAGAGTGATGCAATGGGGAGAAATATATTTCTTTCTCCCCACTTCCTCCTCCTTCTATGTGTGCTACATTGTGCAGCACACATAGAAAGAGAAAAACACCTCTTGTGATTGTTTTTGAGCAGGAAGGTGCCCATGGTGGGCGGGTGCCTGTGTTGGCTCAAAGAAGCATTTTATGCACCAGTGCATTGGGAGAGAACAGAAAGCGCCATATCTTGTAGATGTAGCGCATTTATGCCCTTTTCCGGTAGTGCAGGGCAGCACAGCAAGGCACTTGCTGTGCCTCCCTGCACCACAGGCTTTGTAAATGATGCCCTTATTCTGTGCCAACACAAACCTCTTCTTAAGTGTACGCTGTTTCATCTCCTGCTCATCACTGAAATTTTGTGCATTTTTCTAAATCTCATCAAAAGACTTTGGGGGTCATTCTGACCCCGGCGGTCTAAGACCGCCGGGGCCAGGGTCGGCGGGAGCACCGCCGACAGGCCGGCGGTGCCCTGCAGGGCATTCTGACCGCGGCGGTTCGGCCGCGGTCAGAAGAGGCAAACCGGCGGTCTCCCGCCGGTTTACCGCTGCCCTTAGAATCCCCCATGGCGGCGCAGCTTGCTGCGCCGCCATGGGGGATTCTGACACCCCCTACCGCCATCCTGTTCCTGGCGGTTCGCCCGCCAGGAACAGGATGGCGGTAGGGGGTGCCGTGGGGCCCCTGGGGGCCCCTGCCGTGCCCATGCCAATGGCATGGGCACGGCAGGGGCCCCCGTAAGAGGGCCCCGAAAAGTATTTCAGTGTCTGCTAAGCAGACACTGAAATACGCGACGGGTGCAACTGCACCCGTCGCACCCCTGCAACTACGTCGGCTCAATTCTGAGCCGGCGTCCTCGTTGCAGGGGCATTTCCTCTGGGCCGGCGGGCGCTCTTTTGGAGAGCGCCCGCCGGCCCAGAGGAAATGTCTGAATGGCCGCCGCGGTCTTTTGACCGCGGTGCGGTCATTCAGCGGCGGTACCCTGGCGGACGGCCTCCGCCGTCCGCCAGGGTCAGAATGAGGCCCTTTGTCTGCCAACAAATTACATTTTGTTGTATGTTCTGACAAATCTCGGGTCTCAGTCCAAGTACAAACTGTGTAATGAAAAACCTAATCTCTGTTGGATGAAGATGTGTCTGCCTTGTATGCTGTTGAAATGCTTTCATTAACCTTTCATAATATTCATGCAGTGTCTCCTTAACTTTCTGCTGTATTCAGTTCAATTTCAAATGATTCAAATCCTTAGGCAAAATTCTACCCTTCAGAAATGTAAATACCTCATTATATTTAGTCATCACCACAGGCAAAGGTGCATTTGTGATAGGATCTCTTGGTGGTTCTGTCTCTGGCCCTTGAGTAGCAATCTTACAATCTGCCCACATATCCCTCGGAACCACAATATCAAAGAATGTATTTAAATCTTCCCACAACATGTTAGAAATCTTAACAAATCTCTCAACCTGTGTCTACCACTGCATTCAACGTTCTCTCAATTTTGGAAAGTTTTTCGTAAATGATGCAGCATCTCCTCTACTCCCAGGGACATGTACATACTTTCTACCTGGTATCTCACTCAAAGGATATGCTGCAGTTGTCTCTTTTCTGGATGTGCTGTTTGATTTCTTTTCACCTCAACCTCTTCTATTTTTCTTCTTTTCACGTTTTTGTGACCACTTGCTTTCAAATTTGTCAAAGTCCATTTGCATACATACTATATTAATTAAGTAATATGAATCTGCAATCCTGTAGAACCCATGTTTTTAATCAATTCATAATCTAATTGGCCCCCGAAACTTCTAGGGTACTCTTTAAGAAATATCATCCTCATATTTATATGCCAATTGAGTTAATTTGTCATGAACAGTTGCAGCCTTTCCCACAATTTCATTGCACAAGTAAACCAATTCCAATTCCAATTCCAATTCCAATTCAATGCCAAAATCTGTGAATTCTGTGAAGGGATAACCCCATTTGCTAGTGTAACCCCAGTTGGTTGGTGAACCACTGTAGCTGGGGCATGAATAATCTGTGCAGGCACTGTTTGTAATGGAATCATTTCAGTAACCTGTCCTGGAGTTGTGACTACAGTAACTGGAGCAGTTAATTGGGTCACCATCTGAGCTATACTCATTTGTGCTGGAGCACTTACAACTGATTAATGCACAGTCTACAATTTAGCAAGCAGTTGCATCATTAGTGGTGGTCCATTTGCAGGCTGTCCTACTTGCATCGGACGAATAGTTCGCAAAACACCTGGATCTGCTGTAACTATTGTCACATTATTAATTAACTGAGCTCCATCATTTGGCATTAAATGCACACAAGGCAGAGTTGTAGCCCATAATTCTTCTAATATATCATCCCTGAATCAGAATCTGAATCAATTTTTGTTTCAGTTGTCACTTCCTTTTTGCCTTTAATCTTTTTCGTTATAGGCTTTTCAGAATCTTTAGTTTTTAGTCTCTTGTAATTATGGCATATAATTGAGTACCTTCCTATTTACCATTCCTCTATATTTGTGCTTGTTCATCCCAAACTGCATTTGTATAACTCCTTATTGTTCTCTTAGTTTGCCTTTGAATTCTCTCCCTATCCCGAATTTTTGCTATCTTCTCTCATTCGCTAAATGCATCAAATTGTGTAGGTCTAGGAGGTGGCTTTATTTCTTGTAAAACTTCTCTTAATCTGCCAATAATACCAAAATTCAAAGATCTCCATCTAGGAACGCTTAGTGACCCTTCTTTTTCAGTGAGCTTGTGCCATTGATGAGGTCAAACACAAGAATGTAACTCATTTTCAACCATCATATCGTATGCTGGCGTACCCTCAGTAGGTGTTTCCTCACCCTCCCTAACTGGGATCATTATATCTTCTCCCTTAAGGCTACATAGAATTTTATAATTAAAATTTTAATTCAACACAACAATAATTAAAATTATAGTGTTTAAAATGTTTTGAAATTGTTCTGTATAAGTCAGAACACAGAGCCCGTAATATCAAATACCAATGCAGCTTATAAATTCATTCATCCCATCACTTTACAACTTTTGCCAAGATTCAACCAACCACAGCACGGCTTCACCTCAATGGACAAATGCCAGTGTAGCACACTATGATGCAACAACTCACTCCTTGCAGCAGTTCACCCTCCTTTAAAATGTTCTCCTCCAAACGAACGAAAGACAAATTTAACAACTAAACAATATAAAATGACTTTAATCTTTCTCTGCTTCTTCTAAAGAAAATCAGTAGTAAAATTCAACATTCGGAACTAGGCTCCACACTTTTCCGATTCAAAATTATTTTCTCACTCAGAATGATGAGTTCTCACCCAGCTGGAAATCACCTCACCAGAGTGGTGCCACCAATTAAAAGTAGTACAATCACAACATATTATTAGATTCCTATCTGTGCAAAGTCAACGAGGTCTCTTGTCTTATGCTTCTCCTAGCAGACAAAAATACCTTATTTTACTCTGTATTTCTTTATCTGTATCCCAGGATCCTAGACTACTTCTAAATCTGATAATCTCTTAATCTCTTTGACAAAACACATACAACAAAGGCCATAACAATTGCAAATCATAGCATCATAAAAGCAAATTCAATTCCAATCATAAATCATAATGTGCACAGTTAAACGTCTCAACCCTCTTGATACTCACGTCTGTCAACCTCAGCAATACTTCAACTGCAATCTGCAACCACTTCAGAAACTGCACCTTATTGGTCTTTACAGTTGAGTTCTGGGCATTTGATCTTTTATCTAAACTTGGGAACTTTTCAAATTATTGCAGCTTGTTTTCCTAAACATACTAAGCATGCTTCTGCTTCCAACTTTTTAGGAGAGCGAAGATTCCTAAATTTATTAAGAGACTCTGCACCTCCCAGGGCCCTAAGTAGGTGAAAGATGCATTTAGATATCAACAATAAAGTTAATAACCTTTGAAGAGTCAATAACGAGAGTTTTATTTATAGTGTGAAAGTTTTATTTTCTCATAAATGTTTAGTGCATCTTTGTAAGACCTGACAGCCTTAGGGTAGTCTTCCCCCAATATTTTTCCTACGTACCTCAATTTTTCTGACCTAATTTCTGCTGGTTTTAGGACTCTGCACACTTTAGCACTGCTGACCAGTGATAAAGTGCTTGTGCTCTCTCCCCTAAACATGGTAATATTGGCTCATACCCAATTAGCATATTTATTTTAATTCCCTAGTAAATTGTATTGCCTGGGCCAAGGGTCTATGAATTAAATGCTACTAGTGGGCCTGCAGCACTGATTGTGATGCCCACATAAGCAACCACTTAACCATGTCTCAGGCCTGCCATTGCATGGCCTATTTGTGCAGTATTACTGCCATATTCAATTTGGCATTTAAAACCCTTAGCCAAATCTTAATCTCCCCTTTTATTCTACCTACATCACCCCTAAGGTAGGACCTAGTTAACCCGTATGGCAGGGTGCTGTATAAGTGAAAGGCAGGACATGTACATTTCAGTTTTACATGCTCTAGTAGCGCACAACTCCCAAATATGTTTTTCACTACTGTGAGTCGTGCACCTCCCATAGGCGAGCATTGTGAATTTCTTCAAATACCTTTAGGCAGTGTTTCCTGATTAGAAAGGAGTAGCTGCATCATTTTTCATATCTTTGGAGTGGTAATAGTAAATCCTCTTTATTGGTTAAGTCGGATTTAACATTACTATTTTGGAAACTGCACTTTTAGAAAGTATACATTTCTCTGCTCTTACTGCTCTGTATGCCTTACAGCCTGTCTCAGATACACGCCTGGGCTGAGTGACCGATACACTTTGTGCATTCCCTCCGGACAGCCACAAACAAAGTCTAGGTGTGACTGAGAACCCATCTACATACATAAGCATTCTCATGTCTCTTCATGGGCAGGAAAGGAGGAAGGGGCTCACGCTTACACTTCACAAAGGACTTATTACCCCCCACAGATAGCCTGGCAGGCAAGACTGGGTTGAAAGGGATACTGGTGCACTTCAAAGCCATTCTTTGAAGTCTTCCTCACTTCAAATGTATTTTTGGGTATAAGTACTGGGTATCTGACCCCACCAACTCAGACACTTCTGAACCTATGTAGGAGGCTGGACTGGCTTGTAGTGAGTACCAAGGGGTACTTGCACCTTGCACCAGGCCCAGTTATCCCTTATTAGTGTATAGGGTGTCTAGCAGCTTAGGCTGATAGATAATGGTAGCTAGCAGAGCAGCTCAGGCTGAACTAGGAGACGTGTGAAGCTACTACAGTACCACCTAGTGTCATATGCACAATATCATAAGAAAACACAATACACAGTTATACTAAAAATAAAGGTACTTTATTTTTATGACAATATGCCAAAGTATCTTAGAGTGTACCCTCAGTGAGAGGATAGGAAATATACACAAGATATATATACACAATAGCAAAAATATGCAGTATAGTCTTAGAAAACAGTGCAAACAATGTATAGTTACAATAGGATGCAATGGGGAAACATAGGGATAGGGGCAACACAAACCATATACTCCAAAAGTGGAATGCGAACCACGAATGGACCCCAAACCTATGTGACCTTGTAGAGGGTCGCTGGGACTATTAGAAAATAGTGAGAGTTAGAAAAATAACCCTCCCCAAGACCCTGAAAAGTGAGTGCAAAGTGCACTAAAGTTCCCCTAAGGACAAAGTAGTCGTGTTAGAGGAATAATGCAGGAAAGACACAAACCAGCAATGCAACAACTGTGGATTTCCAATCTAGGGTACCTGTGGAACAAGGGGACCAAGTCCAAAAGTCACCAGCAAGTCGGAGATGGGCAGATGCCCAGGAAATGCCAGCTGCGGGTGCAAAGAAGCTTCGACTGGACAGAAGAAGCTGAGGTTTCTGCAGGAACGAAAAGGGCTAGAGACTTCCCCTTTGGTGGACGGATCCCTCTCGGCGTGGAGAGTCGTGCAGAACTGTTTTCCCGCCGAAAGAATGCCAACAAGCCTTGCTAGCTGCAAATCATGTGTTTGGCGTTTTTGGACGCTGCTGGGGCCCAGGAGGGACCAGGAGGTCGCAAATTGGACCTGAAGAGAGAGGGGACGTCGAGCAAGACAAAGATCCCTCACTGAAGCAGTTAGCTCCCGGAGAAGTGCCAGAAACAGGCACTAAAAGGATGCGTGAAACGGTGCTCGCCGAAGTTGCACAAAGGAGTCCCACATCGCCGGAGACCAACTTAGAAAGTCGTGCAATGCAGGTTAGAGTGCCGTGGACCCAGGCTTGGCTGTGCACAAAGGATTTCCGCCGGAAGTGCACAGGGGCCGGAGTAGCTGCAAAGTCGCGGTTCCCAGCAATGCAGCCCAGCGAGGTGAGGCAAGGACTTACCTCCACCAAACTTGGACTGAAGAGTCACTGGACTGTGGGGGTCACTTGGACAGAGTTGCTGGATTCGAGGGACCTCGCTCGTCGTGCTGAGAGGAGACCCAAGGGACCGGTAATGCAGCTTTTTGGTGCCTGCGGTTGCAGGGGGAAGATTCCGTCGACCCACTGGAGATTTCTTCGGAGCTTCTGGTGCAGAGAGGAGGCAGACTACCCCCACAGCATGCACAAGCAGGAAAACAGTCGAGAAGGCGGCAGGATCAGCGTTACAGAGTTGCAGTAGTCGTCTTTGCTACTATGTTGCAGGTTTGCAGGCTTCCAGCGCGGTCAGCAGTCGATTCCTTATCAGAAGGTGAAGAGAGAGATGCAGAGGAACTCGGCTGAGCTCATGCATTCGTTATCTGAAGTTTCCCCAGAGACAGAGACCCTAAATAGCCAGAAAAGAGGGTTTGGCTACCTAGGAGAGAGGAAAGGCTACTAACACCTGAAGGAGCCTATCAGCAGGAGTCTCTGACTTCACCTGGTGGCACTGGCCACTCAGAGCAGTCCAGTGTGCCAGCAGCACCTCTGTTTCCAAGATGGCAGAGGTCTGGAGCACACTGGAGGAGCTCTGGACACCTCCCAGGGGAGGTGCAGGTCAGGGGAGTGGTCACTCCCCTTTCCTTTGTCCAGTTTCGCGCCAGAGCAGGGGCTAAGGGGTCCCTGAACCGGTGTAGACTGGCTTATGCAGAATTGGGCACATCTGTGCCCAACAAAGCATTTCCAGAGGCTGGGGGAGGCTACTCCTCCCCTGCCTTCACACCATTTTCCAAAGGGAGAGGGTGTCACACCCTCTCTCAGAGGAAGTTCTTTGTTCTGCCATCCTGGGCCAGGCCTGGCTGGACCCCAGGAGGGCAGCTGCCTGTCTGAGGGGTTGGCAGCAGCAGCAGCTGCAGTGAAACCCCAGGAAGGGCAGTCTGGCAGTACCAGGGTCTGTGCTACAGACCACTGGGATCATGGGATTGTGCCAACTATGCCAGGATGGCATAGAGGGGGCAATTCCATGATCATAGACATGTTACATGGCCATATTCGGAGTTACCATGGTGAAGCTACATATAGGTAGTGACCTATATGTAGTGCACGCGTGTAATGGTGTCCCCGCACTCACAAAGTTCAGGGAATTGGCTCTGAACAATGTGGGGGCACCTTGGCTAGTGCCAGGGTGCCCTCACACTAAGTAACTTTGCACCTAACCTTTACCAGGTAAAGGTTAGACATATAGGTGACTTATAAGTTACTTAAGTGCAGTGTAAAATGGCTGTGAAATAACGTGGACGTTAATTTCACTCAGGCTGCAGTGGCAGGCCTGTGTAAGAATTGTCAGAGCTCCCTATGGGTGGCAAAAGAAATGCTGCAGCCCATAGGGATCTCCTGGAACCCCAATACACTGGGTACCTCAGTACCATATACTAGGGAATTATAAGGGTGTTCCAGTAAGCCAATGTAAATTGGTAAAAATGGTCACTAGCCTGTCAGTGACAATTTGAAAGTAATGAGAGAGCATAACCACTGAGGTTCTGGTTAGCAGAGCCTCAGTGAGACAGTTAGGCACCACACAGGGAACATATACATGCACACCTATGAGCACTGGGGCCCTGTGTGACAGGGTCCCAGTGACACATACATATAGGCCACAAACCTATGAGCACTGGGGTCCTGACCAGCAGGATCCCAGTGACACATAACAACCATACTGAAAACATAGGTGGTCATTCTGACCCTGGCGGTCTTTGACCGCCAGGGCGGAGGACCGCGGGAGCACCGCCGACAGGCCGGCGGTGCTCCAATGGGGATTCCGACCGCGGCGGTAAAGCCGCGGTCGGACCGGCACCACTGGCGGGGTCCCGCCAGTGTACCGCGGCCCCATTGAATCCTCCGCGGCGGCGCAGCTTGCTGCACCGCCGCGGGGATTCCGACCCCCCCTACCGCCATCCAGATCCCGGCGGTCGG
Source organism: Pleurodeles waltl (assembly GCF_031143425.1). NCBI lineage: Eukaryota > Metazoa > Chordata > Amphibia > Caudata > Salamandridae > Pleurodeles > Pleurodeles waltl. The sequence continues at coordinate 464,472,197 of NC_090439.1, forward strand.
ACCGCCGAGATCCGGATGGCGGTAGGGGGGGTCGCGGGGCCCCTGGGGGCCCCTGCAGTGCCCATGCCACTGGCATGGGCATTGCAGGGGACCCCGTAAGAGGGCCCCTACATGTATTTCACTGTCTGCTGCGCAGACAGTGAAATACGCGACGGGTGCAACTGCACCCGTCGCACAGCTTCCACTCCGCCGGCTCGATTCCGAGCCGGCTTCATCGTGGAAGCCTCTTTCCCGCTGGGCTGGCTGGCGGTCTGAAGGCGACCGCCCGCCAGCCCAGCGGGAAAGTCAGAATTACCGCCGCGGTCTTTCGACCGCGGAACGGTAACCTGACGGCGGGACTTTGGCGGGCGGCCTCCGCCGCCCGCCAAGGTCAGAATGAGGGCCATAGTGTTTTCACTATGAGCACTGAGGCCTGGCTATCAGGATCCCAGTGAGACAGTGAAAACAGTGACAAACACCCTGACATACACTCACAAACAGGCCAAAAGTGGGGGTGACAAGGCTAGAAAGAGGCTACCTTCTCACAACCTACAACTGGAATGTGTCAGAAAAACTGCTGTGCTGCTACAAGGACTGTTACTCTGCTGCACTGCTGACCTGGAAGGAATGCTTTTCTGCTGTTTTTCCCTGCTGCTGCTGCTCTCCAACCCTGATGAGGGGAGTTGGACTCTGCCTTGCACCACAGGTGATCTCCAAGGGCTTGTTGGCTTTTATCCAGTTGCTTGAGACTAAGGAACATCAAAGTCTCTACCCCTGGTCCTGTGACTGGTTCCACTGGAAGAGGACCCAGAGACTTGAAACACAGAAATTGACAAATCACCTGTCTGCATGTAGCAGAACCAGTGCATATACCCAGTTACAAGAGTAAAATCAGTGCATCCTTCTCGAACCGCTGCTTTGCTTTGACAGCCTGTTTCATTGGAACCGCACTTCACCACTGCAGCAGTCTAGAGAGGTGGACAATACCTTTGACTCTGTGGGAGAATGACACTTCAGAACCAACATGTCTTGGCTCCAGCTCTGGTCTGTGGAACCGATGGGTCAATGTGTGGGATAAATTAACACATCATCGTCCCTGTGAGGGCCAAATCGATGCAACTCACCATGCACTTCGCTGTTGTGACAAGGAAAGTTACTTTGTTCCCTGGGGCCTGCGTGGGTCCTCTAGGTGGCCTGCACTCCATCACGGTTGGCTCAAACTTTGACTTTGCCACGGTGAAGCACAACCTAAAGTAACCCCTAAGAGGGATATTTGACTCTATGCTCTATTTTGCATTATTTATTTAAAGATTTGTATTTTGACTTCTACACACTGGATCTTTGCATTCTGGTATTAGTTTATTGATAAAATCATAACCTAGTTTTTAGCCTAGTTTTCTAGCCTGGTGTGGAGTCTTTTGGGGATGTTTTCATTGTGTTACTCTATGAGTTATTGCACAAATACTTTACACATTGCCTTCTAAGATAAGCCTGCCTGTTCTGTGCCAAGCTACCTGAGGGTGAGCACAGGATTATTTAGGTTGTTTTGTGACTTACCCTGACTAGAATAGTGGTCCTTGCTTGGACAGGGTGCAAACCGCTGCCAACTAGAAACCCAATTTTTAGCAGTCTTTATTAGTCAATCAAAGTTACGTCGCATGAAGCGTGTCCTGAAATCTCAATTCTAATATTTTAAAACAATATAAATAAAATATTTACTCCATGAATAGCTAAAAGGAACAGATTCTAACATCAGTCTAGTTTGCGAGAACGATCAGTACTCATAAAGAATATTTGAACTAACTGCTAAATAGAGAATAGCCTAGGCAGAAAACAATCACTCTGTGTCAAGTGCTCTACGAGATAAAGAGTCTGAGTCTGCAAAGTAGGGCCTCATTTACAAGAGGGAATGGTGCTGAAACGTCACTTTTTATGATGTTTCAATGGCGCAGGACTCTCAATCATATCTTTGAGGTATTGCAAGTCACACAGTGTGGCTTTCCATGGCCTCATAGCTATGGAATAAGGCAAGGCAGTGCAAATGGCTGCGTTGACTTACTCTATGTCAAGGAGGAGTTCCATGGGTGTTGCAGTGGGTTTTCCCAAGCAACACTCATGGGTTTTAATACATTCTCAGATTTACAAGAATCTGTAAACCTGGGAATGTGCAAAACTGTGCTCTTCCCCATGGGAGGCGTAACAAGAAGAAATAACTTTTTTCTCCTCTTTTTTTCCTCTATGTGTGCTTCATTCTGCAGCACACACATATAAAGAGGAAAACACCTTCATTGATTGTTTTTGTGCAGGAAGGTGTCCCTTCCAGTACTAAAATGATTGTGTCAACACCGCTGACACCCTTTCACCATGGTGAATGGGTGACTGCATTGGCGCTAGCCACCAATTTGTGTGCCAGCACAGGCAGAAAGGACAGGAATGCCCCTATGTCATTAATAAGGCACACTCCTGTCCTTTCTTTTTGATGCAGGGCAGTGCAGCATGAAGACTTGTGGCGCTGCCCTTTGCCAAAATGTTGTAAATGACACCCTTTGTCTGCAGTTGCAATCTCTCCTACATCCTATCACTCCCTTGACTAAAAGCCCTCTGCCCTCAGTCCTTCCTAGACTTTCTCTAGCAACATCTTTTATACATATAATATGAAAAATACTTTTTAGCACAATTGTTTATTCCAAGAAATGAAATGTCTAATGAGATGTCTAGATTTTCATGCAAATGCAACACTTTCTGTCTATGTGGCTTTCTTAACAAAGTGCAGTCCAAATACGTAACATAAAATGTTTCATAAGCATTAGTCTGGATACATAGACATTCTTTCTCATACACTTTAGTCTCTGAAAAACAAAGCACTTACGTAATTCATTCTCACACATCTCTACACCATAAACCTATTCATAAAGAAGCAAGTTTTGCATTAAGTTAGCAAATTTTGAAATTCCAAAGCACGTTAATAAGATATATTATTACTTTCTTTGTTAAAATGAGGAAGTTTGTGTCATGCATAGGTCATACAAACGTTATGATAGAAACATTTCTGTTGCATTTATACTGAATAAAGTGTAATGGAATTTGTCAACAATAGCAAATCAAGCATGTCAAGCAAACACGGGTAATGCAAAATTTAGAAAGGAAAGTATACATTCAAATGTGTTTTCTGACTAGGCTTAGGTTTCACAGAAATTTATTAATTAATTGATTTATATTTTCTATAAATAAATCTTTTGCATCCTCTTAGTGGTCTGCTGTATTGAGGTGCAAACCAATGTTCCCTGCTGTCAGTAGCAGAGACGGTTTTCTGTTGCTGCAGCACTTGCTGCATTTTAATAATGCAAAGTTTCTTCCCTGGGAGCATTTTCAAAGTGACTGTCTGTTTAAATGATGTCCCATGTTCCAGTGGCCGATCACTTGACAAGATAAAATAATGAAATCTATGCTCCTGGACAGAACACAACTGTGGGTGAGTCTTCACTGTTTGTATAAGATAACGGTTGCTTTTTAGGCAGTAAATCCATAAAAAAACATGCCCAGAATGGCATTCAGTTGTACCAGTTGTGTGAACGCTGAACTGGCTATACTTATGGAGCCTGGTTCACAAAGGTCAACTTAAACATTTTTATAAATGTATGCTTTTTATGTATTCACAAAACTGTATTTTAATTGTACGTTTATGAGTGCAGGCACTCTGCAGTAGGGGTGGAGTACTCGGCATCTTTTTATGCGTATAGTTCTCCATCATGACTGTGAAGCTTCTGCACTCCTAAACAGGCTATTAAAACACAGTGTAAGTGTGCACAAATGTGTAAGTTTACCTTTGTGAATCAGGCCCACAGACTTCATGTGTACAGTGTATACACTAGGAAGGACTGTAGCAATTCAGTGTGCTTTGTCCCATGATAATCTTGTTTGGGATGAGCGCCCTTTAAATCAAGGGATACAGCTTGTACCTACTCAATGTCTACACACTGATTCCACTTTTGAAGGAGTCGATTTCAACGGGCATGGTTGTGGCAGACCAAGAAAGGTTTTCCTAAGGAGCTGGTAGGGAAGAATCTTAAAACAGGGCAGTGCAGTCCTTTACATTATTAATAAACAGTTGCCATCTAGTTCTTTGACTGAAGGGATGTCCACCTTTCAACCATCATTTACAATGATAATTTCACCAGTGTCTTTTCATGGGCAAATGGGTGAAGTGCAAAAGTCCAATTATAATTTTGGGTGCAACCAATACAAAGGTGAGGATGGCATGAATGAGATGGGCCTTTAGTCTTACCATGCTACATGTAGGATGTGCAGTTGGTAGAGGAATCTGGCAGCGCACTTGAAGCGAAAGGCAGAAATCACTGAATATGATGTGTATTGCAAATCAGCTCCAGGGTGCAAGGTGTCTTTTCTTGACTTTGAGAAGTCGATTATTAGGACCCTTGTTTTGTTTGAAACTGGAGCTGTACACACAGAGTTAATTGGCAACACATTGCATCATTTCTCTCTCCTGAAGAGAAGGAGCGTTAAACTTAACGGAGGTGTCAGATTTGAGGCAGAAAGGGAATCTGGAGAGCGAGAGAGATCTGCTGTCTTCAGGGTCCCTCAAATCCATCTCACTGCCACCTACAATGTTTCAATTTGTACCACACAAATTAGAAATTTTGGAATCATCCATGAGAAAGGAAGTTTTGTGATGGTGTCTATTGTCCTGCATTTTACTTTTTATGTAACTTGTTTTTTCAATAGTCCTTCGAAAGTAAGCTTTTTTTTGTAATAGTGATACATGTATGAGATTTAGGCCCTGATTTAGAGTTTGGCAGATGGTACACTCCGTCATAAACATGAGGGATATCCCATCCGCCAAATTACAAATTCCATAGGATGTGATAGAATTGTTATACGGTGGATGGGATATCTGTCACTCTAAACTCTAAATCTGGGCCTTAGTATCACATGTATGTTTGTTTTTGATCTGTGGTAGAATGTGTATGACTGTGAAAAACTTCCTGGATCATGATGGATAATTGAATGTGGCGGGGAGGTGGATTGGACACTGTGAATTACATTTTGGTTCAAGGTCTTTTTTTGTGGAAGTGAGATTGTATGGATAGAGGAAGTGTGTTCTTTTATTGAGTTGTGGTGAACTTGTGGTGGTAGAAAAAGTAACTGAGCTGTCAACAGGAATGTTGAATAACTTGCATTATGGAGGAATGTGTTGAATTGCACTTTGTGTTCTTTAGATACCGGGTAAAGTGGATCTCTGGTGGGTCTCAGCATGTCATGTGGGTGATTGGTTGTAAAACTGATGTGTGAATGTACAGTAAAATGGTTCAAGCAGTGAAGGAGCATTGGTGCTCACACTGACTTGATCACTGTAGCAAAACAAACGTTTTGTAATGACTGTGGGGGTGATTCCGACTCTGGCGGGTGGCGGTTGCCGCCAGCCAGGCGGGAACCGCCATTTGCCCGCTACGCGGCCAAAATAGCGCTGCCCCCATTCAGACATTCCCGCTGGGCTGGCGGGAATGGGGGCCGCAACACAGGAGCCGGCTCCGAATGGAGCCGGCGGTGTTGCGGCGGTGCGATGGGTGCAGTTGCACCCGTCGCGCTTTTCACTGTCTGCTGGGCAGACAGTGAAAAGCTTAATGGGGCCCTGTTAGGGGGCCCCAAGACACCCGTTACCGCCAGCCTCTTCCTGGCGGTGACAACCGCCAGAAACAGGCTGGCGGTAAGGGGGTCAGAATCCCCATGGCAGCGCTGCTTGCAGCGCTGCCATGGCGGATTCGCCCAGCCGGGGCAAAAACGGCGGGAAACCGCCGGCCCCGGATTTCTGACCGCGGCTTTACCGCCGCGGTCAGAATGGGCTATGAAGCACGGCCAGCCTGTTGGCGGTGCTTCCGTCATCCGCGACCCTGGCGGTCATGGACCGCCAGGGTCATAATGACCCCCTGTGTGTCTTTGTTAGTTTGGTGTGTTGTAGGATGACTGCTATTGTTGTACCCCAGTAACGTAAGTAATGTGATTTAAAAGTGTGTTGTGTATGTTTACCTTATCTAATTTTATTTTTTAGAAAACTTGTTAGGGACCTTCTAACACTGTTGTTTTTGTGTGTGGGGCAAGAGTCATGTTCTTTGTTTTTCCATTGCATTTGCAGACTTGTCACATTAAAATGGTGCACAATGCGTGGCCTCTTCTCCTTCCAAGAGGATATGGCCACAAAGTAGACTGTAGTAATATATATGGTTTTTCAAAGCAGCCGTTTTAAATGGTTAGTATGAGTATATACACAAGAAGAAGGATGGGAGATGTGCAGGGGGCCTACCTACCCTGAATAATCTTGTACCTACCACCTCAGTGGAATCCAGAGCTAGGTGACTTACATGAATCTTAGCATGTTCTCTTACTCACAGTCCCCACGTCAAAGTTTTGATCCAAAAACTGAAATTTGAATACTTTTCTTTAACAGAAATCTCAGGCATTTCAAGCCAATAGCAAAAGTCTTAGCATCTGGGATTCCTATATGTCTCCAGAGAACTTCTCTAACCTGTCTCCGGAGGTGGGCCCAATTCACTGGATAGGAGCAGACCAAAAGTGTTGAACTTTGAAGATCTCAGTGGCACTGCATTGACTTCACTAGGTCTCAGTTTTGACCAGTTCCTGTTTGGCAAAAAGGGGCACAAGCAGGGCCCCTTTTTTATTAGGATAAGTGTGGACACAACGGGTGCTAGATATGTTGTGGACCCTCACAGATTCAGATACTTCCCCTCACAGAAATATTTTGAAGACCCATGAGAGTGTTGCGTGATCCATGGGTATCTAGTTTTCAGAAATGCCTGGGTTTGGTAGAGTTCCAAGGGTGCTGGATGATATTGAGCCTGGGAATAATGGGGGATTGACATTTTGTCGATCCCCATCAATACCTGAACTTTCTTGATTTTTGATTGTTGAACTTTCCCTCACGGAAACATGAGGAAAGAGTGTAATTTTGGCCTAAGCTTATTGCTCTCAAAGCATTGTCGGTGAGACAAAAAGCAGTGGGATCAATGTACATCACAGCACCTTTGGGTTCACTGAATGTCTGTTTTTCACAAATGTCTGATTCTGTTAGGTTTCCTTCCATACCAGCCACACCAGGGCCCAACAATTGCAGCTACCCACATCACTAGAATGAGCAAATTTCAAAGGAAATTCTTGATGTCCCCTTGTTGTGTTTTGAGCCCTTTATTGCTTTGGGTGGTAAGCCCAGCCACACAAGTGGGGTATTGTTTCAATGGTGAGAACTGTGGGAATGCAGCCTGTAAGAATTCTGTAGATCTCTACTGATTCTGGCGCATTCTGTTACATGGTTCCTACTAATTATATAGCACTTTGTATCAGGTCAATGTAAACGTCAGGCTATAGGGACTTGGTTCATATACACCATTAGGAAATGTAGACACAATATCTAGCTAGCTCATAATGCCCCATCTGTGCCCTAAACATACCAAAATACCAGATAGCAAAAGCAACCTTGAACATGACTACTCTGATTTACAAGGAAATTGTAGAGACAGAGCTACCCTTTTGTTGTTACTTCACATGCCCAAGAAAATACGAAAAATGTTTTTTGAGACATTTAGTGAAACAAGCGTATTCTTGCATTTAGAGAATGTGCTCCAATTATTAGGCAAATTATACAAAGGAACTTCACCAGCATTTTCAGAATAGTAAAGAAAGAAAAAACAATGTAACCATGGTAATGTTACAATGTTATTACACTCAAATCTGATACTACCTACATTATCAAGAGCAAAGTAGGAGTCTGTCAGATCTATTGGGGCAGCCTAACCCCCTTACCTGGGTAAAAAGTGCCAGGAACCCAGTCTGATATAGTGCAGGCTGTTGTCCTTTGCAGGTTGGAGGTTAGAGTCAACAGGGTGGCATCCCACTCACAGTGCACCCCATTCCAAGTTAATCGTCAGCCGAATGTGGCACAAAGGCAGCTGATATATTGAAAGCACTGTTCTTATTGCACTATATCAGAGGTGCAGAGCTGATGTGATGATGTGTCTTGAGTTTCAGAGCTGACTCCAATGGATAATCATGATACAAGGGCATTGCCTACTGTGTGCCTAGCTTTGGACGGGGTCTACGGACTACGAGGCTGCATCGCTTACAAGAAATAAGCTACATGTACAATGTCTTCCTAGTACATTTTCATCTACATGTAGAACAATATAAAAAAGTCACTATCAGAAAAATATGTCAAGCTAAAATGTGCAATCTAAAATGGAGAGACTGTGCGGGCCAAAGGTGCTTCACCACACTCTCCCCTTGGCTGTGGGAGATTAGCTCAAAACTAAAGCTAATGCATAAAAGCTGAGCCTAAAATGTTAAATAATAGATGAATATCCAATGTACTTTAATAATAAAAGCAGATGAAAGCCATATAAAAAGTTTCCTAATAAAAATCCAAACATACTCAAATTTAATAAAATCAAATTGCTAGCTGAATTAAAAGTCTAGGGCGCTGAATCACCACGGTGAAGGGCAGACCAGAGGATTGCAAATCTAATCCATAACACAACTCCCTTCCAAAGGTCACAGGTCCTGCAGGATAAATGGAGGAGATACATAGCTGTATCTGAACAATCACTGGGAACCCACATATCTATAAATATGGTATATGCACCGCCCCTGTTATCTGTAAAACCCCTTCAATTTTCTTGATCACATGAAGTTAACAGATGCCTGGAGCTCCCTCCATCCTGACACGCAGGGTTACACTTACTTTTCTTATGCACTCAAGATGGTTTTCTTTCTTGATGATCTCCTCCTCCCAACCTCAGTGGCCACCAAGATATCAGAAACCATATTTTTGCCAGAGGCCTATCTGACCACTCACCAGTCAGCTCATTTTTTGGCACGGACCTTGGACGTCCGGGTCTGGCTGGTGCTTTAACACACGGTTCCTGAAAGATCCTAAAGCCAAAGGTCATTTGGGACAGGGAAATAACTCTTTCCATCATACAACAAGGGCATGGTCGCCTCCCCCATGATCCTGTGGGGAGCACTTAAAGCTACACTAAGAGGAGTCATCATTAGTTATTGCACGGACAAAAAGGAGGCGGCAGTGTTGGGAACACACCTAATCGACATCGAACAGACTTACACAGCAGCCCAGGATCTGACCCTCCTCCACAACATCTTGTACTCATAATCCCTTTTACTGCAAATCCTCCTAGGCAAGGCAAGACTGGTGTGGCATGCAATGCAATGCCGTATCAATCCATGGAGGGGATAATACCAGTAAAATTCTACACCAACTTGGGTCTACAGCTGCCTCACGAACACCCATGTGCTACTTAGAAAATTACTAAGGAAACATCATCACCAACGAGCTCTTTATAGCCAGGGGGCTCTCAACCCTCTATACTAAACAGTATTCTTGTATAGACAGACCTACTAAACCTGTTTTGGTGTATTTTGTGGCTGATATACCCACCGGTCACCTGAGTACTTAGGAGAGGGCCTCACTACAGGATGAGGTTACACTAGAGGAGCTGGGAGAGGCGCTGACCCAACTCCAGCAGGGTAAAACCCCAGGCCCCAACGGGTACCCAGTGGAACTCTACAAAACTTACAGATCCTGACTTCAGAAGATGGTGATGGACACATTCAGCGCCACCTTAAAAGGTGCACAACTCCCATTGGACCTCTGACTAGTAGGCATAGCTGTCATTCCCAAACCTGGGTTACCCCCCCACCTGCTACCTGCTATTCCTCTTACCATCCAATTTCACTTCTCATTGTGGAAATAATAATATCGGTGAAAGACTTGGTTAATCAATTGCTGAAAGTAGTAGGCACTCTGGTCTATCTAGACCAATCTGGATTCATGCTAAGCCAAGCCATGAAACACAACAACCTGTGTGTACAGAATGCACTGGCACTGGTGCCCAGACAGCCAAGAGAAGGCTCTACTCCTTGTTGATTTTCAGTGGACTGGACATACCTCTTTGCAGTCCTTACAAAAATGAACTTTGGCCCTCTTTTCATAAACTTTGTCTAACTACAGTGACCTAATGGCCCGAGTTTGTGTCAAAGGTTCACCTCCTGTCACCCTTGCTTTTTGCACTTGCTATTGAGCCCCTGCGGAATGGCTAAGGATAGACGCACTTGTCCAGGGGTTTGAGCGGAGCCCCGGCATGTCAGATGAGATAGCATTATTCACAGATGATGTGCTCATTTTCCTAATTGACTTGCAATGATCAGGTCCGTGGGCACTTCAGATTTTGCGGATCTTTGTGTAGCATTCTGGCCTGTGCATCGACATGACAAAATCCTTACCGTATCTGCTAGGAGACCACACACAGTCTGTAACTTGGAGAAGAGATCTGAAAATAAGATCTGGGAATCTATATTACAGACAATAGTCAAAGGGCCTGGGATGAAAACCTGCAGCCCCACCTCACCAGATTGCATAAAAACTTTGACTTTTGGTCAATGCTCCCTTTTTCTCTAATGGGCAGATCAGCAGTCTTCAAGATGGTCTGTCTCCCAAGCCTCCTGTACCAACTCCAAAACTTCCCTTATGCCATACCTGGGTCCTTCTTCACCCATCACCTTTAACTGCCAGTGGCAGTGTTGTGCCACTTCCTCTGGACCAGCACTTTCCAAATGTTTCAAGACCTTTGACACAGAGCATCACATCTAGTGGTACTCAAAGAGTGGAGGTTTGTGAGCGCAAGCTCATCTACATTCCCTTCAGAGTAGCGCATGATATAGGGAACACCGATCACACACTGCCTAGATGGAGGTCCATTCCCCTTTTTGCTCCCCCAGTGCCAAAAGTGGTGTACCAGATGTGGCGCAACACTCTTAGGGCGCTGGGCAAGACTGAACAACTGACGAGTGAAACACCGTTGTGGACTGGATTCTGGCTCTCACAGTTGGCCACATTGGAGGGTTTTGGGAAATGAGATCTCATCAGTATATCCACTTTGGGAGACATGATGACAGGGAATGCCATCAGATCCTGTGGAGACCTACAAGAGGAATATAGGCTCCACAAAACCCAATTCTATTGCTTCTTATATTTCGGGCATGCACTAGGTCTCCAGGCTGACAGAGCTGCCAGCATTTATCCCACTGGAAGCCCAAGAACTACTAACCCCACCGGTGAAATATAAATAGTAATTCTTATATAAATCATTAGTCATACACACCCCTGACTCACTTTACACACTTCTGGGAGGTATGGGCATGCAAACTGGGACCCGGGGATGACAACAACTGGTAAGAAGCCTAAGCTCCTCAAAAGACTTGGCCATTGCTGCCCAATACATACTTATCCGAAACAAATAGTTACACAGGGTTTACTTCACTCATGTCAGGCTATACGTTTCAGGAGTGATTACTTTTCCACTCTCCTTATGCTGCTCCAAGCACCACGGGAACCTCCTGCAGACAACTTGGACCTGCCCAGTCTTAGCCCCCATGACTTGCTGTGGGAACATCATGGGGTGGTCTCCACCCTGGGAGCTAAACACGTTCTCCTACACACTACAGATAAACTAGAGGGCAACCAATATAAAGGAACTCTACTATGGATGGACTTGTGGTAGCAAAACGCAACATAGCCAGACATTGGAAGGCTGCCGAAGCCCCATCCTTGACAGATTGGAAGGCAGGATTAGGTAAGGCAGTTAGGGACTGCCCGGAAAATCATGACAAATGTCTGGGGAGACTGGACAACTATAGGAAGATACCACTAAAATCTGGCCACTATCGCATCTCAGCCCTTGACAGGAGTCTAGGCCTGTGACATTTGAGGCAAAACTCCAACGTATGATTCGGAAAGGACAGAGAGAAAACTGAGAAAATGCAGGAGGGGGGTCTGAGTGGTGACACATGAGACTTTCTATTATTTCCCCTGTACTTAACAGTGTATTGGGTGGGGGGCATGGTATAGTGTTAATCTTTTCTGGACAGTACTTTAAGTTGGAGACAACCAATAAAATATGTTATAAAAAATACTATGCAAAAGAACAAGTGATGGACGGAATGCTGAACAATGTCAAACATTCACCCCCAGTACAGAGATCTGGGCCTAAATCCATCGTTTTTTTGCTGCCCATGCCATTCCAGTTTGGACCCAGCCATATGCTCAGAATGAGCCCAGAGGTGCCCTCCCCTGCCCCCAGGGACACCCCCTGCCACCCTTGCCCATCCCAGGAGGACACCCAAGGATGGAGGGACCCACCCCAGGGACATTAAGGTAAGTTCAGGTAAGTATTTTATTTTTATTTTTTTTGTGGCATAGGGGGGCCTGATTTGTGCCCCACTACATGCCACTATGCCCAATGACCATGCCCAGGGGACAGAAGTCCCCTGGGCATGGCCATTGGGCAAGGGGGCATGACTCCTGTCTTTGCTAAGACTCCTTCCACCCAGCATTCCCCCAAGTCTCCCGATAAAAATGATACCTCACTTATGTGGGTGGCCCAGGTGCCTGCAACAGAAAAAGTCCAAAAACCTGTAGAGATTGAGGGGATAGCACAGCGAGTTGATAAGCACATATTTTTATTTTATACATCTTTAGGCTGACTCTGCTTTAGGGACCCACACAAGTAAGGTATCATTTTACTTGGGAGACTGAGGGGAAGCAGGATGGTGGGAAATTTGTGCCAGAGCGGTGACTCTTCAAAGAATATGTTTTTTTAAGTTTAAGCAAATTTTGAGGTTTGCAGAGGAGTCTGGGTAAAAAAATGTTGGGGGATCCATGCAAGCCCCACCTCCCTGGACTCCTTGGGTTGTCTAGTTTTAAAAAATGTCTGGGTTTGGTAGGTTTCCCTAGATGAAGGCCGCACAGGGGACCAAAAACATAGGTGCCCCCTCCAAACACATGTGGTTTTGTAATAGACCATTTTGATGTGTCCACGTACTTCTGTAATGTTGAAAACACTAAAACTGTGAAAAGAATTGCACTTAGGTTATGTTAAAAGACCCCTCACCCACCAACTAAGTTGGTGGCATGCTTCAGCATCGGGGTCCCACCCGAGACACCTAGCGTGTCACAGGTGTGCTGCTATGCCTGATTACAGCAGAGCAGGTTGTCATTTTTATCACACATACTGGTTGGATTTGGCACGAGGGTGAGTGATGGTTCAGTAGATCAAATTTTCTTAACAAGAGATTTCACAAAAATGAAATGCACGGTTAATAACTGATGACTCACAGCTCGTGAGCTATAAAGGCATGACATGGCACCAACAGCTTTACAGTCAATTCATACACCTTTCATATATGACATGCACAAGACCATTCACGCTGCCAGCCACAGGCCCAGCACATTACAACACTCGCATCGACAGACAGTGCCACTCAAGGGCCCATCACTTTCATACGCCCACATGGCTGATACTGCAATCACACCAGCTGATGCGAGTGTGTGGACTGGCGTTAAGCGCCACCCCACGCACACCGCCAGCCAAGGGCCACCACACACACACTGCCAGCTAAGCGCCACTCCACACACACCTCCTGCCCGGCGTCACTCCATGCACACAGCCATCACATTTTAGTTTTTAAACAACAAAGAAACCACTAACTAATTATAAATAATTACAAAACTACAAACACAAAAGTTCTAACTGAATACATGAGAGTAATGCCAACAGTGAAACTGAACATATGAAAATATAAAACAGCAGTTGACGCTCATGGTAGTTCCCAGTAATTCTTCAGTGTGTGGTAATGCCTGAAACAGCCAGAGACACACAGCCGAGGATTTGAAGGGCAGTCTGGGCAGTACATCCGTCTCTCCTTGCGGATACCTCTTTGGGCACAGACCCTACATTTCTTAGCAGGAAAGTATTTTTTGGGAGTGGGGGGAAGCTGATCAGGAAAGTGGCAATCTTTCAATCTAGCCAAATCCTCCACAAATGCTACTCTAGGAACTCTTGCGTGATCTACCATAACAAGGCTCTCTATCACTGAGTCCTGAAATTTAACAAATGTCATCCTTGACTCAGGGGAAAAATCCTTGAACACAATAAAAGTATTAAAGGTTGCTAGATTAAACAAATAGATAGCCAACTTTTTATAACACACGTAAGACTTGCGTACAGCTGCGTAGGGTTCCAACCTCTGATCTACTCTATCAACACCATCCATGTGCGCATTGTAGTCTAAAGTTCACACAGGTTTGTGCACTTCAGCAAATTGACCCCAAACAGCCACAGGTGAAGTACTCTCACCATGGATGGTGGTTAGCATGTACACATCCCTCCTGTCTACAAATTTCAGAGCTAGCAGCTCATCATTCCGCAACGCACTGCACTGTCCCATTTCAAGTTTTTTACGGACAAGCTCCCTTGGAAAGCCTTTCAAGTTAGAGGAGATTGTGCCACAAGCAACAGTATCCACGCTGAACAATTCCTTGAACAACTGAACTTCAGTGTAGAAGATATATACATATAAATGGTGACCTTTGTTAAACAGTCTACCAAGTTCCTGCACAATTTTCTCACTAACTCCAAAAGTGGGCAGACAACCAGGGGGGGGTCAATACTGAAATCCCTACCAGTGTAGACCCGGAAATGATAATCATATCCTGTATTACTTTCAGACAGCATATACAATTTAATTCCATACCGTGCCCTCTTGCTAGGAATGTACTGCCTAAAAACCAAACGACCCTTGAACAGGACCAAAGACTCTTCTACAGATATTTCTTTGCCTGGAACATCCATCTCTTAAAACCGATCTACAAAATGATCAAGGACAGGCCGAATCTTAAAAAGACGGTCACAATCAGGGTGATCTCGTGGCAATGCTAAAGCATTGTCAACAAAATGCAGCATCTGAAGAAAAGGCAAATACCGATAATGGTACACACACACACAATCCCTGGTGCGAAGTGGATTCTGCCCCCCTTGAGGGCAGATGGGCCTAAAAGATAGGTCAATCTGACCCCAAGCGGGGCAGAAGTGCCCAACAGTGTATTTCCCCCTTTGGGGGGTGACCCTTGCCCAAGGGGCCACCCCCACACAAAAAAAGCAAAGCGCAAAACATCCCTGGCATCATTGTGGCTTCTGCTCCCCCGGAGATAGATCGGCTTAAAAATAATGAGCTGCTCTGCCCCCAAGGTGGGCAGAAACAGTGAAAAACATTATGCCTCCGTAGGGAGACGACCCTTGCCCAAGGGGTCGCCCCTCACACAAAACACACACACACATACACACACAAACAACATCCCTGGTGCCCAGTGGATTCTGCCCCCCTTGTGGGCAGATGGGCCTAAAAAAAATATGCCAATTTGCCCCCTGGCAGAACTGCCCAACAGTGATTTCCCACCTTGGGGGGCCGAACCTTGCCCAAGGGGCCGCCCCCACACGCAAATATAACAAAGCGCACAACATCTTTAGCGTCCTTCTGGCTTCTACCCCCCTAGGGGCAGATCGGCTTAAAAATAATGAGCCGATCTGCCCCCAAGGGGGGTAGAAACATCGTAAAACATTATGCCCCCATGGGAGTGACCCTTGCCCAAGGGGCCGCCCCCGCACACAAAAAACACAAAATTCTTGGTGCCTAGTAGATTCTGACCCCCTTGGGGGCAGATGGGCCTAAAAAAATAGGCCCATCTGCCTCCAAGGGGGGCAGAACTGCCCAACAGTGATTTTCCCCATTTGGGGGGCAACCCTTACCCAAGGGGCCGCCCCCCCTCACAAAACAAACAAAGCACACAACATCCCTGATGTTCTTGTGTGTTCTACCCACCCTTGGGACAGATCGACATAAAAAGAATGAGCCGTTCTGCCCCCAAGGGGGTAGAAATGGTGTAAAACATTATGCCCCAAGGGGAGCGACCCTTGCCCAAGGGACCACCCCCTGAACACAAAAAACACACACACACACTCACTCAAACTAAATCCCTGGTGCCTAGTGGATTCTGCCCCCCTTTGGGGCATATGGGCCTAAAAAGAAATAGGCCAATCTGCCCCCAAGGGTGGCAGAAGTGCCCAACAGTGATTTTCACCCTTTGGGGGGCAACCCTTGTCCAAGGGGGCATCCCCCAATGCAAAAAAAACAAAGCGCACAACATCCCTGGCGTCCTTGTGGGTTCTACCCCCACGGCTTTAAAATAATGAGCCGATCTGCCCCCAAGGGGAGTAGAAACAGCGTAATACATTATGCCCCAAGGGGACGCCTCCCGCACACAAAAAACACACACACTCATTCAAACTAAATCCCTGTTTCCTAGAGGATGCGATCGGGCAGCAGGAATGCTAAAAAGAGACATTGAGGGAAAGAAAAAGCCTTTCCCTTCCCCCGATACCTCTTTCTTCACCAACACCACCCCCCCGGCCGGAGGAGAAACTCACCTCCTCTTCCCACAACGCACTTGAAGCAAATCACACGCTGATGTCATTAGATGGGGATGGGAAGGGTGGCCCTTGGGGGGGAGCGCTAGCGCTTCCCCCGAGGGCAGGGTGCAGGACGTAACGGTTACGTCCTGGGCACATGAGTGGTGCTGCCCAGGACATAACCGTTACGTCCTGAGCACCGTAGCGGTTCAACACGGTGAAATAGGCTTACACCTCATTGGCATATTTATTTTACTTGTACGTCCATAGTATGGTGGCTTATAGGGCCCGCAGGGTGTGTAAATTAAATGCTACTAGCGGGCCGGCAGCACTGATTGTGCCACCCCATTAAGTAGCCTTATAAGACATGTCCCAGGACTGCCATTGTAGCCTGTGTGTGCAGTTTTAAAACTGCCATTTTAACCTAGCAAACCAAACACTTTGCCAGGCCTAAATATTCCTTTTTAATACATATGTCACACATAGGGTAGGCCCTACAGAGCACATAGGACAGGGTGCGTTATTATCTAAAATGTTGGGCATGTACTTTTAATATTACATGTCCAGGAAGTGAAAAACTCTCAAATTAGTTTTTCACTATGGTAAGGCCCTACCTCTCCCATAGCATAGCATTGGGTTACCTTATTACTTTTAATAAGTGTTAACATCTAATTAGTGGCAAGTAGGACAGCCATGTTTGGTGTCAAAGGAATTGTAATTGAAAGTTCGATTTTAAGTCACAGTTCTGAAAGTAGCAGTTTTAGAAAGTTGGCTTTTGCTTGTTCTAATTGTTTGGTGCCACCAGCCTGTCCCTGGGTCACATGACTAGGTGCAGTTGGCCTTTGTGTATTCCTCCCCGACAGCCACACAGTAGAGGATCTGGGTGTTGGCACAATGGCCCATCTAGGGCAGGCTGGGGTGAGTGACGGAGCTGTCATCTAGCACCCTTGCTCTTGAAAGGCAGGTGCGCAGCTCCCAGATACAGGACTTCACACTAGCCTATTATGCCAACATACAGACTGGGACCAGGACAGGGAGGCAGGAAATTCCAGACACCTCTGCAAGGAGAAACTCTAGAAGCCTCTCCCACTTCAAAGTAGGAGTCAACTACAAAAAGAGGACCCTTCGACTCACTCTTCACTACACTCCTGGACCCTCGGATACTACAGAAGAAGGATGCCTTGCTTGTTGAGAAGGAGAAGACTTGGCATGCTCCCTTCATCCCAGGCTGAGTGACTCCAAGGGTCAGCTGATCTACTTCCTGTTCCTGTTTTAAGTTGATTCTGCGTACAACTTGTCATAATTTTAGGTGGGTTCTTGACAAACAGGGAAATGAGTTCTACTGGGGGTTATGAGTCTTGGGGTATTTTGAAGATTTTGAGAGAGTTAAAAGTGTGTAATAGCGCAGCTAAGCCAGAGGATCCAGTAGCCTCACACTACCTTCACCTTGTAGAGGGCCAAACAGGATCATCCCAGCTTCCAGCTGTTTCCTCACTCCTTCTGCAGGCTTCCCAGACATATCAATCCTTCAGGCTGGCCATGGGAGTGCTGTCTCCACCTCCGAAGAGCCACATCGGGTCTAAGAGTGTTTTACATACAAACGACTTTCGTAAATAAAAATGTTTTGTTTTGTTTGCAATGTTTCAGACAATAAACAAAAATTAAAACGGTCGCCATATGAGTATATTGTGAGGTAAAAAAAAGTGCACGCAACTTGATGACACATAGAAATACATTAAAATGTAGTGACAGAATAATTACCACTGTAGGTTTTATAGCATACCCATCTACCATATTGAATGCATGTGCATTAAGACTACAACTCCCAGAATTCATAGAGATAATTAAATGGTAAGAAATGAAACGTTGTTTTTCTTATGACATTAAGCCATTTCGCAACCTTAGCTCTATTGTGCACATCTACAGGTGAAACTCTGCTTGGTTCCCAGTCCCACTGAACTGAACTGTAGCAGTAAAGGGATACAAAATGTGAGGGGTGCTCCCTTCCTTAGTCTCATTTTACATTCAAGAATTATATAGGGTAGGTCGCTTCCCCCGCCGCTGCAGCTCCAGCTCCACCTGCCCAGGCTCCTGACACCTCCCAACAAGACCAGTTAAACCATAGGTACTCCCCCCACCCAGCCCCTCGCCCAGCCCCTCGCTACTCACTTCTCTTTCCCTGAACTTCTGTCTTCTGTCTTCTGCCTTCCGCTCTCTCCTCCAACCTTTCTCCGTACCTCTGCTGTCCATTTCTCTTCGCTTTCTGCTCCTCCCTCTGGTAGCCATCTTCCTCCGTTCTCTGCTCATCTTCTGCAGCCCACTTGCTGCGTGTTCTGCTCTTCTCCTGTGTCCTTCTCTTCCTCCTCACCGCTTGTTCTTCCTGCTTTGCTCTTCCTCTGTACTCTTCTTTTCTCCTCCTCCTCACCGCTTTTCTTCCTGCTTTGCTCTTCCTCTGTGTTCTTCTTTTCTCCTCTTCCTCACCGCTTTTCTTCCTGCTTTGCTCTTCCTCTGTGTTCTTCTTTTCTCCTCTTCCTCACCGCTCTTTCTTCCTGCTTTGCTCTTCCTCTGTATTCTTCTTTTCTCCTCTTCCTCACTGCTCTTTCTTCCTGCTTTGCTCTTCCTCTGTGTTCTTCTTTTCTCCTCCTCCTCACTGCTTTTTCTTCCTGCTTTGCTCTTCCTCTGTGTTCTTCTCCTCCTCTGCACCCCGTCCTGCGTGTTCTTTTCTCCTTCTGTACTCTTCTCTGCGTGTTCTTTTTCTTCTTCTGTGCTCCTCTCCCCTCTTCTTCTGTGATCTTCTCCTCTTCTCCTGGACTCTTCTCTCCTCTTCCTCTGGACTCTTCTCTCCTCTGCTCCTGGACTCTTCTCTCCTCTTCTTCCGGACTCTTCTCTCCTCCGCTTCTGTGGTCTTCTCCTCTTCTTCTGGACTTGTCGCTCCTCTTCTTCTGGACTCTTCTCTCCTCTGCTCCTGGACTCTTCTCCTCTTCTTCTGTGGTCTTCTCTCCTTCCTCTTCTATTCCTCTCTTCTTTACTTCCTGACTCCTCTCCTCCTCTGTAATCCCCCCTTCCCTATCTTCTTTCCCTTCCCCTCTACCTGACCCCCCCGCCCTCTGCTTTCCCGCCGCCACCTCCCGCTCACCCCCGCCACCACCTGCTCCCATTCGTCACCCCCCCCGCCTCCCGCCCCCAGCTGACCCCTCCTCCCTCCTGCCTCTTATGGCGGCCGCTGTGCGGCTGAGCCGCTGGCGCGCCAAAGGCAAGCCCGTCTGCGCCCGTCCGCGCCTGGACCGTGCCGAGCGCCACGACCCCTGGCCCCCAGCACTCCCAAACCCTGCAGCGCCGCTACGACCCCACCTCCCTCCACGCTCTCAACCCGGGACGCTCCAGAACCTGCTTCCAAGCCAACCCAAAACGCACCCATGGACACTTCGCATGCCTTACCTGCAAACACACCTTCCACCGCGACTGCACCCCGTCTGCCAGCCCACGCGCCAATAATCATCTCAAATGCATCCTCATCAACGCATGCTCCGTCCACAAGCACGCCATTGAACTATGGGACCTCCTAGACTCCACCGCACCGGACGTCGCCTTCATCACTGAGACCTGGATGAACGCCTCCTCGGCCCCCGACATCGCCATAGCCATCCCCGACGGCTACAAGATCACCAGGAGAGACCGCACCAACCAAGTCAGTGGAGGAATCGCCATTGTTTTCAAGGACTCCATCAACGTCACCACCGCCACCGAAGACACCCCCCTCGCCGCTGAACACATGCACTTCCACATCCAGACCGACCCCAGGACCACCCTCAGAGGAACCCTCATCTACAGACCCCCTGGACCACGCGCCCTCTTCAGCGAATCCATCGCTGACTTCATCTCCCCGCACGCCCTAGCCTCGCCGGACTACATCCTCCTCTGAGACCTCAACTTCCACCTGGAGCAGAACAACGACCCCAACACCACCACCCTACTCGACAACCTCACCAACCTCGGTCAAGCAACTGGTGAACACCTCCACCCACATTGCCGGACACACGCTCGACCCCATCTTCTCCGCCAGCAACCACGTATCCTTCAGCCACTCCTCCGTAATACACTGGACTGACCACAGATGCGTCCACTTCACCTTCAGACGCAAGACTCTCCACCTCCGCACACAACCCATCCCACGCAGAAATTGGAACAAAATCCCCACAGAACAGCTTCCCTCCACTCTCAGCGACAACCAACCCACCTTCTCCACCGACCCCAACAACGCAGCCCTCAGCCTCACTCACTGGATCACCAACTGCGCGGACAACCTCGGATTCATCCTGGACCCACTTCTCACCATGACCAAACAAGTCAACGCCGTATCATCTTCCTACTTCCTCACTCTCCACATGCTCCAAAAGATCTTCCACTGGATCCCTGCCGACACCAGCAAAACTGTGACCCATGCCCTCGTCACAAGCTGCCTGGACTACGGAAACACCCTATACGCAGGAACCACCGCTAAACTCCAGAAACGTCTTCAGCGAATACAAAACGCCTCCGCCCGCCTCGTCCTCGACATACCCCGCAACAGCCACATCTCCGCCCACCTGAGACACCTGCACTGGCTTCCCGTCAACAAAAGGATCACCTTCCAGCTCCTCACCCACGCACACAAAGCCCTCCACAACAAGGGACCCGAATACCTCAACCGTCGCCTCAGCTTTTACACACCCACCGGTCAACTTCGCTCCGCCAACCTCGCACTCGCCGCCGTCCCTCGCATTCGCCGCACCACGGCAGGTGGGAAATCCTTCTACTACCTGGTGGTCAAGACAAGGAACTCCCTCCCCGCCAATCTCAGGACCACCCAGGACCACCCTGCATTCCGGAGGCAGCTCAAAACCTGGCTCTTCGAGCAGCAGTAACCCACTTCCCCTAGCGCCTTGAGACCCTCACGGGTGAGTAGCGTGCTTTATAAATGTTTTTTGATTTGATTTGATTTCGTTCTTCTCTCTGCAACAAATTAAAGGCAGTAATAATGTTCAGGTTGGCTCATGCCAATATAAAACTGACTTGCACAATAAGCAGAATGTTATTAGTAAATCTTACAGTCTTATTGCTTACATATTACGTGTTAAATTCTGTATACAAAACTATGCTCCAATGGCAGCTGTAATGATCCTTCAAATCATTTCTGAGCTAAATACAAATGAAATGGAATGTGCACAAAGTAGTAGTATTTCAAGTGGATTCTATTATTTTCTTCCATCACTTTTGGACTGCCTAACCAAGTCACCCTAAGCGGTATGGTTATGCCTACACATTTGTGAAGATCTCACTGTGCCATAGTGACAGAGGTTGTACCTCACCGATCAGGCTTGTAAAGGTATTTGGCGTTACTTGTGATCCTGGTCAGAGTGCATGGGGCCCAGCTGCAGGTCTGAACTGCCCCTTCTGGGTCGCAGCTGAGAGAGATCAAATTTTATTTAATAAATTAGTGGCATAGAGGTTAGCATACGGTGACAAAATAAGCTTCATTTAAAGGCCTAACAGAGAGAATAACATGAGTAGTGAAATGTGTACGTTTGAATTTTAGTGAGCCAAGTGGCCTCCATTTATATTGTGCACCACGTTTTAACATTAGAGTTTTGCATTTTATTAAATGAGAGTATTAACCTGAGCTAACGTTAACAATGTTTTATTAAAATGAAGATTTATAAATAAATAGGTAAAAATGTATATAATTTAATAGTGATTATATTTGAATAAATGAACTTCATTAATGCAATAGCCTGTATGCAGAAAAATAAATGCACGTTTAAAATTAGTTCTAATGTAATAAATAATGTTTGCAATTAATCATTTGCTTTTCACATATGAATTGTAAGGTGCGCAATGAGTTATTAATGTATTTAATGTATTAATGTGCAATAAAGCTTCCTTGACTTGACTAGGCCTGAAAAGAGATTTATTTTTCAGCATTACTGGAAAATCACTTGTTTATTCTGTCCCCGCAGACCTGAATTATTTTCCTAGGTTGCTAATGTGAATGTTGAATGTCGTATTGTATTGTAGGCAAGAGACATGTTTTAGATGCAATATTGTAGCACTATTTGTTCTAGCTGCCGAACAGGGGAGGAAATTAGCGGTTCTCATGTGAAATTAATGAGCTTAGTTTATTGTGTTTCATGAGAAAGGAACTGCAAGTAACACATTATTAGAAAATGTAATATTTTGGTGGAATTATATGGAGTCATAGTATTAATAATGCACTTTTGCTGAGAAGATTCTTGAAAGTATCAGAATTTGGTGGTGCCATCTGCAGTGATTGGATGCTGAATCTGATGTCTGACATGCCCCCACCTGAAGGACCAATCAAATCTAATTTGGTTGGTCTAATTAGTCAGAAACTTGAAGTTTGGAGTACAGTTCATGATAGCTCCTGCTGAAGTCAGTCTTCCCTTAGCCCTATGTTTGTTTTGAAGTTGTCCAGAAACCTGTTTGAGTCTGCTTTCACACCTCTTCTCGAAGTCCCCTGATGAGTGTTCTCATCATGGTCATAATTGCCCAAATGCAGATTCAGTACTAATATGCCCAACTAATTCTGAACTGCTGAATTGTCCTATGTGAAACTTGTGCTCTGCACCATCCTAATGCTGCTGTCAACTGATGCTGGATCTGTACCAATCAGAGAAGGGTTGCTAGTCAAATGTTACTTGCATTTGTGGGAAGGCCACACCTGGAAGAGTATCTGTTTGTTGGAAAGGCAAAATTTCCATACAGCTTTCAAAGCGTTTGAGTCCTCCTGTTTTGTGCTCGCAATATTTTGCAGTTAGGGTTGCATGAGAGGTGTAAGAGACAGCTCTGACCTGAGTCACAGCTGTTAAATGGAGTGAGTTTGACATCATTTGTTCCACGCTAGGATAGGTCGGTTGGTGAGAAAAGCTGTGCACGCATTGGTGAACAAGACTGTGCTGCTATAGGTTGAGAACAGCTCATGAGTCGGATTGTGGGATTGATAATTACTTTCTGGGTATGTAGATTTTGTGTTTGTGAATTAGGATTGTGTAAAGTGAAGTTTTCCAAAACATTAAGGAGTGCATTGAGAGATGTCTTTATTACAATT
Source organism: Pleurodeles waltl (assembly GCF_031143425.1). NCBI lineage: Eukaryota > Metazoa > Chordata > Amphibia > Caudata > Salamandridae > Pleurodeles > Pleurodeles waltl. The sequence goes on from NC_090439.1 coordinate 464,495,627, forward strand.
AGGGAGGGTGAGCCTACTCCACCTGAAGGTACATTAGCATTAGAGGTAATGAAAGAGAGAGGAGTTTCAGAATGTCTTTGCGTAAATCAATGGTGTAAAATTACTGTGAAGGAAGGTACTTTTGCTTTTCCTAGTTATAGGACCCTTAATTTGAGAATTTTGGAAAGTAGTGTGTTGTATGAATCAAAGCCCCTTCCTAGACCTGCACAATTTGAACCACTTGCTATGTGGGAATTCGTTGTGTGACAAAAAGAGGCTCAGAAATTTGAAAGGAGAAAGAGGAAAGCAGAGAAGGCACTAGCAGAAACTAGATGGAATTTGGAGGAGAGAATGTGGAGAGCAGATACAATACATGCATTGAAGCTATTTACAGCAATTACTCAGGGAAGTGAGGGAAGTGTTGAGCCTAATGCCAAAACGATATCTGAGGAAGATACAGAACAGAAATCAGGTGAAAATAGGAGAGTTGCAGATGTTGAGAGTGATTCAGATGATGAATGTATAACTCAGTTGTTGCAGAATTGTCCCCACCATATAATGCAGTCGAATTGGTGAATCAGAATGTAGTCCTGAGTGTTGCGACAGCTCCAGTTGCACAAAGCCATGTTCCAATAGTGCCAAAAGTACCTACTGCTAATGTTGCACAGGTGCCAGTGATTTATCCGAAGTTCCAAATGTTAACAATTCCAGTTATGCCACAGTCAATTTAGAGTGTTGGAATGACTCAGTTTGAGACCACACCTAATGTACAGACACCTGCACAATTTGTGAACTAGAGAAAGACAATGCCAATGTATACCCCAATAGTGGCACCACAAAATATTGCCCTGAATCAGTCAAATCAAGCTTTTGGTATAGTATTAATTGGCTTAACCAAAGGATAAATGTTCCAGCAAAGTCAGACAAATTTGTCAGGAGCAGAAGAATTAACAGTTCCTGTACCCATTGGTCCAATAGTCCCGTTGTATGTCCAGGGTAATAATGAGAGTGGTCCCCAGATTTCAAATCCAGTACCAGTAATGAGTTCACCTTTTGTAACAAGTGCAGAAATGGAGCGACTGAGCACTACTGTGCCAGCCATGACCCATATGAATTATTTCAGTTCAAACCAGACACGTAATGGAGTTGGTCCACTAATTGACATAACATGTCCCTATGCTCAATGGGTTCATCTGTGAGGGATCAAGAGCAGGGTATGAGAGCCTCATGTAATGTACCACAGTCTGGGCCCTGAAACAATGGTAATAATATTAGTTTACAAGGATTGACAGCCCAACAATTCAATTTGAGTGGAACTTCAGCTTCAGGGAACATGTCAGAGAGAGAAAATATATTGAACATGGAAAAGGAAAAATGTGTGTTGGCTGCCTCATTGGAAGAAGATCAGCTTGGTCCTTATGTTAATGTGAGTGTTATGGGTCATGAGGTTTCATTATTGGTTGACACAGGAGCAACTCATTCCACTGCCAGATCTGCAGAAGTCCCAAATGTGCCCCTTTCAGGTAGAACAGTTCAGGTTGTGGGGGTATCAAACCAGCACTTGGTAAATCCCATTACAGAGCCTATTCCACTCAAAAAAGGAACCTTTGAGGGTCTACACCGATTTGTGGTTTACAATTCAAGTTCTGTAAATCTGTTAGGAAGAGACTTGCTGTGCAAAATAAAATGCTCCATCACTTGTACACATGAAGGGATAGCAATTCAATCCAATAGCGATGATGAAACTTCCAGTCAAACTGATGAGATGTATCCTCTTATTACATTGTTTCCTGCGTGACAGTTAAAGGCTTTGCTAAGGAATTACAAGAGACAGTAACGGTGAGAGTTTGGGATAACCTTGGAAAGGATATTGGATTAATTTGAGGTTTTAAACCAGCCAAAATGAGTGTGAAAACAAAAGCAGTTTTCCCCAGAATGCCACAGTATCATATGACACCATAAGTGATTAAAGGTTTTACCCCAGTAATTGCATACTTTGTTGAGCAGGGAGTGTTAAAATAAATAATGGACAGCCCATGTAATTCACCAATTATGGGTTTGCTAAATATCGCATAGTTCAGGATTTAAGAAAGGTGAACTCAATTGTAGTATCCTGTTGTCCCGTAGTGCCAAATCCAGCAGTGATTTTATTCCAGATTCCATGTGAAGCATAGTGGTTTTCAGTGAATGATTTGTCACAGGCATTTTTCTCAGAGCCATTGCATGAGGCTAGTCAGTTCCTCTTTTGTTTCCTATTCGGCAACTGTGTGCAATCATGGTGTCATACTCCACAGGAGTTTTGGGAATCTTCGTCCATTTTTAATCAGATCCTAGAGAAGAACTCAGGCCCTCATTCTGACATTGGCGGTGAGTGTTAAAGTGGCAGTAATACTGCCAACAGGCTGGCAGTAATTACCACCAAGTTAAGGCCAAGGCGGCGATAACTCTCATAGACAGTCAATGTACCACACCAACCGCCAGGGTGTTAACACCACCCACCACGGCAGTAGCCATCAACAGCCAGGCGGAAGACAAGTTACCGCCCACCACATAATGACATAGCAAACTGCCAGGATTTCCGGGGTGGTGCCAACACCATCAAAACCCTGGCAGAAACAGAACACAGAAGATGAAAGACTCACCATCAGAGACACAGAGAAGACCAACGCCGCCATGGACCCGGAACTAGAAGTCTTCCCGATGCTCATCTACGTCATGCTCCACCTGGAACACCAACACCGACGAAGACGACGACAGTGAGTACAGCCACCTAGCACACAAGGGAGGGAGGGAGGAAAAGTAGAGTGACACACACACACACACACACGCATGACACATACCAGACACACACACATCATAAACACAAACAGTTGCAGAGGAAAAACAATGGCACACGGCATAATAATGCAAGGACAACAGTAAGGCAGTACGGAGAATGTATTGTATGGGAACAGCAAAAAATGAACAAATTGGATAAACAAGAGATATGTGCAATTGTTCACAAAGAGCCAATGCCCAGTCCAAAGTACAAAGGGCACACAGGGTCACAGGGCACAGTCCAAGGCCCAACTCGACTCCTGACAACATCCGTATTACACTGTACAGGGGTATCATGATGGGAATGGCCAGGCACCTCAGGGGGAAGGTGGGTGTGTGTTTTATAGTGCTGTGGGTGGGTGGGTTTGTTGTGTGTATGAGTATCAGGTGTGTGTTTTTGGTATTGGCAAATATGTAGTCTTTGGGGGGCTATTTTGAGTGCGGCTGTGTGTACTGCCAATTGTTTAGCGCCATTGAATGTCCTCCGTGGTGATTCATGGGTCAAAAAGTGGTGGGTATTGTATCTTTGGCGTAATGGTATGGGTGTTGGTACCGCCACTTTAACACTAACCACTGGGCTGGCATAATATGGAGAACGGATGATCGCCACTGCGGCGGTACGTTGGCGGACGTCACTGTGGCAGTAAGCGGGATTTACCGCCAGTGTCATAATGAGGGCCTTAGAGTCCTTGAACATGCCATTTCAGTCTGCTTTGGTGCAGCACATTGATGACCTGATGGTTGCATTCAATGCATGTGAAGCTTGCAGACAAGACACCATAGTGTTGTTGAATCATTTGGGTGAAAACGGACCCAAGGTTTCCCTTGTTAAATTACAGTATTGTCAGAAAGAAGTGAAGTATTTGGGTCACCAAATATAGAAAGCTGTGAGGAAAGTGTCCCAGAGAGTGTTGCAACAATTGTGCAAATTAATCCCCCAGTTACACAGTGAGATGTCAGAATTTTGGGGGGATGGTGCACTATTGTCACCAATGGTTCCTGAATATTTTGGTAATTTCCAAGTTGTTGCAGAAGTTAACACATAAAGAAGTCACAGACCCAGTCCCTTTCAATGAAGAGTGCATGAAAACGTTCACTGAGTTGAGAGAGAGTTTATGTAGAGCTCCAGCTTTGGGAATGCCTGATTACACAAAAGGTTTTGCACTGTTTTGTCATGAATGTGATAGTTGTGCTCTTTCTGTTTAACACAGTGACATGGAGGAACGAACAGGCCAGTGTCATATTTTTCCGCCACAATGGATTCTGTGGCTGCTGCTTTGCTCGGCTATTTGAAAGCTGTTGCCAGTGCTGGTATGAGCATCAGTCAATGTAAAGGCATTGTGATAGGACACCCTTTAACTCTTTATGTCCCACATTCAGTCAAAGTTCTCCTGACTCATTCCAAAACCCAATATTTGATCAATGCCCGTCTTACCCTTTGTGAGCTATTGATTCTGGGATCCCCAAACACAACAGTCAAGAGATGTGCGGTCTTAAACCCCGCCACATTACTGCCTATAAATATTGATGATTCAAATGATGTTAATGAGATGGAACATGACTGCCTCGATGTCACTAACTGTACACCAAACCCAGACCTGATATTCAGAATACTCCTTTAGAGGAAAATAGCAAGTTGTCTTTGTTGATGGCTCCTGTTTAAGATACAGTGAAGGTATTCTGAGAGCAGGCTATGCAGTTTGAACCATCTCAGGAGTGGTTAAAGTCTCATGGCTTCAAGGAATTCTTTCTGCCCAAGTAGCTGAATTGGTTGCTCTTACAAGAGCGTGCTGCATATCAGAGCAGCTCAAAGTGACAATATTCACAGATAGTCAATACGGATTTGGTGTTGCCCATGATTTCGGGCAGTTGTGGCACCAGAAAGGTTTCATGACCTCTTCTGGATCATCCATTCGAAATGGTAAGATAATTCACAATTTGTTAAATGCACAACAGTTACCCGAGAAGATTGTGGTTGTAAACTGTACTGCACATGTAAGATCGAATGACTATGTATCGTTGGGCAACGCCTATGCTGGACAAATTGCCAGATATTGTGCACTCCATTGCATCACCTTCTATGAAAAGTGGAGTAATGAAAGTGACACCAGTGAGACAAATCAAAATTTCCTGATGTTAGTGGTTGACACCTGAGATGAAATTAAGAGACTGCAGAAACAGGCAACAGAGAAAGAACACAGAGGTTGGATAAAAGCAGGTTGTGCTCAAAGAGAGGGAGATGATGTTTGGATTTCAAATGAAGGGAAAGTTCTGTTGCCAGATTGCTTTCTGAATTTGAAGGATAGATATTATCATGCTCAGGGTCATCTCAGCAGAGATGCAATAATTCGCACTTTTAAACAGACGTGATACAATCCTTGATTTAGAATGCTTACAGAAGCGGTTTGTCACGGATGTGTTACATGCCAGCAAATGAATGTAGGGAAATGCACAGTCGTTAATTTGAGCCACATAGGCAGATCGTGAGGTCCATTTAACAGAATGCAACTTGATTTCATTGAGATGTCTGTCTGCAAAGGATTGAAGTACTTATTAGTCATTGTGTGTGTGTTCTCCCATTAGATTGAGGGTTATCCAACATGTAGGAATGATAGTCTCACTGTAGTTAAGCTACTGCTCCGGAACCTAATACTTAGGTATTCTTTGGAATCAGATTGAGGAACTCTTTTTAGACATGAGATCATAATGTTGAACATTGAGCAAAAATTGCACTCCAGTCACAGGCCAGAGGCATCTTGGTTGGTGGAGCAAATGAATGTAACACTGAAAGCTCAGTTGGCAAAGGTTTGTGCCTCTACAGCATTGAAATGGCCTGATGCATTGCCATTTGTCCTGATGAGCATGCGCAGCACCCCTGATAGGAAGACAGGACTGTCTCCCCATGAAATTCTAATGGGTCATGCAATGAGGCTACTAGCAGTACCTGCAAATGCACTTGTAAATACAACAGATGACTTAGTACTGGACAAAGATCTGTCTGATGTGGTTCGCTCCTTGTCTCATTAGGTTGACGCAGCAACAGTTCAAATGACCCAGGAATAGTGTCACAGCTTGAAAGCTGGAGATTGGGTCGTAGTCAAGAAACATGTGCAGAAGACTTGCCTGGAGCCAAGGTGGAAAGGACAGTTTCAAGTTATCTTGATGGCGACAATCGCTGTGAACTGTGCTGGTCTTCTGAACTGGATACATGCAAGCCACACACACATAGTTCTGTGTCCTTTTGAAAACACAGTTGGATACTGTAAGATCAAATGCAGATGAAGAAGGGGTTCGACTTGACCAAGCTGTGAGGACAGAACCACTGGCTGAAGCAGACAACGTGCAAAGTGGTGAAGGCACAAGCAGTCTTCATGCAGATAGAGGCGCAGACAAAAGTGTCAAGAGAGCAACGTCAAAGTCAAAATCAACTGATTCCTGCCAGTACAGCAAACATTGTGAAAGCAGTTGCACCCAAGAAGAGAACTGTGAATGGAGACAAATGGCCTGCAGCTGCACATGAACTGGTTGCTGATAAACACATATCAATAACAGAAACAGTCAGTCATAAAATACTTTATTATTTAATAAAAAACGTAAAAGACATCTCAAAAAATACAATAGCAGGTTTTTCGGTCCTCCCATATGACGTGCTGGGCTATTGTATTGGGTAGTCTCCAATATCAATTGATCTTAAAACTTATACAGACAATGAAAAATAAACAAAAATTAAAAGAAGCCCTTATGATTAGGGCACAGAAAACCCTATTACAATTGTAAGGCACAAACACATTATTTGAAGTTACATTCAAGATGATCAGAACCTTCACATTAGGGACCCCTGGGGCCTTAATACCTTTTTCAGCAATGCAGCCTGTTATTGAGAGTGCAAAAAATTGACAGGACCCTCACGTAGAAAACATCGAACATCTGTAGACTAGGCTGTAACGTTAAGTAACTAAACAGTCCCTTTCTTTACCTATAGTGAACTGGGTAAACTGGGTGGGACCACCAGGACAGCAAAGAGTCTCAGAAACTGAATTAGTCTGATATTTCACTTTTCGTTACTTGGGTCGAGAGCTGTCATAACAGCCAATCTTCAGGATCCAACTCCTAGGGTATTAAATTCTCCTTTCAGTAGTTCCCTTCTCTGGTTTCCCAGAGCTGGACAAATGCAAACCACATGGACTAAGGTCTCCCTGGTCTGATGGCATAGTCTGCATATATTTGGTTACTACCCGGCCTCTATTTTCCATTTTGGTAGGAAGTCAAGAGTTGGTATATCTTGCAACCTCAACCTTAAGAGGCTCTGTTTAGTTTTTCGGGCTAGTGGGGCGGATAGGATACATGATTCCTTGTCCAATGCATATGAGTTTGGTACTAGCCATCCATGTGAATGTTTCGATGGAGTTTCCATATCTTCTAACCAGCTTAGAATCCTAGCAGATTTGTTAACTGCTTTTCTGAAAGCTGGCGCCGGCAGTGAGCTGCCACACAGGTCACCGAGCTCTAGCCGGGCTATGCCTTTTCCCAATACTCCTTAAACATATTATTGCCCCTCTCCAGATTGATTTCCTGCCAGACTAAGGGGGTCATTCTGACCGCGGCGGTCTTAGACCGCCGGGGCCAGGGTCGGCGGGAGCACCGCCGACAGGCCGGCGGTGCCCCGCAGGGCATTCTGACCGCGGCGGTAAAGCCGCGGTCAGACCGGCAACACTGGCGGTCTCCCGCCAGTGTACCGCCGCCCTTTTGAATCCTCCAAGGCGGCGCAGCTAGCTGCGCCGCCGAGGGGATTCCGACCCCCCCTACCGCCATCCAGTTCCCGGCGGTCCGCCCGCCGGGAACCGGATGGCGGTAGGGGGGCTCGCGGGGCCCCTGGGGGCCCCTGCAGTGCCCATGCCAGGCCACTGGCATGGGCACTGCAGGGGCCCCCGTAAGAGGGCCCCTACGAGTATTTCACCGTCTGCTTGGAAGACAGTGAAATACGCGACGGGTGCAACAGCACCCGTCGCACCTTCCCACTCCGCCGGCTCGATTACGAGCCGGCATCCTCGTGGGAAGGGAGTTTTTCCCTGGGCTGGCGGGCGGTCTTTTGGCGACCGCCCGCCAGCCCAGGGAAAAACTTAGAATACCCTCCGCGGTCTTTCGACCGCGGAGCGGTATTTCGGAGGGGGGAACTCTGGCGGGCGGCCTCCGCCGCCCATCAGGGTCAGAATGACCCCCTAAGTTTGCTGAAGTCCCTTTAGGGGCTAGATGTAGTTTATAGCATCCGTTGACAAATGCTGCCGGCCTTGCCCATGATTGCTTTATTAGCGAAAATTCCATTCTGACTTGGGCCGGGGAAGCTGATCTCGGTTGTTGAAAAACGTGTTTATATGACTTCACTAATAGCTTATCAAGTTTGGCCACCTTCATCCCTCTCATTATTTCTGTCCCATATGCAAGAGTTGGAAGTGATTTCGCTCTCATAACCATGGTCATCGGCTTTAGTGGCTGCCCAAGGATGGCCCGATTTAGGCTTGTGCCTTCTGCCTAATGACTTCTTTGTGGCCAGCAAATGTTTCTTTAAAGTCGATCTTAATCCCTAGATATTTGTATGCTACTACTTCCTCAATAAGCTGTCAATTCAAATACCATTTGCTGTGTGATGTAGGTTTACAGTTGAGGGGTATAATAACAGAAACAGTTGAAGAATCAAATCAGAGTGAAAATGAAGATGGTGCTGTAAGGAGAACAAAAAGAACAAGAGTGCCAAGTTGCAGATACTCTTCACCTGAATTGATCTATCTTGTCACACATGAATGGGAGAGCAAGTTTTTGGCATTTTGGTTTGACCGTGAGAATTCAGCTGAACATTTTGGAACTTGAAATTGCATTTGAACTAAGCTTTGAAATAACCCTGCCAATTGATTAACAGACATTACACTGTGGAAGTAATCATTGGCGATCATCAGACTGTGTTCTATAGAAAACGAACATTGAACTATTTTTTAAAGCTTTTAGTTGAATCTTGAAGAACTTTCTTGAAGATCAAGAACAGCTGTAAATAGTGCAAAGACTTGGAAAGCCTCTATGTTTTAGATTTTTGCTCGCTTTTGTTTTTATATTTGTCTTTTTCTTTTCTCCTCTGATTCTATAAAAGCCATGAATCCTGGACAGGACAAACACAGTAAATGAACATTTGTGTGCTTTAGTTTGGTAATAGTATGAATGATAGCATGCATTTTATTAATTGCAGGAATGAGTGTTTCAGTGAAAGGAGAGGTGCAAAGTACAACAACTCTTATGCAAAGAAAGACAACATCTAAGCAAAATATGTTTTTAAGGAGGAGGGATTGCTTCACTTAGATGACACAAAGGGAAATTTATCTTCCAATGTATAGTATAGCTTGTTGTGTGAGTATGTGGGCACAATGAATGTGAGTGATTGTTATGTGTGCACACAAATTCCTTCATCAGTACAAGAAGGAATCACATATCACATATCACAGTTTACCACCAACATATGGTATTAGTTACAGTCTAGCATTAAAATGTTTGTACAATCAAGAGTACATTCAGTATTTTTACTCCAATTATGATGTAGTCTTCTCTTTTGTTCCTATTAATCAGCATTTGAGCAGCATTACAAAGGCTGGAAACATTGCTATAGTAGGAGGGTTCTTTGAGCCTACACTGACTTTTGGCACAGCCTATGAGCACCGGAATAAAGTGACATGTTCTCTTAAACAGGTAGAAAAGGAGTTGATAAATTGAGTAGATGATAGAAGAAAAGCAATGAAGAAAAGGATAGATAAGGGTATAGTTATCAAGAAGAAATCAGTTCACATATATATAGGCCGCAATCAAAAGCTGACAATAAGTTTGTAGGAACAAGTGAATGCATAAATGTGTTCCTGCTCAAGAGTGTATGAGATGTTATGCTAAATGGACTGGACCCTGCTGTACCTGGTGTTTATTACATCTGTGCTAAGAATGCTTATTACAAATTGCCAGAAGGCTGGTATGGTACATGCTATTTGGGAGTGGTTTCTCAAAACTTTATAGAGTGAATAACATTGACAATCCAGAAGGGATTGAGGGACCTAAAATAAGGCTAATAAGAGGCACAATTGGTTCAGAGTATACAGGAGATATTTTCTGGAGCATTTATTCCATCAGTGGGCGTATTCTTGACTGACATAAAGATGAGGAAGTTATCAACGATTTTGGATAAGATGTCAACTGATTTTTCAGGTGCAAGGCTCCTAATGGACACAGAAATGGTTGCGGCAAGGTCTATGACTCTTCAGAAGTGCAGAGTTTTGAAATCACCAAACAGGTTAGAGAGGTACCCCTTCCATCCACAAAGGGACAGGGTTAGAGTACATACACACACAGAAAGGTTTCCCTTTGGGAATTGTTCTCAAACCAATAAGCTTTAGAGTTCATATGAGAGAATACATTTAAGTGATAGTTTTTAGAGTATATATATGACAGAGTAAGTTTTAAGAGTGGAAGTGATTGTTTTTAATTCAATAGATGACAATGTTTGATCATATGTGAATAGGAATATGAAGTAGTATGTATTACAGAAGTTGCATTGTGTACTTATTATAACAATCAAATAAAATGGAATGAGAGAACAAAAACACACTGTTGTCTAATAAGGGCATTTTAATTTGCATTAAGGTTTGAATACAGCTACGAGTTAGTCAGTAGACATTTTGTATAACATTTGTGTGCCAGCAATATCTTTTAAGCTTATTGGTTTGAGAACAATTCCCAAAGGAAACCTTTCTGTGTGAGTTTTGAAATCGCAACACTGTTGCACATACATACACAAAAGCAGCAAAGAGACAAGGAAATACTTATCTAATCTGATGAGTCTGAAAAATGACTTAAGTGACCTAAAAGAGACAACTGTTTGAGGAACGATAGGTGAAGGATTCCCTAAGGTAGGATCTTGGTTTGGTAACTTGGGAAATGGTTTTGCGAAGTAAATACGGAAACCTTTATTAATTGTGACAGCGTGCATAAGGTGTGCACTTGGAGTTTAGAAAGCTTACAATTTCTGAAGAAAGCAAAGAGCAAAGAATAAACAGACGAGGGAAGAAATGGAAATGGAGAATATGAAAGATGGGTATTAAACAATAAGGAGACTTGACAATTAACACAAGCATAGACCTGTGTTATCAAACTACAAGGTTTTGATTTTGTCTAATTGAAAATAGGTAAAGCTCTTTTGTGATAATATAGATTGCTGTCAGAGGAGGGACTGAGTGAGATCAAATTTTATTAATAAATTAGTGACATAGAAGTTAGCATATGGTGATGAATTAACCTGCATTTAAAGGACTAACAGAGAGAATAACGTGAGTGGTAAAATGTGCATGCTTGAATTTTGGTGAGCCATGTGGCCTCCATTTGTATTGTGCACCACAATTTAACATGAGAGTTTTGCATTTTATTAAATGAGAGTATAAAGCTGAGCTAACATTAAAAATGTTTTATTGAAATGAAGATTAATAAATGAAGTGTCAACAATGAATTTGAATTGACCATACTTATATTTGAATTAATGGATTTCATTAATACAATTACATGTATGTAAAAAGATAAATGCAGGTTTAAAACTAGTTCTAACATGTAATAAATAATGTTTGCAATTAATAATTTGCTTTGCATATATGAATTGTAAGGTGTGTATTGGGTTATTAATGCATTAAGGGGGTGATTCCGAGACTGGCGGGCGGCGGAGGCCGCCCGCCAGTCTACCCCCGACAAAATACCGCTCCGCGGTCGCAAGACCGTGGAAGGTATTTTGAGATTTGCCCTGGGCTGGCGGGCGGCCGCCAAAAGGCCGCCCGCCAGCCCAGGGCAAATCTACCTTCCCACGAGGACGCCGGCTCCGAATGGAGCCGGCGTAGTGGGAAGGTGCGACGGGTGCTGTTGCACCCGTCGCATATTTCAGTGTCTGCTTTGCAGACACTGAAATACTTTGTGGGGCCCTCTTATGGGGGCCCCTGCAGTGCCCATGCCATTGGCATGGGCACTGCAGGGGCCCCCAGGGGCCCCGCGGCACCCCCTACCGCCATCCTGTTCCTGCGGGTCTCAGATGGCGGTCGGGGGTGTCAGAATCCCCATGGCTGCGGAGCGCGCTCCGCAGCCATGGAGGATTCTCCCGAGCAGCGGAAAGTCGGCGGGAGACCGCCGACTTTCCGTTTCTGACCGCGGCTGAACCGCCGCGGTCAGAATGCTCGAGGGAGCACCGCCAGCCTGTTGGCGGTGCTCCCGTGGTCGGTGACCCTGGCGGTCACCGGCCGCCAGGGTCAGAATGACCCCCTAAATGTATTAATTTGTATTAAGGCTTTCTTGACTTGGCTAGGCCTGAAAAGAGATTTATTTTGTAGCATTAATCAAAAATCACTTCTGTCCCTCTCTGACCTGAAATCTTTTCCTAGTTTGCTAATGTGAATGTTAAATGTCTTATTGTATTGTAGACAAGACACTTGTTTTAGATGCAATAATGTAACACTATTTGTTCTAGCTGTTGAGCGGGACAGGAAAGCTGCAGTTCTCATGTGAAGTGAATTAGTTCAGTTTATTGTGCGTTGTGAGAAAGGAACTGCAAGTGACAAATTGTTAGAAAATGTAATATTGTGGCGGCACTATATGATGTCATACTATGAATCATGCACTTTTGCTGAGAAGATTCTTGAAAGTATCAAAATTTAGTGGTTCCACCTGCAGTGATTGGATGCTGAATCTAAAATCCGACATGAGCCCACCTGAAGGACCAATCGAATGGAATTTGGTTATTCTAATTAATGAGAAATGTGGAGTTTGGAGTTCAGTTCTTGCTAGCTCCTACCAAGGTCAGTCTTCTCTTAATCCTATGTTTGCCTGGAAGTTATCCAGAACCCTGTTTGAGTCTGCTCTCACGCCTCTTTTCTAAGTCCCCTGATGAGTTTCCTTGTCACAGTCATAATTTCCTAAATGCGGATTCAGTACTAATATGCCCATCTAATTCTGAACTACTGATTTGTTCTATGTGCAGTCTCTGCACCATTCTGATGCTGCTTTCAACTGACCCTGGAACAAGGTGACCATTTTTGAAGAATCAATCAAACTCAATCAATCAGTCATTTGTAAAGTGTGCTACTCACCCGCTAGGGTCTCAAGGTGTTGATGGAGGTGGGTGGGGAAAGGATTGCTACTGCTCAAATAGCCAGGTCTTGAGGCATTTCCTGAAGGTCAGGAGGTCCTGGGTCTGTCGATGGTGGACAGGGAGGGAGTTCCAGGTCTTGGTGGTGAGGTGGGAGAAGGATCTGCCACCGGCTGTAGTTTGATGGATGCGAGGGACAGTGTAGGAGGCTGGCCTGGCTTATAGTGGGTACCTGATGGGACTTACACCTTGTGCCAGGTCCAGTTATCCCTTTTTAGTAGATTAGTAGTGTTCTAGCAGCTTAGGCTGATAGAGGTAGCTATAGCAGAGGAGCTTAGGCTAAACTAGGAGACATGCAAAGCTCCTACTACACCACTTATATCATATAGCACTACATCATAAGAAACACAATACTCAGAGTTACTAAAAATAAAGGTACTTTATTTTAGTGACAATATGCCAAAAGTATCTCAGAGTACATACTCCCTTAGGAGGTAAGTAATATACACAAAAAATACACACAAACCAAAATCAGGTAAGTAAACACTTAGAAAAGTAGTGAAAACACTGTAGAACACAGTAGAATGCAATAGGAGACAATTGGCCTAGGGGCAACACAAACCATACACTCCAAAAGTGGAATGCGAACCACGAATGGACCCCAGGCCTAGTGTAGTCTGTAGAAGGTCGCTGGGAGTGTAGGAAAACACTAAGGGTGTCCAAGATACCTCACCCCAAGACCCTGAAAAGTAGGTGTAAAGTTACCCTACTACCCCAGAAAGACAGTAAAGTCGAGACAGGGGATTCTACAAAGGCAACAACTGACTGCAAAGCACTGAAGATGGATTCCTGGACCTGAGTACCTGTAAAGGAAGGGGACCAAGTCCAAGAGTCACACAAATGTCCAGGGGTGCAGGAGCCCACTAAACCCCTTATGAAGGTGCAAAAGGGCTGCCTCTGGGTGGAAGAAGCCAAAGATTCTGCAACAACAGAAGGTGCCAGGAACTTCTCCTTTGGTCAGAAGATGTCCCACGGCGTGCTGGAGGACGCAAAGTTGTTTCCACGCAGAAAGACCGCAAACAAGCCTTGCTAGCTGCAAGGTCGCGGTTGAAGATAATGGGTGCTGCCAGAGCCCAGGAAGGACCAGGAGGTCGCCCCTTGGAGGAGAAGACAGAGGGGGCACTCAGCAACAGAGAGAACCCACGCAGAAGCAGGCAGCACCTGCAGAAGCACTTGAACTGACATTCAAGAAATTTGAGCACAGCAGTTGTCTCAACACAACAAAAGAGGGTCCCACGAGGCCGGGTTCAACTCAGCGAGTTGAGCAATACAGGACAGAGTGCTGGGGACCTGGGCTGTGCTGCGCACGAAGGAATCCTTGCAAAAGTGAACAGAAGCCCTAGCAGCTGCAAATCACACAGTACACAGGATTACTGTCTGGCGTGGGGAGGCAAGGACTTACCTCTACCAAATTTGGACAGAAGGACCACTGGACTGTCGGGGTCACTTGGATCCAGCTCCTGTGTTCCAGGGACCACGCTCGTCAAGATGAGCGATTACCCAGAGGACCGGTGCTGTAGAAGTTTGGTGCCTGTGTTAGCAGGGGGAAGATTCCATCGACCCACAGGAGATTTCTTTTTGGCTTCCAGTGCAGGGTGAAGGCAGACAGCTCTCGGAGCATGCACCACCAGGAAACAGTCGAGAAAGCTGGAAGGATTAGGCGCTACAATGTTGCTGGTAGTCTTCTTGCTACTTTGTTGCGGTTTTGCAGGCGTCTTGGAGCAGTCAGCGGTCAATCCTTGGCAGAAGTCGAAGAGGGAGATGCAGAGGAACTCTGGTGAGCTCTTGCATTCGTTATCTGAGGAGGAACCCACAGGAGAGACCCTAAATAGCCCTCAGAGGAGGATTGGCTACCTAACCAGGTAAGAGCCTATCAGGAGGGGTCTGTGACGTCACCTACTGGCACTGGTCACTCAGAGGCCTCCATTGTGCCCTCACACCTCTGCATTCAAGATGGCAGAGGTCTGCGACACACTGGAGGAGCTCTGGGCACCTCCCCTGGGGTGGTGATGGACAGGGGAGTGGTCACTCCTCTTTCCTTTGTCCAGTTTCACACCAGAGCAGGGGCTGGGGGATCCCTGAACCGATGTAGACTGGTTTATGTAAGGAGAGCACCATCTGTGCCCTTCCAAGGATTCCCAGAGGCCAGGAGAGGCTACTCCTGTCAGGCCCTTCACACCTATTTCCAAAGGGAGAGGATGCAACACCCTCTCTCAGAGGAAATCTTTTGTTCTGCCTTACTGGGACTGGGCTGCCCAGACCCCAGGAGGGCAGAAACCTGTCTGAGGGTTGGCAGTAGTGGTAGCTGCAGAGACAACCCCAGAGAGTTAGTTTGGCAGTACCCGGGGTCCATGCTGGAGCCCCGGGGATGCATGGGATTGGCACCCCAATACCAGATTTGGCTAGGGAGGACAATTCCATGATCTTAGACATGTTACATGGCCATGTTCGGAGTTATCATTGTGAAGCTACATATAGGTATTGACCTATATGTAGTTCACGCATGTTATGGTGTCCCCGCACTCACAAAGTACGGGGACATTGCCTTGAACAACGTGGGGGCATCTTGGCTAGTGCCAGGGTGCCCTCAGACTTAGTAACTTTGCACCTAACCTTCACTAAGTGAGGGTTAGACATATAGGTGACTTATAAGTTACTTAAGTGCAGTGTAAAATGGCTGTGAAATAACGTGGACGTTATTTCACGCAGGCTACAGTGGCAGTCCTGGGTAAGAATTGTCTGAGCTCCCTATGGGGGGCAAAAGAAATGCTGCAGCCCAAAGGGATCTCCTGGAACCCCAATACCCTTAGTACCTAGGTACCATATACTAGGGAATTATAAGGGTGTTCCAGTGTGCCAATCAGAATTGGTGTAAATGGTCACTAGCCTGCAGTGACAATTTAAAAAGCAGAGAGAGCATAAACACTGAATTTCTGGTTAGCAGAGCCTCAGTGATCCAGTTAGGCACCACACAGGGAACACATAGAGGCCACAAACTATGAGCACTGGGGTCCTGGCTAGCAGTATCCCACTGACACAGGCAAAAACAAACAGACACACAAGTAAAAATAGGGGTAACATGGCAGGCAATATGGTACTTTCCTACAGACAGTGGCGAGGGCGAGGTTGGCGGAGTGGAGCGGAGTTGGCGGATGGGAGTGTGGAAGGTGAGCCGCTCGTTGAGGTAGGCAGGGCCAGCATTGTGGAGAGCTTTGTGGACGGGGATGAGGAGTTTGAAGGTGATCCCCTTGTTGACGGGAAGCCAGTGTAGGTTTCTGAGGTGGGCTGAGATGTGGTTGCGGCGTGGAATGTTGAGGATGAGGCGTGAGGAGGCATTCTGTATATGTCGCAGTTTCTTCTGGAGCTTGGCCATGGTTCCTGCATAGAGAGCATTGCCGTAGTCCAGTCTGCTGCTGACGAGGATGTGGGTGACCATCCTTCTGGTTTCGGTGGGGGTCCTTCTGAAGATCTTGTGAAGCATGCGGAGGGTGTTGAAGCAGGAAGATGAGACGGCGTTGACTTGCTGGGTCATAGTGAGCGATGAGTCTAGGATGACCTAGATTGCGCGCGTGGTTGGTGGGCGTTGGTGCAGTTCTTTGGGTGGCTGGCCACCAGGAGTCGTCCCATGAGGAGCGGTTGAGCCGAGGATGAGGATCTCTGTCTTGTCCGAGTTCAGTTTGAGGTGGCTCTTCTCCATCCAGTTGGCGATGGCATGCAGTCTGTCCTGGAGGTTGGTTTTGGCGGTGGTGGGGTCCTTGGTGAATGAGCGGATCAGCTGAGTGTCGTCGGTGTAGGAGACTATGTTGAGGTTGTGGGATCGGACGATGTTGGCGAGCGGTGCCATGTAGATGTTGAAAAGTGTTGGGCTGAGAGAGGATCCTTGGGGAACGCCGCAGATGGTGTTGGTGGCTTCAGAAAGGAAGGGAGGGAGGCGGACTCTCTGAGTTCTGCCAGAGAGGAAGGATGTGATCCAGTCTAGGGCCTTGTGGCGGATCCCTGCGTCGTAGAGGCAAGTGCGGAGGGTGTGGTGACAGACGGTGTTGAAGGCAGCCGAGAGGTCCAGGAGGATGAGGGCAGCGGTTTCGCCTTTGTCGAGCATGGTCCTGATGCATTTGGTTGGGGCGATGAGGGCGGTCTCAGTGCTGTGGTTCCTATGGAATCCGGATTGGGAGATGTCCAGCGTGTTGTTATCCTCCAGGGAGTGGGTCAGTTGGATGCTGACGATCTTCTTGATGACCTTCGCCGGGAAGGGAAGTAGGGAGATGTTCTTGAGGTGTCCGGAGTCTGCTTTGAGTTTCTTTAGCAGGACGTTGACTTTGGCGTGCTTCCAAGTCTCCGTGAATGTGGCAGTTTCAAAGGAGCTGTTGACGATCATACGGAGTTGGAGGGCAATGATGGGGCTTGCTTTGTTGAAGACATGGTGGGGGCAGGTGTCGGAGGGTGATCCGGAGTGGATGGTGCTCATGGTTTTGATGGTGTCCTCGTCGTTGATGTGGGTCCAGGTGAGCATGACGTTGGTGTGGTTGGGTGTGTTGGGGTTAGTGGTGGCTGCGGTGGTCGTGGGGGTCGAGGAGTTGAAGCTGCCGTGGATGTCCGTGATCTTGGGGTGGAAAAAGGTGCCGAGGGAGTCGCAGAGGTCTTGCGAAGGAGGGGGGTCGATGGAGCAGGACCTGGGGTTGGTGAGTTCTTTGACGATGCTGAAGAGCTCTTTGCTGTCCTGCGCGTTGTTGTCGATGCAATCCTTGTAGAAGGATCTTTTGGTGGTCCGGATGAGCTGGTGGTGCTTGTGGATGGCTGTCTTGAGGGCGGCGTGGTTGCTCTCTGTTTGTTCGTGGTGCCACTTCTTTTCAATGTTCCGGCACTCCCGCTTGGAGACCTGAAGGTCGGCGGTGAACCAGGTGGCCTTAGGGCTGGTGCGGTTGTTAGAGGTTTTCCTGAGCGGAGCGAGGTTGTTGGCGCAGTCGTCTATCCAATGTCTGAGGTAGAGGGAGGCTGTGTTGGGGTCGGTGTTGCTAGGTGGCGGGGCACGTGCGAGGGTGAAGATCAGCTGGTCTTCCGAGATCTTGTTCCAGCTGCGGTGGGGGATCTGTTGTGGGCGGTGGTGAGTGGTGGGTTTTCTGGAAGGTGAAGTGGACGCACCGGTGGTCGGTCCAGTAAATTCAAGTCGCCGAGGAAGATGTAGTCTGTAGAGGCACGGGCCTGGGTGCTGGTTGTGTCGGCGATGGAGTCACTGAACTGTAGTCAGAGGCCTGGGGGCCTGTAGACATGGGTTCCTCTGAGGGTGGTGTTGGTGTTGATGTGAATCTGGAAGTGTAGGTGTTCAGCGGCATCGAGGATGTCACCGGTGTTAATCGAGATTCTGATGGTGTTTTTGTGGACTATGGCAATTCCTCCTCCCGGTCTGTTGGTGTGGTCTCTGCGGGTGATCTTATAGCCTTCAGGGATGGCTATGGCGATGGCAGGTTCCGAGGGGGGGGGTTTATCCAGGTTTCGGTGATGAAGGTGACGTCATCCTGTCTGCTGTCCCATGAGGGGAGGAATAACTACATGTGGTTTCTTGGTTTTTCTTTTAGCTTAGACACTCACACCAGCATATTTTCAGAGTTAGTTGCCCTAGTTAGATGATGTGGTAGCCCTTTCCCACACATGTAAGTGCCAATTCTGGTTAGTATTAGGAACAGCATAGCTCTGAAATTGATTGGTAAATTGTATTTTGATGAGTTACTGATGTAAGCATCATCTGTTTTGAAGTACAATAATAATGTTCATATGGTATTATTGCTAATCTATATTATTCTTTGGGAGTGTTTAACAGTATTAACTTTTCTCAGGTTGAATCTTTTCAGACATTTTGGTCAGTTTATGGATTTCATGTATGTTTATTACTTAGTTTTGCGCACCATTTACATTACATTGATTTTGGGATTGTAATAAAGCTTTGAAACTTCATTCGGTTTGGAGTTTGATTATGTGTGAAATTGTTTATGGTGTTTAGAATTGCTTATGGTATAATGTCTTTGATTTGTGATTGAATTATTCTGACTACTAAACTCTTGGCTAAATCCAAAGATTCAGTCGACCTCAGTAGGTGAGATTAGTGATGGTGTCTCACTCAAGTGTTGGTAGTTGTTGTGCCTGGAACTAGGGAGTAGAAAGTTTCCGGGGCCCCAGCGTTCAAGCACAGCCAATTTTGAACAGCAGTAGTAGCAAGCAGTTTTGGCCATTGTCTAAAATGCACCAAGCTAACACTTTTAAGGCACATGGTCAGAGTGACTAGTTATTTCAGTTAATTTGAGAAATTACAACCATCACCATGCACTTCTTTTTTCTGACTTTGAGATAATTTACTCCAAACCCATTGCATATTAATGCCCTCTTCATTCTGCCTTTACTTTTGAGAGTATTCAGCTGGGGCCAACATTATTTGTAAGTATATTGCATTGTTTCTTTACAAAGAAACGGCTCATTAATAAAATGCTACATTATGCGAGGCTGCACAATGTTCATGAAGTAGTGAGACATGTTTCATCTACAGTTAGAAGGCTGTGGACATTTCAGTGTTGAGTAACAGAATGTCGCAATGAAGAGACACAGCAGCTCCACACTAGATGCGTTGAATGGAAGTGCCCACACCGCCACTGTTGTCAGGGTATCACCTTATCTAAGTGGTGAATAAAGGAACCGGAAGCCGGCGCACTCTGCTCTGCTGGATGAGGGCAACGCGGCGCAAGAAAAGGATTTAGGCCCATATTTATACTTTTTGACGCAAAACTGCGCTAACGCAGTTTTGCGTCAAAAAAATTAGCGCCGGCTAACGCCATTCTGAAGCGCCATGCGGCCGCCGTATTTATTGAATGACGTTAGCCGGCGTTAGCCGCCGGCACCGTCTGGTGTGCGTTAAAAAAAACGACGTACACCAGGCAGCGCCGGCATAGGGGGATATGGGGCTTGGGCGTCAAGAAATGGGGCAAGTCAGGTTGAGGCAATTTTTTCGCCTCAACCCGATTTGCGCCATTTTTTTTTCACTCCCAACCCCCATAGAAATGACTCCTGTCTTAGCAAAGACAGGAGTCATGCCCCCTTGCCCAATGGCCATGCCCAGGGGACTTCTGTCCCCTGGGCATGGTCATTGGGCATAGTGGCATGTAGGGGGGCACAAATCATGCCCCCCTATGCCACAAAAAAAAATTTAAAAAAACACTTACCTGAACTTACCTTAATGTCCCTGGGATGGGTCCCTCCAGCCTTGGGTGTCCTCCTGGGGTGGCCAAGGGTGACAGGGTGTGTCCCTGGGGGAATGGGAGGGCACCTCTGGGCTCCTTCAGAGCCCACAGGTCCCTTAACGCCTGCCTTTTGCAGGCGCTAAAAAATGGCGCAAAAGCGGCCGTACGTCATTTTTTTTGACCCGCCCACTCCCGGGCGAGATTTTTGCCCCGGAGTATAAATCCGACGCACATGCCTCGGAGTCGATTTTTTAGACAGGAACGCCTACCTTGCATATAATTAACGCAAAGTAGGTGTCCACCCTAAAAAATTACGCTAACTCCATGGACTTTGGCGCTAGACGCGTCTAACGCCAAAGTATAAATATGGAGTTAGTTTTGCGTCGAAATTGCGTAAAAAAAACGACGCAATTCCGGCGCAAACGGAGTATAAATATGCCCCTTAATTCTAGTTATTCTACCAGAAATAGATAAATTAAGGGCCGGGTGGCAAGGTCCAAGTGCACAAAAAATGAACACCTTGGAAATACAACCACACTGCTGCCGAGCACCTGTGTTCGGAAGCCTTTTCCTGGTGAAAGGTACAACTGAAAGGTCCTAACTGATGTAATCTCTGTTACTCCGACGGCTGTTCTTCCTCTAACGATGCTTACTTCAGTGAGGAGTGTCTGAACTTCGAAGACAGATTTATTGCCTACCTATCCTGGGCGCCCGAAGTATGGCCCACTCAGATCTGTTCCATCCATCCAAAGGAGGAGGAAATGAGACTACTCCGAAGAGAAACCCTGCAATGAAACACTGGACTCGCAGTATGTAGATGAAGTCGAAGGTAATCCTCCTTCCTCTTCCTCGGCACAGTCCATACTTCTCTGAGTGATAAGCAAAGGAAATAGCAATGCAGCTGATCTGACTTAATTTATCTTCCTATAACTCCGGTGAGGAAACACCATACTGCATCGAACCCTACTGATTAAGAGCAACAGACTAGTTATCCAAGGTTCTATCCGATAAGTTCTGTTCAAATCCAAGGAAACACCGCCCTTGGAAGGCAAGCTGGGTTTAAAGTTACCTCACATGGAACCACTAAAGGTCACTGCAGGCTCCAAGAGACAATGGACTATTTTCTCGAGGTAAAACTACTCCGAAGTAATCCAAAAATCAGAGACCCATCTTGCCAATTGGCCAATTTGACCAACCAAACAACATAACTATGTACAAAGGAAAGAAGGTTTGAGCAGTTGCAATGTAAAAGTAATTTAAACTAGTCCAAGCAAACAGTGACCAGTGACAAGACCTGCATCAGTTTTCCTTAGCAACACACAACACAGGGCGAACTTTAGATCGCATCATTTCAAAATATATGTTGGTCAAATAAAACCCCTCTTATCGGCTGATCATCTCCCTCTTAGCTTTCAGTCTATCATCACATACCCTTTCTAAAAGTTACTCTAAAACACTTCAGAACGCTCACTTAAGGATCTCTACCTTGCATGAGCATATTAACCAGAAACTGTCTCGCTGATTGCACAGAAAAAATATAAACATTATACGAAACAAATATAGCAAAATCACAACATTGGCAGCGGAGACCATAGCTGCCATACAGTGTAAACAACAGCATAAGAAACCTGGGGCCTTATTACACATAGGTCGCACTTCCTCTGTGCGTCGTCGCACCTCAAAACAGGTGCACTGGGTGCAAACAGAGAAAGTGGCCCCTGTTACGTTAAATGCACTGCCCACAGTGCGCTGAGAACTGAAGTGAAAAACGGAATGGCTTTGAAGCAGCTGCTTCCTGTTCCACCGTGCAGGTGGCAACCTGCCTGCCCTTTTAAGGGGGATTAGAGATCCTCTTGCAGGCGGGTACAGTGAATGACTGCACCCAACTGCTAGGGGGTGTCTGAGTAGTCCATAGGACCCCCTTTCCCACTCCAAAGGGCTGGCATCAGGGGGCGCACTGTTCGTGCACACCTTTTAGGTGGCGCACTGTCAGTTCACCTCCTGCCAGCTTCTTTGCTTCTGCGACCACGTCTATAAATCGCGCTGGCACAGAGGCAAAGGGATTTCCTCATTTGCATGGGGCCACACCCCCATGTAAATGAGGTAACACCCTTTTGTGATAGCACTTGCGCTATATGTGCACCAGCAATATCTGTGTTACAGAAAGGACCGTACAAATATCTATGGCTCCTTCTGTAATACCAAAGTGCCCAGGGGCACGCAAAGCAGTGGACATGACCATTGCACCCTAAGGGCAATTTGTGTAATACAGCCCCTGGTCAACATTGAATCTTGTATGAATTCAGCACATAAAGAAGAATGGTTTGCAAGCTAGAAAATGCATGGACACGTTCAAAATCACCAATTCTCATCACAAATTTAAAGTATTTAAGAAAAAACTTCCAGCTATTAATCTCCCCTGTAAAAGCTAATTTTGTTCACAATCAAAGGAATGTCTACCAATTCAGCCAGAGGACTATTTAGGTGCATCTATTAAAACATCTCTCCTGCTGCCAGTCAGCCCTATTTAACCAACCAACAGAAATAACAAAGTTGTAGTTTATTTCACTAACTAGGTACTTTCCATAAGAAATTATTTGCCCACAAAGAATAATTCTTCAATGTCCCTAACACCCAAAGCCCTAATAACACAGTACTTCGTCAATCCTGCAAGTGCTGAGAAGCTCAAATAATCTTTAGTAACCTCAAGCCAACTTTCTATCATTGGACCCAATACTGGCGGGCATCATAAAATCAAACTTTCCCTTTTTGCCTAAATGTGTTGTAAGCTTATTAAGGCATCTGCCCTTCAGGAATCCTCCCCTGACATGTTGAGATGTGGTCAAATAACCACATTTAAAAACAAAACAAAACTGCACGCAGATTTTATGATTGTGTAAAGCCAGGAACAAAATGTATAGAACTGTTTTCATACATCAATGTTGAGAATCTAGACATACCTGAGCAATCTGGATTCAGGGCGGTTTGCAGCATCGAAAAGGCCATGCTAAAATTTCTAGAGGATGCTCATCAGATATTCATTGGGGTCACTATTGCTTCGTAGTGCTTCTGACACTCATTATGGTATTTTACACTATTGATCATGGACGCCTCTCTCTATTCTTGAACACCGCATGGAGTTCCTGTGATAGGTACTAGACAATTTCTCCTCTTTTATATATAAACATTCCTTGATTGTGAAGATTGGTTCTTATACCTGAGATCCCACTCCAGTAGGTGGTGTAAAAAAAAGTTTCATGTTTAGCCGCAAATCTTTTCAATTTGTAGGTCCACCCATTGAGCAAAGTTTGCGAGGGGGCAGGTGCCCACAGTATGCTAAAGATGCCCAAATCTGATAGAAAACCATCCCAGTGCATAACATTCCCACTTTAAACCCTATTTTGCCAGCAAAGTGGTGATCCTCAAGGTCAGCATGGTTAGCACGGTGCTCTAAGATGATCCACCTCTCAACAGCTCCAAATATGATTGCTGTAATAGAACACAATCTAAGAGTGGTTGAGTGAGGGAAAGGTTTGTGCTTAGGGTCTGCAGGGAGAAAGATCTGAAAGAGAAATCCACTAGGTTACTGATTAATAATCTCCCCTCCCCCTTTCTTAGAATGGTGAGCCTGCACCATAAAAGTCTTTACCTTGTGTTAATCTTAGCCGGGCCCAATAAGAGTTGGGGTTAGGATGATCAAACCTTTCTCACTGGGCGTTCTGTTTAAAACAAGCACACCAGATGATCAGTCTAATGTTTGCCCCACATCCAACACCCCATATGACCTTATCTTGCAACACATTCAAATCACAATTAGCATACCGTTATATCTACGGGGAAAATTCAGATGTGAATATAGTCCCTGACCATGGCAGTTATAATGGAATGTTAAGGTAGTGATGCAGCAGCTGGCTGTGGCAGAGAGCAGGTGTCAACGAGTGGCTGGCCTTATTTAGTGTTACTTAATTCTCCAAATAAACCACTTATAATTCTGCCACCTATTACTCCATGCAACATTGGTGTTGAGTTGATAAAGAACTTATGGAGAAAGAAGAAAGAAGCAATGCCTACTTACTCTTGAAGTAATGAGGGACATTGACAAGAGGCCGTTTTTAGGTCACATTTTTGGGTTGAGCCTAGAAAGTGCGCATTGCTATCTGCAAGACCTGTTGGAATGAGTAGAGGACTTTGCTCCCGCCTGCCGCTGCCTGCCACTTAGCATAGGTTGAAGGCAGTGTTGCTGCTGTTTTGCTGCCTCCTCACTGGTTTGGCAGCTGATATGTCACTTTCTGTACTTGGCTGAGGAGCACCAGCCAAGTACAGTTTAATTACACCTGCATTGTTTTTCTGTTGTTTGTACAGACTATTTTTTGTTTCCTTCATATCTTGTTTGTCAGTAAGCACTTGTGTTCAAGCAGTGTTCACACACGGGTTTGGTTTCCGAGTTTGCCTTTCACTTTGTCCTTACTTTACATAATCAGTAAATACATGTAGTGTGTGTTTTAGACATTTTTCTGAGGCTTTATACAGCATGAAATTGACCCAGGTATTGAATCCTGAAAAGCGGCTTTAAACACACAGTGGGAGAGCCGATATTACAATATTCTCTGCACTCGGGGAAACTCACCCCATAATGCTTTGCATGCATTCCTTGTACAACACATTTTTGGCCATAACTCAGCTTGTGGTGGTCCTAAGGCAATGGGACCACCACCAAAACAGTCAGAAAGATGGGCTCTTCCGGTCCAGGCCATCTTGTGGGTCACACTAGGTTAAAGGGGGCCCAAAAATCATAAGAACTTCCACCATTCAATGTATTGTTAAATTCTATTATAGCTGGAACTTTTGTTTTGATGGCTGATTTTGTTGTAAGGTTCTTATTTGTGATAATATTCTGACAGCTTTTCTCAGCCTGTGAATGTGTGATGCATTATGCTCTTCAAGGGCTGAAGGGGAATAATTGCCTCAAAGCACTACTAGCTCAGTAGGCTCCACAGGGATATCTAGCCACGACTAGTGATACTGCCCTTTCTGCTGTTGACTCTACAGGGACATTTAGCCACGACCAGTGGTATTGCACCTTCTGCTAATGGGCACACACAGTTTATTTCTGATAAAGGTTTAATGTGCGCATGGCTAAATATTTCAGCCATTTCACTGAGGACCTGGTACTTCTCCAGCCGTTTCTGGGTTTGGGGTACATTCTGAGCAATTTAAGTAAGGAGAGGTTCTGGCAGCGTTCTGTGACACTATACTCTGAGTGCTTTTGGCTCCACAAGGACATATAGCCACAACCAGTGGTACTGCACCCTCTGCTGTTGACTCTACTGAGACATCTAGCCACAGCCAGGGTACTGCACCTTCTGCTTTTGACTCTACAGGGACATCTAGCCACAGCCAGGGGTACTGCACCTTCTGTTGTTGACTCTACAGGGACATCTAGCCATCACCAGTTGTACTGCACCTTCTGCTGTTGACTCTATAGGGACATCTAGCCACAACCGGTGGTACTGCACTTTCTGCTATTGACTTTACAGGGACATCCAGTAATGACCTGCGGCACTGCACCCTTGTGCCTCTGACTCCACAGTTGAATATTTAAAAGGCCTTCTAGGCCTGAAAATGTGTAACACACTATGCCCTCAAGGGGCTGATTATATGGTTACACTGCAATGTTTTTTGTCACTCTTTTTTCATGTGATTATGCCCTTTAGGGGCTGACTATGTGGTTACATGACCATGTTTCTTCCGAATGCGATTTTTAATGTGGTGCTCTGTAGAGGCTGTTTGGACCATTACAGTATAATGCAAAGTGTATGAAGGAATACACAAACACAGTTTATTTCTGATAAAGGTTCAATGTGTGGCATGGCTAAATATTTCAGCCATTTCACTGAGTACCTGGTACGTCTCCAGCCTTTTCTTATTTAGGGGGACATTCTGAGTTTCTGACGTCAGAAGAAGTTCTGACAGCGTTCTGTGACACTGTACTCTGAGTGCTTTTGGCTCCATAGGGACATCTAGCCATGGCCAGTGGTATTTCACCTTCTGCTGTTGACTCTACAAGGACATCTTGCCATGACAGTGGTACTGCACCTTCTGCTGTTGACTCTACAGGGACATCTAGCAATGACCAGTGGTACTGCACCTTCTGCTATTGACTCTACAGGGACGTCTAATAACGACCTGTGGCACTGCAACCTTGTGCCACTGACTCCACAGTTAAATGTTATTTAAAAGGCCTGCTAGGCCTGAAAATGTGTAATACACTATGCCCTCAAGGGACTGATTAGATGGTTACATTACAATGTTCTTTTTCATTCTTTTTTTATGGGATTATGCCCTCTAGGGGGTGAATATATGGTTACATGACCATGGGCCAGATGTATCAAACATTTTTGCGATCTCAAAAATGTGTTTTGGTATGTAACAAGACCAATTTGCGATTCAGTAACTTGTTACCAAATCGCACATTGGATTTGCGACTACATACCGATTCGGTATTAGGAAGGGGCGTGTCAAGGGCGTGTCAAGGGTGTCCCTTCCTAATACCGAATCACAGAGGTATGTATGATTGTTTTTTGACTGTGAATGCGGTTGAAAAACAATCGCAGTTACCACCTGACCCATTTGCAAAGGGGAAGGGTTCCTCATCGGACCCCTTCCACTTTGTGAATACATCTGAAAATGTTTTTAAGAACAGGCAGTGGTCCCATGGATGACTGCCTACTCTTACAAAATAAAAGAAAACTTTTCATTTTTCTTTGTTAAACGCATCCTGTTTTCCTTTACGGAAAATGGCCTGCATTTAAAAAAAAAAGATTGCTTTATTGAAAAGCAGACCATTACAGTCTAATGCCAAGTGCATGAAGGAATGCACAAACACAGTTTATTTCCAATAAAGGTTGAGGGCCAGATTTATGCTGCTCTTGCTCTGTTCCAACACCACATTAGTGTCATATTTGTGAAGCTAATGTGGCATTGGAAGGGGAAAAATGCTGCGTCATATCTACAAAGTGGCGCAATGCACCAGGCATAAGGTATGCAAGGGGGGAGTTCTGGCGCTGGGGGGCGTAAAAATGGCACAAAGGAATCTATGCGATTCCGTTGCTCTATTTTTATCAGCATTTTTTAATGCCTGCTAACTGCAGGCATTAAACAGAGACTCCCATTGATTACAATGGGCCCCTGGGTGCTTTGCAGGATTAGCGTCAAAAAATGTTATGCTAATCCTGCAAAGTGCCGGACTAGCATAAAAAATTATGACTCTAGTCATCCTAACTACTGCCATGGTGGCATTAGGGGCGCGCTAAGGGAAGCAAGAAAAGTGGCACTGCACTGAGTGCAGTGCCACTTTTCATAAATCTGCCTCTTAATGTGCTGCATGGCTAAATATTTATAAGGACCCAAGAGCGAGGTTGTCATTATCATTTACAATGCCAACAGCTCTAACTCACACATTTCATGCCTGTGCAGCAGCTTATGGGCCTTAGAAACTGACCACCATCAAAATTCAATGTGCATGTTGCAGAGTGCTGATTGCTTGCATGTGCCCACTCGGCTACCTTCTTTGAGGGCCTGTCGAGTCTTGAGTCTGGCAACACAAAACAAGCTCCACAAATGTAAACACTACACATTTTGCGATGCATGGAAGTCCATCTTAAGTGATTGAGAAGGTGCTGATTGATTTAAATGCACTTCTTGCTTATTACTGGATATAGATTTCGTCCAGCCTGTTGGTTACAGTGACTGGCACACCTTTATTAAATATGTCATGCTCTAGCACATCCTGAAGTAACATCCTTTGTGCATTTTGGTGTAGGTGCAGCCTGTTACTAGGGTATTTTTTTACTGTGACAGGCACATCTTCATTAAAGATTGCACACCCGTTAGTAACAGCTTGGGTGCGGCCTGATACTGGTGTATGTTACAGTGACAGGCACATCGTCATCATATATTGCAAGTTCTGATTAAAACAATTTAAGAAGGGAGTCACCATGAGTACAGGTTACACTGATAGGCACATCTTCTGTGTATTCCTCCAGCCTATTCTTGCGATCAACTTTTTACTAGATGTTTTTACAAAAACATTCAAGTGAGATTTTTCACTTGTACAAATCCGCCATTAGATAAAGCAGTAGAAATAGCCAATGCAGATCAAAATTTGAAGGATTTAGCTGAAAAACTCAACAAAACAGATGATGCTGTTTTGTTAATTAAAAGCAATAAGTCTTATGCTAAAAAGTCTCTGGACAGTATACAGAGGAACAGCTTTTAGTTCCGGAAACATATGTTATCGTTATGGATCCAAATTCCACATTGTTTCCAGTAAGCAGTGTCCTGCTTTCATCAAGGAGTGTGGGCTCTCTGGTCATTTTACCAGAATGTGCCGGTTGAGCAATAAGAAGAGAAATGTGAATTTAGTAACTGAGGATTGTGACCAGGGTTTATCTGATGACAGTAACAATTTGTTGCTGTGTGTAAGAGTGCAAGGGCAGGATGAATCAAGTTCTGGGTGCACTCTGATGACACAAGAGGAGGACATCAATGATCTTAATGATCAGTGTATTGTGTTAGAATTCATAATGATGACATACCAAAATCTAAGGATTCAGTAGAAATTGTCTAAGTGGGTGACATAATGATAACATTATTGATCTACTCTGGGTCCAAATTGACTATTATTTCAAAAGAAACTGTTCTCAATAACAATATGAATGAGGTGTCTTTACCACCAAGTGTCACCCCTCAGGGGTAGGATGGCACCAAACTGACTTGGTGGGATTCTTTGAAACTGTCATTTGTTTCAGGTTTCTCGAGGTGCAAGGGAAAGTGTATCTCTCACAATGAAGGCCTTATATTTTTGGTTTGCATTATCAAGCCTGTTTAGTTATTATTCTTAAACCTTGTGGTGCACATCAAATCTTGACGATTGTAGAAGGTCAACCTACTATGTAGGGGGATTGTTTACACACACTACTAGAGAAAGATGGAAACATCTTTGATGAACAGCTGGGAAGGCTGAATGAGTTTCAAATATGTCATCAAATTAAAGGATGGGAGTGTTGCAGTCAAGCATAAGTTGAAGGGGTGACATTGAGCGTGGGAGATACCTTTATTAATGTGTTGGACAATTTATACAAAGAAGGGGTGATTGAACCAACAGGGTCGCCTCCCTGGGTATCACCTATGCAGTGGCTCGTTAAAAAACCCAATGAAATCAGAATGTGCATTAATCAAATATTATCAGGTTGTATTGGCAAAGGAATCTAGGCATTTAATTGCCTTTGTCACACCTAATGGCATGTATCAGTTTTTTATGATGCCTTTTTGACTCTGTGAAAGGGTTAAAGGGTATGTTTGTTTGTCAAGACAATATTCTAATTTTTGGAAAAAGATTACTTAGAACACCAAGTTGGGTTTCATGCTGTATTAACTGCACTGGATGAGAGGTGTTTGAGATTAAAGAAAGACAAATGTGATATTGGGGTGTGTAAAGTCATGTATTTGGGCCATGTGGATTCTAGCAAGAGGACTGGTCCACACCCAGGTTTATTGAAAGCCATTGAAGATGTACCAATTCCCTTGGACAAAATCAATTAAAGGTGTTTTTGGGTATGTGTGAATATTACACCAAGTTTGTGAGTAGATTTTCAACTATTGCTAAATCTCTTCTTGCATTGTTAAAAATCAATGTCAGATTTGTGTGGGGTGAGTCATAGATGTTTGTGTTCAAGGAGATCAAAAAGGATTTGACCAATGCTCCTTTGTTGAATCCATTCACTCCTTGTGAAAGGCTTACAGTGACCGTGGATGCAAGTGGTGTTGGACTGGGTGCCGTACTGTCTCAGGAGAGAGGAAATGATGAGCGCACTGTTGTGTTTGCATCTCCTACTCTCAGGCCACTTGAAAGACAGTACTCAGTCATTGAGGGCAGGATGGTAGCGTGTGTAGGCAGTAGAGTGATTTAGAGCTTATGTGTGGGGTATTAGGTTTAGGCGCAGATTAGATCATAAGCCATTGATACCTTTTCTAAGTAGGACAATGCACATTTCACTAAAGCCACTGCTAGATTATTGAGGCTGAGCATGAGGTTGCTTGAGTATGATTTTTTGTTGAATTCATACTTGGTGGAAATAGACTGTCTTTCCAGGAGAAAATGAAGAAGCGGATGAACTGCAGGGCTTTGAGTGCATGGTTGGCAGGGTATTTTGATTAAATAATAAATGTGTCAGTGAAAAGGGGTGTCCAGGATCTTGTGCTCTACAAAGTGGTGGAATATACAAGAAATGTTTGCCCATTGGAAGTGTTAGAAATGGGGTCTCTGGTTGGCAGTTTGCACTCTATCCATGCAGAGACCCTCACTCTAGTCAGGGAAGTGGAGATACACACTTAAGATAGCCCCTGCTCCACCCCTTGGTAGCTTGGTAGCTTGGCACAAGCAGTCAGGCTTATCTCAAAGGCAATGTGTAAAGGATTTGTACTAAAACACACAGTAATACAGTGAACACATTACTAAATGGACACCACACCAGTTTAGAAAACTAGCCAATATTTATCTAAATCAAACAAGACCAAAATGACAAAAATCCAACATACACAAGTAAAGCTATGAATTTTTCAAATAAAATGAGTCTTACTCCATAGGAAACAATGGGTGCATTGATGTTACACAAAGTACCTGGTTTGTGTCAAAAATAAAGGCGCACGTGCAAGTGTGTGTCAGAAAAGTCAGCGATGCGTTGATTCCTTACTCGCAAGTGAGGCTGTGTGTCGTTTCTTCTTCGGTTGGGTAGATGATGCATTGCTTTTCTCTTCCGCAAGACAGCGTTGCATCAATTTCTGGAGGGGCACCTTTGATCCAGGCAGGTTCACGTTGATTATGATGCCCATCGACGATGCATGGGAAATCCGTCCACACTGTTGGAGAACTGGGCTGTTTGGGGGTTGCACCGATTTCTGCAGCTGCAAGCGGGTGTTTTGTCATTTTTCCAGCCTTGATGCAGGTGATGCATTGATTTCCCAGTTGCAATGCAGGTGGTGTGACGATTACTCAGCAGGTGGTGCACCAAATCTTTCCCCGCACTGCTCCTGTGCATGGATTTCCACCTTGTTTCCACGAGCTTCACCTTTCAAGGGCCCAGGGACTGGATAGGGCACAACTTTACAGGATAGAATCTCAGCAGATAGTTCAGGTTCTCACAGAGAAAGTCATTGATGGCCCTAAGACTTCAAAACAGGAGGCAAGCTCAATCCAAGCCCTTGGAGACACTTCAGAAGCAGGAATCTACCACAAAGTCCAGTCTTTGTCCTCTTTCAGGCAGAAACGGCAACCGCAGGCCAACCCAGCAAAGCACAGTCACAGGCAAAGGGTCAGTATTCTTCCTCCAGCTCTTCTCCTTGGCAGAGGTTCCTCTTGAGTCCAGAAGTAATCTCATAATCTGGGGTCACAGAATGGTTCAAGCAAGAAAATGCCCACTTTCTATAAGTGGCATTTTCAAACTGACAATTAGAAAACAACTTTACCAAAAGATGTATTTTTAAATTATGATTTCAGAGACCCCAAACTTCAGATCTCTATCTGCTTACAAAGGGTAACTACACTTAAAAGTTATCTAAAGGGAGCCCTCATGTTAAACTATGAGAGAGATAGGCCTTGCAACAGTGGAAACCCAATTTGGCTGTATTTCACTATCAGGACATGTAAACCCCATCACTACATGTCCCACCTTTACCATACACTGCACCCTGTCCGTGCGGCTACCTTGGGCCTACCTTAAGGGTGCCTTACATGTACAAAAAGGCAAGGTGTAGGCCTGGCAAGTGGATACACTTGCCAGGTGGAATTGGTATTTTAAAACTGCCCATACAGACACTGCAGTGGCAGGTCTGAGCCATGTTTACATGGCTACTCATGTAGGTGGAGCAATCAGTGCGGAAAGCCCAATGACACCATTTGATTTACAGGCCCTGGGCACCTCTAGTGCACTTTACTAGGGACATACTAGTAAATCAAATATGGCAGTCATGGAACAGTCAATTATACATATAGACCCATATTTATACTTTTTTGGTGCCACAGTTGCATCACTTTTTGACACAAAAACAGCGCAAACCTACAAAATACTATTATATTTTGTAAGTTTGTGCCGCTTTTGCGTCAAACAATGACGCAAAGGCGGCACAAAAAAAGTATAAATATGGGCCATGGTTTACAAAGAGACCACTTGCACTTTAGCACTGGTAAGCAGTGGTATAGTGTCCAGAGTACCAAAATCCTGAAGGGAGATGGACCACCTCACAGTTTTGGGTTCTCAACCCTCATCTTCATTAACCATCCGAGGGGCCTGTGGCTTGTTTGAACCCGGAAGTGGGTCCCAAACCAGTAGGGTCGTAGATTCTTTATTGCCTAGACCATATCAAAAGCTTATTGCTCAATTACACTCCATTTATTTTCCCAGGGAAGTAACCTCCTACTAATGAAGGCTACAGGCTGGTCTAGGCCCTCTTCATTTAGCTGTCCAAGTACTGCTCCCACACCATGCTCTGGAAGATCAGTCTGCACAACAAACTTCTTGGAGAAGACAGGCGCCTTCAGCACGGGTACCGTGCACATGGCTGCCTCCAGGGCATCAAAAGCTGTCTGGCAAGCCTCGGTCCAGATCACTTTTTGGGTTGCTTCTTGGAGATTAATTAATTCAAGGGCGAAAGAATAGTGCCATTCCCCTTGAGAAACCTCCTGTAGTTTCCTGTGAGACCCAGAAAGGCTCTCATGTCTGTCTGGGTCTTGGGAGGCTCCCAAGCTAGAATGGTATCAATCTTTGGCTGTAAGGGTACCACCTGTCCACTCCCCACCTGGTGTTCTAAGTACACCACAGAACCATGCCCTATTTGGTACTTACTCACCTTAATAGTGAGGCCTGCGTTCTGCAGAGCCTTCAACACTTTGCAGAGGTGCTGCAGGTGTTCTTCCCAGCTTGACCTGAACACAGCAATGTCATCCAGTTAGGCTGCGTTGAAATCCTCCAATCCAGCAAAAACCTGGTTAACCAACCTCTGAAAGGTGGCAGGGTCATTGTTCATTCCAATGGGCATTACCCTGAACTGGTAATGCCCATCTGGAGTGGAAAATGCAGACCTCTCCTTTGCCCCCTCAGTTAGAGCAACCTGCCAGTACCCAGACGTTAGTTCAAACATGTTGTGAAACTTGGCAGCTCCCAACCAATCAATGAGCTCATGCGCTCAGGGAATGGGCTGAGCGTCACTCTTCGTGATGGCGTTGAGTCCATGGTAGTCCACACAGATCCTCAGTTCTGGAGTGGCATTGGGGCAGCAAACTCAAGAATTGGAGAACTCAATAACCCGTACTGGTAACATCTTGGACACCTCATCCTTGATGCTAGCCCTGACCGTGTCAGTCACCCTGTAAATCTTTTGTTTTACAGGTGGACTGTGCCCAATGTCTACATCATGTGTAAACAAATGAGTGACCCTGGAACCAAGGAAAACAATGAGGCAAACTGTCCCAACACCTGACGACAGTCCTTCTGTTGCTCTGGGGTCAGTGAGGGGGAGCAGTATACACCCTCCACAGACCCATTGTTCTCCTGAGCAGACCTGAGGTCAGGAAGAGACTCACTCTCTTCCTCCAGCACATCATAAGTTGCTAGGAGCATTGTCAATTCAAACCCCTCAAAGTGAGGTTTGAAGCGGTTCGCATGCAGGACCCCTAAGAGGTTCCTTGGAGTCCACAAGTTCACCAGATAGGTGTCCTCACTCTTGTGCGCCACCAGCTCAAAAGGCCCAGTCCATTTGTCTTAGAGAGTACAAGTCTCCACAGGGGCCATTACCCACACTTTCTGGCCAGGCTAAAACTCAACCAGAGTGGCATTCTGGTCATTACAGTGTTTCATGTCCTCCTGGCTTGCTTCCAGCTTCTCTTGGGTGAGCTTCCTGAAGAGGACTGTCTGGTTCCTATAAGCCAACATGTAGCTCAATATATCCCGGGGGCTTAGTGGAGGCTTTCTCCAAGCCCTCCTTTACAGGCGCAGAAGTCCCCTCACAGGGTAGCCATACAAGAATTCAAAGGGGCTAAAACCAAGTCCCTTTTGTGGCACCTTCCTGCAGGCAAACAGATGGCATGACAAAAGGACATCCGACTTCCACCTCATGGGCTTTGACAGGCCCATAGTCATGCCCTTCAGGGTTCAGTTGAATCTCTCAACCAAACCATTTTCTTGGGGGTGTAAGGAGTGGTGAACTTGTATGTCATCCCCCATTCCTTCCACAGAGACTTCATGTAAGTAGATATGAAGTTGGTACCCCTGTCAGATACCCCTTCCTTCGGGAACCCCATGCAGGTAAAACCCCCCATCAATGCTTGGCCCACCACAGGCACTGTGACTGATCTAAGAGGTATAGCTTCTGGGTACCAGGTGGCAAGGTCCGCCAAAACTAGGATAAACCTGTTGCCCATGGCTGTCATGGGGTCCAGAGGCCCCACAATGTCAATACCCACCCTTTTAAAGGGGGTGCTGACTACAGGAAAAGGTTGGAAGGGAGCCTTACATTTCCCCCCACTATTGCCACTCGCCTGACAACTCTGATAAGATCTACAGTGCATATCAGATTGCCTGTGCATTTTGGCCCAGAAAAAAGTGGGTGACAAGCCTTTCAAAGGTCTTCTCCTGCCCCAAATGATCAGTTAAAGGCACATCATGAGCCAGAGCCAGTAGGAAGGCTCTGAAGCACTGAACCACCAGTACATGGACTGCCCTAGGCTCAGCAACCTTAGGATCACTATATAGGAGGCCATCCTCCAAATAAATCAAGTGTGACCCAGACTCCTTGTCAGATGCCTTATCTGCAGCATGCTGCCGCAAACCGTCTAGAGTAGGGCATGTTTTCTGTGCCTCACAGAATGCCTTCCTGGTGGGACCCCCTTCCTGTTGCCATTGAGTCAGCTCAGGCATCTCCCCCAGCTCATCCCCCTGTTCCCCTGTAGGCCCTGGGGCATCCCTCTCATGTTCAGCCTCCTCCCAGATCGTGAGAACGTCTGGGGCAGATTTCCTGTGCCCCTTGCCCTTCCTCCTCTGTCAGGCACCTGGGCCACTCTTTCAGGCTTCAGGGCCTCCTGATCACCCTGACAGGCTGCCATTGACCTGTTAATCACACATGCCTACCCAGGCAGACTCAACATCTCCAAGTGGGACCTCCATTCCACCTCCTTCCAAGGGGAATCCTCCAGGTCATTGCCAAGTAGACAATCAACAGGCATGGTTGGACTCACAGCTACCCTCAAGGAACCTGAGACCCCCCAACTCAAAAGGAGCCAGCACTACTTTGCATAGGTGATCTGAGTTATCTACTGCAACTACTTGCTGAAGTGCATGGGGAGCTACCTGCTCTTCAGACACTAGGGGGCATATTTATACTCCGTTTGCGCCAAATTTGCGTCGTTTTTTTCTACGCAAATTCGACACAAAACTAACTCCATATTTATACTTTGGCGTTAGACGCGTCTAGCGCCAAAGTTCATGGAGTTAGCGTAATTTTTTTGCGTGAACACCTTCCTTGCGTTAATGATATGCAAGGTAGGCGTTCCCGTCTTAAAAAATGACTCCGATGCATATGCGTCGTATTTATACTCCCGGGCAAAAATGACGCCCGGGAGTGGGCGGGTCTAAAAAACCTGCATTAGCGCCGGATTTTAACGCCTGGGTCAGGGCAGGCGTTAAGGGACCTGTGGGCTCAGGATGAGCCCAGAGGTGCCCTCCCCTGCCCCCAGGGACACCCCCTGCCACCCTTGCCCACCCCAGGAGGACACCCAAGGATGGAGGGACCCACCCCAGGGACATTAAGGTAAGTTCAGGTAAGTATTTTTTTTTTATTTTTTTTGTGGCATAGGGGGGCCTGATTTGTGCCCCCCTACATGCCACTATGCCCAATGGCCATGCCCAGGGGACAGAAGTCCCCTGGGCATGGCCATTGGGCAAGGGGGCATGACTCCTGTCTTTGCTAAGACAGGAGTCATTTCAATGGGGGTTGGGAGTGAAAAAGAAATGGCGCAAATCGGGTTGAGGCGATTTTTTTGCCTCAGCCTGACTTGCACCATTTTGGGACGCCCATACTCCATTTTCCCCCTACGCCGGCGCTGCCTGGTGTACGTCGTTTTTTTTAACGCACACCAGACGGCGCCGGCGGCTAACGCCGGCTAACGTCATTCAATAAATACGGCGCCCGCATGGCGCTTCAGAATGGCGTTAGCCGGCGCTAATTTTTTTGACGCAAAACTGCGTTAGCGCAGTTTTGCGTCAAAAAGTATAAATATGGGCCTAGGTGACTTCTCACACTAGTTACACTGGCTCCTGTGTCTCTCAGAGCCTCCACCCTTTGTCCATTGATGGACACCCACTGCCTGTACCTTTTAGTGTTCTCAAGCACAAGGGTCCTCAGACCCACCTCACTGTCCCCTAATGAGACAAGGGTCATCTTAGCTGGCTCCCACCCTTCTCCTGGAACCAGCTCCTCCCCAAGAGCTACACTGGCCAAACCCTGTGATTGAGCACCAGTGGTCGCCTGTGTCCCCTTGGGACATTTGGGATCCCCCCTCAAGTGACCCACCTAATCACATGCATAGCACCTGTGGGGACCCCTGTCTGCAGGTTTCCCTGTAGAGACCCATGGTTTATTTTTAACTGGGGCCTGGAAGTCTTTACCCTAGGAACTAGGTCGGGCCCTTTAGAGAACTTCCCCTGTTTACCCTTAACCCCCCCCAACTTCTTCTGATGGGCACCCTTGGCGGAGTCTCCCCCATAGCTCATATGGACCCTGGTGCTTTTCCACCAGTCCGCTTCCTGAGCAAGCTTCCTGGGGTCAGTCAGCTTGCTATCAATTAGGTGCTGGTGCAGCTCTGGAAAACAAAGACTATACAAGTGCTCCCAAGCAATCACATTGCACAGCCCCTCATAAGTTGTCACATTCACCCCTCTCACTCAATCATCTAGTGACCTACAAAAAGAGTTTACACACTTTAACCAAGTTTGGGATTCCTTCTTCTTATACAACCTAAACCTTTCCTTATACTGCTCAGGAGTAAGACCATATCTGGTGAGTAGGGTGTCCTTCATGATAGAGTAAGGGAGTCCCTGAGCATCCCCTAAGGATGTCAGAGTGTCCCTCCTCCTCTACTTCAAAGTGCTTCCACAGACCCGTCCTCCCAATGTGCTTCAGGGACCATGTTCATGTAGAGAGGAGATTCATACCCCTTCAACCACAGATAAATGTCATCCTCCCTCTTATAATCTTTTACTATGTCCATTGGAATGTGTACCCTTCTCTCAGGCTGCTTTGAGATACTGCTGCCACCACCTCTGCTGGACTGGCTCCTTTGGTCCATCTCCCTCAAACTTAACTTAATTCATGAGCCAACAAGCATATTTTTCTCTTCTATGACCAACCTGCTTTCTTCCATCTCCATTTGAAGTTTGTGGAATTCAAACTGATGCACCCTCTCTGCTTGTCTGTCTTGGAACTCCTGAGGGGCCAGACCTTTGGATGAAACACTACTGCCTTCCCTAGAGAACCAACCCCCAGGCAGAAAAGGGTTACCCAATCCCACGTTATGAACACTCTGCACCTTCTCACCCTCATTCTCCTCCTCTGTGTGCCCACCAGCCTCCTTTGGCTGCCACCCAGGTCCTCAATGCCTTTTGCAGCTCCTCATTCCTGGCGGAGCTCTTGATTGGGTAGGCAAGATTCTTACAAAATTGATTAAGTTGAACCACTGTGTGCTCCTCCAGTTTCTCCAACTCAAACACAGCTTTTGTAGCCATGCTGGTGCAGCCCCAGATTGAGACATCCTTGTGAGGTTCAATAAAAATGCAGAGTTCCTAAAATAAGAGTGTTCCAAGAAAAAAAACACAAAAAAGGAAGAAGAAAAATCCAAAAAGAGAAAAAGCAAAAACAAGAAGTATGTGGTCACATAATAGTCTGCAATGAAAACAGTAGTGTACACTTAATCACTGAATGTCAATTACAAATGCAAGTTCTATACTCACCACTGATCACCAATGTTAGAAATGGGGTCTCTGGTTGGCAGTCAGTTTGCACTCTGTCCAAGCAGGGACCCTCACTCTAGTCAGGGCAGGGGAGATACAAACTTAAGATAACCCCTGCTCACCCCCTTGGTAGCTTGGCACAAGCAGTCAGGCTTCTCTCAAAGGTAATGTGTAAAGGCTTTGTACCAAAACACACAGTAATACAGGGAAAACACTACAAAATGGAAGCCACATCAGCTTAGAATATTAGCCAAAATTTCTCTAAATCAAACAAGACCAAAATGACAAAAATCCAACACACACATGTAAAGATATGATTTTTTAAAATAAAAAGAGTCGTACTTCATAGAAAATGATGGATGCGTTGATGCTACACAAATTACCTGGTTTGCCTAAAAAAATAAGTCCGCACAGGCCAGCGTGCGTCGGAAAAGTCAGCAATGCGTTCATTCCTTATTCGCAAGTGAGGCCGTGCGTCGTTTCTTCTCCAGTCGGGTAGTCGATGCATCGTTTTCCTTTCCCACAAGAGAGCCATGCCTCGATTTCTGGACAAGCACCTCGGATCCTTACAGGTTCACGTTGATTTTATCACCCAGCCACGATGCGTGTGAAATCCGGCTGCATTGTGATGGAGAATGGCGTCAATTTCAGCAGCCGCAAGCGGGTATTGCATCGTTTTTTCAACCGGTGATTTGTTGATTTCCCACCCGCAATGCAGGTGGTGCGACGAGTTCTCAGCAGCGATGCAGGTGGTGCATCATTTTTACAGCTGCATTGCAGATGATGCCTCAAAGTTTTCCCTGTATGGCTCCTGTGCATGAATTTCCACCTGGGTTCCACCAGCTTCACCTTTCAAGGGCCTATGGAATGGATAGGGCATCACTTGGCAGGGTAGGAATCTCAGCAGATAGTCCAGGTGCTGGCAGAGGAAGTCTTTGATGGCCCTAAGATTTCAAAACAGGAGGCCGGATCAATCCAAGCCCTTGGAGACACTTCACAAGCAGGAATATACCACAAAGTCCAGCCTTTGTCCTCTTTCAGGAAGAAGCAGCAACTGCAGGCCAACCCAGCAAAGCACAGTCACAGACAAAGGAGCACCACTCCCCCTCCAGCTCTTAAGCTCTTCTCCTTGGCAGAGGTTCCTCTTGAGTCCAGAAGTAATCTAATAATCTGCGGTTTTGAGTCCACTACTTATATTCCTTTCTGCCTTTGAAGTAGGCAAACATCAAAGGAAAGTTTCTGTTGTTCACAAGATCCTGCCTTGCCAGGCCCTGCTCCAGACACACACCAGGGAGCGCAGGCAAAGCCCATTCAGGTGCAAGTGTGAGCTCCTCCCTCCACTCTGGCCCAGATGACCCATCAGGATATGAGGCTACACCCCAGCTCCCTTTATGTCACTGTCTAGTGGATATTCAAAAACAGCCCACCTGTCAGTCTGACCCAGACAGGGAATACACAAGCAGGCAGAGTCACAGAATTGCTTAAGCAAGAAAATGGCCACTTACTAAAAGTGGCATTTTCAAACTGACAATTTAAAAACCAACTTTAACAAAAGATGTATTTTTAAATTGTGAGTTCAGAGACCCCAAACCCAAAATCTCCATCTGCTCCCAAAGGGGAAATTGCACTTAAAAGTTATTTAAAGGCAGCCCCCGTGTTAAACTATGAGAGAGCTAGGCAGTGCAACAGTGAAAACTGAATTAGGCAGTATTTAATTGTCAAGACATGTAAACCACATCACTACACGTCCTACCTTTAACACACACTGCACCATGCCCATGGGGCTACATAGGGCCTACCTTAAACGTGCCTTACATGGACAAAAAGGGAAAGTTTGGGCCTGACAGGTGGGTATACTTGCCAGTTCGAATTGGCAGTTTAAAGTTGCCCTCACAGACACTGCACTGGTAGATCTGAGCCATGTTTATAGGACTTCTCATGTGGGTGGCACAATCAGTGCTGCAGGACCATTAGCAGCATTTGATTTACAGGCCCTGGACACCTCTAGTGCACTTTACTAGGGGCTTACTAGTAAATCAAGTATGCCAATCATGGAAAATACAATTACACATATAGTTTACACAGAGAGCACTTGCACTTTAGCACTTTTCAGCAGTGATAAAGTTCCAAGAGTACCGAAACCAGCAAAATCAACGTCCAGCACACAGTCAAAACATAGGAAGCAGAGGCAAAAAAGACACGAGAGACCACGCCAAAGATGCCAGGTCTAACAGGAAGATGTTTTCTCCATGGAACTCCAGTTTCATAGCCAGGTGCTGTCAGAACTTTCATTAGAAGATTGGCTACTACTTAGAGCTTACACATTAATTCCTCCAAGAGATGTCAGAGAGGGACTAATGAGTATAAATCATGAGGGTCATCTTGACATGGCTATGACTAGGAAAAGACTGAGAGAATGTTTCTGGTGGCCAAGGATGGACAGCGATATGGAGGATTGGATTGGTAAATGCGGGACTGTGTGTCAAATGACAAGTGTTTGAAATGTGTGGCTCCACCAATAGTTATTCCTGAGATTCTTCAGAAGGTATAGGAGAGAGAAAGCATACATTTTATCAGACCTTTCCAGATTTTGCCTTGAGCCCAGTGATTCACTATTGTTCTAATTTAAAACTTTTAAAAGTTTTTCAAAGCTAAATTCATTCAAGAACCTAACACCAGAAGTGTAACAACGTTTCTCACCTATGTCTGTGCTAGAGAATTCTTCAGAACCTTTATCAGACAACCGTGTGCATTGTGTTTCACTTGAGATGGAGGTAGTTTTGATGGGAGCAGGAATTAAACACAAGAGATACAGTCTTTATCATCATCAGGGGAATGGATAGATTGAGAGGGCCAACATGATGGCCTCTGATTGTATTGAAGGTTTTGATGTGGTGGATGTGGTGCCTGCCATGGTCTGGTTGTATCGCAATACCCCACATAGTATGACCAGGGTTACGCCATTCACAGCTCCAAGTGGCAGGGGCAGTTAGGATTTGTTGAGGCCCACGTTGTTGAACAATCTATCTAAAGTCAAATCTAGAAATATGAATGCACATGATATTGAAATCACCAGGGATAGAATTTGGCAAAGTCAGGCAAAAATTAAATAGAGGTATGACATAATTAAAGGGTCTAAAACTGTGTTGTTTGAGAAAGATGATGATGTGTGAGTGAAGTTACCTGATTTAAAATGTGTTAAGGGAAAGTTGAGGTTTGGTTTTGCTTGTCATCTGGAAGAATTGAGCAGTATGGATCTGCAGTGAGAATATAAATTGGGCAGTGGTGGAACTGTGTGAGATTAGTTAAGGTGATGGACCCTGTACAGGCTTGCAATGAGTCTATTAGGAGCAAATCGATGAACCATGCAACTACTCCAATGGAGAAGCGGGTTTTAAACTTCCAGCAATATTCAGAGATTTTATCATGACCTAAAACATTGAGGTGTTTTCTGTTACCTTTAATGATGTTATTATTTTTATGTATAGTACTATAGTTTTGCAATTGTTATACAGAACTATCATGTGTTTTGCATTGTACTTTGTTTTTGTTATCATGACTTAAAACCTCAATGTGTTTTCTGTTACCTTTAATGGTGTTATCATTTTTATGTATAGTTGTGCAGTCGTTATCTAGAATTATCTTTTGTTTTGCATTGCACTTTTTTGCTGTCATTTTAACTTTTGCATTATTCATTATTGTAATGGGAATGAGGGTAAGTGTGTTATATCCATGGGTAAATTCATATTTGAATACCGGGAGAGCTGGCTCATGCCAGTGCCAGCTTGTGACACCTTCACGCTGTGCCACTGACCTTGACAGTTACATAGGAACATTTAGGTGGTGGTGCCCACAGTTAGCGATAGCAGAGAGCAGGTGTCAGCGACTGGCTGCCGGTATTTGGTGTATCTTTATTCTCCAAATAAACTACTTCTAATTCATGCTGAAGTCTGCCACCTATTACTCCACATACCACAAGGTTTCACTATATGGACTTCAAAGGTGTAGGTTTCTCGTGTTATGGTGATGGTCCTCAGCACACCCTGCTATGAAGAAAATCATAACAAATCTTTATCTTCTTCTCACTTCCATCAAATGAAAAGCGTGTGCTACAAGGATTTTTTCACAGCCTTTACTCATGTAGACATTTTTCTTTAAAAATGAAATGTTTCTAATGCACCATAGTGTGAAACACCACTAGACTTTAGTAAAAAAAGACCCCAAACTTAACCTGCTCTATTTTCACTAGGCTGTCTTCTTGTGGGTGTGGAATTCCTTTCAACAAAGCGTGACTGGTTTGAGCGGCCTTTTTTCATTTACATTGTTCCTCTTTTATTCATTAAGTGAGGAAATCCTGCTCTAAACAGGCTTGCCTTAAAACCTTCTAAGTTATTCCAATCACCTTTACAATTATGTAGCATGGTTTCTGTAAAGTGCATGTGTGCCCTTACACCAAGACCAGCCTGGTCTCAGTTCTTCCAGGATCTTTCTGCTGCATCATAGTCAGGAACTAGACAGTCTTTAGTTTCACCTCCAGCACTCCTCAGATTAGCGAGCATTGTATCTTAGACAAAGCCGTTTTTATGAGACCTACCCAAGATGGCCACCATCGAGGAATTCTGGGATTTGAAGCCGCTTATGAGTATTAATGTTAGCGAAGGATTGCGGGAGGGATCAAAGGTTCTGCTGGACCCAGAATTATGACACGCACCAATATTCAGCCTGTGCCATAATGTGCTGTACTCTGTTCTGGACAGCCTCACTAAAGTGCTTGATATTGACAATAGCACCAATATATCTTTCCCCTGAATTATATTCTACTGCCAGGACAGCCCAAGAGGAACTATTAGGAGATATGAAAATACTTATCAGTCTCCAATCCTGGATGTACAAGGATTCAAAACTATCCAAAACACTGAGGGGCATATTTATACTCTGTTTGCGCCGGATTTGCGTCGTTTTTTTTTACGCAAATCCGATGCAAAACTAACTCCATATTTATACTTTGGCGTTAGACCCGTCTAGCGCCAAAGATCTTGGAGTTTGCGTCATTTTTTAGCGTGGACAACTTCCTTGCGTTAATGATATGCAAGGTAGGCGTTCCCTTCTAAAGAATGACTCCGAGGCATGTGCGCCGTATTTATACTCCCAGGCAAAAATGACGCCCGGGAGTGGGCGGGTCAAAAAAAATGACGTCCAGCCACTTTTGTGTCATTTCTTAACGCCTGGTCAGGGCACGTGTTAAGGGACCTGTGGGCTCGGAAGGAGCCCAGAGGTGCCCTCCCATGCCCCCAGGGACACCCCCTGCCACCCTTGCCCACCCCAGGAGGACGCCCACGGATGGAGGGAACCATCCCAGGGAACTTAAGGTAAGTTCAGGTAAGTATTTTTTTTTTTTTTAAATTGTGGCATAGGGGGGCCTGATTTGTGCCCCCCCTACATGCCACTATGCCCAATGACCATGCCCAGGGGACATAAGTCCCCTGTGCATGGCCATTGGGCAAGGGGGCAGGACTCCTGTCTTTGCTAAGACAGGAGTCATGTCAATGGAGGGTGGGAGTAAGAAAAAATGGCTCAAATCGGGTTGAGGCAGATTTTTTGCCTCAGTCCGACTTGCCCCATTTTTTGACGCCCAAGCTCCATTTTCCCCTACGCCGGCGCTGCCTGGAGTGGGTCATTTTTTTTGACGCACACCAGTCAGCTCCGCCGGTTAACGTCATTCTATAAATAAGGCGCACGCATGGCGCTTTGGAATGGCGTTAGCCGGCGTTAAAATTTTTGACGCACAACTGCGTTGGTGCAGTTGTGCGTCAAAAAGTATAAATATGGCCCTGAATTCAAGCAGCTTTCTATAAAGCTAAAAAATATTTTTGGGTCAGAATTGTTTAACAAGCTGAAAAGTGCTGTCTTTTCACCTTCTCTCTCAACAACAATAACTTTGCTACAGTATATCCATCTCTCCATGATTCAGCATGAGGCAAATTTTCACCTACTGACATTAAAAAAGAAAATCAAACCTTTCTTGTAATCTAATTGTTATTTAACTGTAGCACATGCCCTGATGCTGTCAAGCTTAGGTAAACCTGTTTTTGTGGGCCTTTTACTAGCTACTCTCAAGTACCTGAAAGCTAGTTTCCATTCCACAGCCAAACTCTTATCACTCACTAGGTAATTGGACCA
Source organism: Pleurodeles waltl (assembly GCF_031143425.1). NCBI lineage: Eukaryota > Metazoa > Chordata > Amphibia > Caudata > Salamandridae > Pleurodeles > Pleurodeles waltl. Next base: position 464,540,089 of record NC_090439.1, read on the forward strand.
ATGTATCTTCATAAACTTATATTGGTTATTAATTCCAGCTGGAATGTAGCTCTCACTGGGATTCTTAACCAACAACTCCACGCACCACAGCACACCATCCTATCTCACCAACTTGCCTAGTGGAAAAACAGAGGTCATAAGCAAGGGCACTTTACTTCTGTAATATCAGAGACTCAAGATGGTATATGCAGAACACTACTTCCTCTCTGGAACTGGCTCTCTCATTGGTGTTGAAGGAACTAAGGACCAAACACTCACAACTATCATTTTAGAACAGCTGAAGATCCACCTTTTCAGGCTTTAACTAACTCAGAAACACTGAATACCCTCTCACACATAGACTTCCTACCCCTACTCACAGTCAGCAACACCCCTGGTGAGCCCACTATAGACTTTCTGTCTCTCTTAGTTCAACCATCTGTATCTCCTATATTGTTTCTTAACATTGGCTATGCCACTGTCAACATTGAGTTTGATCTCTCTAATGCTAAAAGTGCATTGTATGTATTGTTGCATTATCTCAAAACCTCACTGTCAGACTCCTGTTCTGAGGGCCATGTGGCAAGCAGGAGCTACTGGTCTTAATCGTGAAGGTTGAGACCTTTTACTCTTGCTGTCCTGGGGCCCTGTCTACCATGGGTTCTCAGCAACTGGACCAAGTACCCATTCAGCACTTGCCTCTCAGTGGTAGTATGAGTTGAGTAGTCCAATGCTTCTCTGGGGGTGAAAAGGAGGTAGACACAGGGGGGTGAACACAGGCTCAGAACTCAAAAAGTGTTTATAAGCAGCAACAAATGATTGTCCAGTGAAATATTTTTAGTTATGATGAATGGACTATTTATGTAGGTCCTCAAAGTGAAATAGAGCATACATGAACAAAACACACAACCTCCTGAGGTCAGGACTCGGATCACTGACAGAATATCGGAAACAAAAATATTGCGTGGGCAGAAAATGTTAAGGACCAAAATGTCACTATGCACAACTTTTTCATCAAATATTTTACTGCAAATATTACATTGATATTATCAGTGATGTTATCAAAGATGTCATGAGTGAAGTACTGGTGAATTTCTATGGTTCAGTACGCTTAAAATGTGAGCCTAACTATAACATCCCTGTAACCTTTGATTCTATAAGTGAATTTCTATGTTTTTTAATTCTATTTCCTAACTATAACATCCCTGTAACTTTTCTTTTCTTCAGTAAATTTCTACTGTAAAGTAATTTTCATTACTATATGTTAATCCAGCCACTACCGCACATGGCCTGTGTCCAGACCCTGCGGCCAACCCCCTAGCCACCCAGCTCCATGCTGCGCACGCCCCTTTGGATGTGCTCAACGGGAGGCGGCTGAGGCCTGTCTCTCTGGATGTGACAGGCTAAATCTGGGTGTGAAAGTGGTAGTGAGAGTGTCTGTCTGGGCATGAGAGGGGGTGCGTCAGTACTGTGTGGGTCTGTGAGTAGGTGCATAGGAGTTTCAGCAGTTCTGTGAGTGGGTGCGTGAGAGTCTGAGTTGGTCTATATGTGGGTGCATGAGTGTCTGAGTGGGCCTGTGAGTGGATGCATGAGGGTCTGAGTGCGGCTGTGAGCGGGTGCATGAGGGTCCGAGTTGGTCTGTGAGTGGATGCATGAGTGTTTGAGTGGGTCTGTGAGTGGGTGTGTAAGGATCTGAGTGGGTGTGTAAGTAAGAGAAAGAGATTGAAAGGGAGAGCGAGAGAGCACGAGATTGAAAGGGAGAGATAGAGTTGTTTAGGCTTTGATGGATGATATCATTAGAATGAGATATTTCTGGACAAACTGAAAAGAAAAATGTTTGTCAATTCAAAACTTTTGAAGTTTAAAATAAATTAAAGGAGGGAAATGATCACAGACACACCTTGCGTAGAACCCTCAACTGTTAGTGTGAGGATCTGTGACCTTAGCCATTAGGCCACAAGTGACTGCAAAAGCAAGCAGCTATGTCCTGGGGTTGGTTACCCTGGGACATAGCAGGAGCAGCCCTGGGAGGTGGCGGTCCCCAAGGCCTTCGGCGGCTTTATGAGGGTGACTGCCTGGCCCCACTTCAATGTCCATAGGCTCAGGGAGGTGGTGGTCCTCGGGGCTTGGTGAGGTCTCAAACGGACTCCTTTCACTCTTTTGGTATAACCCTGGGGCGGTGGTGTTCTCTGGGGCTGCACCTCCCTGGGGCTGTGGGGGGGGGGGCGGGCAGCCTCTCCACACACAGTTTTAATGAATGCCCTAGGGAGGTGGTGGTCCCTGGGGCTGCAGGGGGCTGTGCAGCCTCCCCGCACACAGTTTAATAAATGACCCAGGGAGGTTGTGGTCCCCAGGGCAGCGGGGAGGGGAGGCGAGCAGATCACCCCTGCATGATATTAGTTGTAAGCCCCAGAGAGCTGGCGGTCCTGGGGCCGTGGGGGGGCACTCAGTCCCCCCACACGCAATGTACTAAATACCCCAGGGAGGTGGTGGTCCCCAGGGCTGCGGGGGAGGGGTGGTACGCACTTCCTGCATTGTTTGTCTTCAGTGCCCCGGGGAGGTGGTGGTCCCTGGGGCTGCAGGGGGAGGGGTGGTACGCACTTCCTGCATTGTTTGTCTTCAGTGCCCCGGGGAGGTGGTGGTCCCTGGGGCTGCAGGGGGGTGGGCAGCACCCTTGCATTACAAAAAGCAATGCCCTCAGGACTTGGCCCACCAGGGGGCTTAGGTATTAAGAAGCATGGGAGCTTATGTTTCTTTTTAAAAAAAAGTTTTTGCAGTGGATTCCGTCATAATTCTGTGGCAAAAATATTTTTCACAAAGTGCTCTTTAGCCCTGGGGGGTCTTTCATGGACCCCAGCACAAGAGCTAAGGAGTTAGGGTGTCCCTACCTTGGCCCCTATTGTTTTTTAATGTTTTTTTCCTGGGTCTCAGCTGAAGCCAAGTCCCAACAAGGCTGCCAACACTTCCTTTTTGAAGTGTTGGAAGCCAATCAGATCTCAGCACGAGATCGGGAGGGGTTGCGAATCCTTCGCATCCCTAAATATACAAATTTGGATTTTCTTTAATTTCTCTAAAACTACTGAATTGATTTACATCAAATAGCAAAAAGATCTCTTTCTGGACCAAGAGCTACAGTTCTGTCAAATTTGGTGTAATTCCGACCAGTGGTTTTGGGGCTATCGATGTTCAAAATCCCTACAGAAAAATTAATGTGGAAAACGCGTTTTGGGACCCACCCCTTTTTCTCAGTCCCTATTTGACAGATCACTCCAAAACTTTCCAGTCAAGATACATATATGTGTAGATATACATAGTAAAGCTAACTTTGCTTCCCTATAGAAACTTACCTTTTTTGTCCTCCATATTCTTTACACAATATTTCATTTTAGTCCCACAAAATTACAATATTCCTCCAGGTCATTGCCAAGTAGACAATCAACAGGCATGGTTGGACTCACAGCTACCCTCAAGGAACCTGAGACCCCCCAACTCAAAAGGAGCCAGCACTACTTTGCATAGGTGATCTGAGTTATCTACTGCAACTACTTGCTGAAGTGCATGGGGAGCTACCTGCTCTTCAGACACTAGGGGGCATATTTATACTCCGTTTGCGCCAAATTTGCGTCGTTTTTTTCTACGCAAATTCGACACAAAACTAACTCCATATTTATACTTTGGCGTTAGACGCGTCTAGCGCCAAAGTTCATGGAGTTAGCGTAATTTTTTTGCGTGAACACCTTCCTTGCGTTAATGATATGCAAGGTAGGCGTTCCCGTCTTAAAAAATGACTCCGATGCATATGCGTCGTATTTATACTCCCTGGCAAAAATGACGCCCGGGAGTGGGCGGGTCTAAAAAACCTGCATTAGCGCCGGATTTTAACGCCTGGGTCAGGGCAGGCGTTAAGGGACCTGTGGGCTCAGGATGAGCCCAGAGGTGCCCTCCCCTGCCCCCAGGGACACCCCCTGCCACCCTTGCCCACCCCAGGAGGACACCCAAGGATGGAGGGACCCACCCCAGGGACATTAAGGTAAGTTCAGGTAAGTATTTATTTTTTATTTTTTTTGTGGCATAGAGGGGCCTGATTTGTGCCCCCCTACATGCCACTATGCCCAATGGCCATGCCCAGGGGACAGAAGTCCCCTGGGCATGGCCATTGGGCAAGGGGGCATGACTCCTGTCTTTGCTAAGACAGGAGTCATTTCAATGGGGGTTGGGAGTGAAAAAGAAATGGCGCAAATCGGGTTGAGGCGATTTTTTTGCCTCAGCCTGACTTGCACCATTTTTGGACGCCCATACTCCATTTTCCCCCTACGCCGGCGCTGCCTGGTGTACGTCGTTTTTTTTAACGCACACCAGACGGCGCCGGCGGCTAACGCCGGCTAACGTCATTCAATAAATACGGCGCCCGCATGGCGCTTCAGAATGGCGTTAGCCGGCGCTAATTTTTTTTACGCAAAACTGCGTTAGCGCAGTTTAGCGTCAAAAAGTATAAATATGGGCCTAGGTGACTTCTCACACTAGTTACACTGGCTCCTGTGTCTCTCAGAGCCTCCACCCTTTGTCCATTGATGGACACCCACTGCCTGTACCTTTTAGTGTTCTCAAGCACAAGGGTCCTCAGACCCACCTCACTGTCCCCTAGTGAGACAAGGGTCATCTTAGCTGGCTCCCACCCTTCTCCTGGAACCAGCTCCTCCCCAAGAGCTACACTGGCCAAACCCTGTGATTGAGCACCAGTGGTCGCCTGTGTCCCCTTGGGACATTTGGGATCCCCCCTCAAGTGACCCACCGAATCACATGCATAGCACCTGTGGGGACCCCTGTCTGCAGGTTTCCCTGTAGAGACCCATGTTTTTTTCTTAACTGGGGCCTGGAAGTCTTTACCCTAGGAACTAGGTCGGGCCCTTTAGAGAACTTCCCCTGTTTACCCTTACCCCCCCCAACTTCTTCTGATGGGCACCCTTGGCGGAGTCTCCCCCATAGCTCATATGGACCCTGGTGCTTTTCCACCAGTCCGCTTCCTGAGCAAGCTTCCTGGGGTCAGTCAGCTTGCTATCAATTAGGTGCTGGTGCAGCTCTGGAAAACAAAGACTATACAAGTGCTCCCAAGCAATCACATTGCACAGCCCCTCATAAGTTGTCACATTCACCCCTCTCACTCAATCATCTAGTGACCTACAAAAAGAGTTTACACACTTTAACCAAGTTTGGGATTCCTTCTTCTTATACAACCTAAACCTTTCCTTATACTGCTCAGGAGTAAGACCATATCTGGTGAGTAGGGTGTCCTTCATGATAGAGTAAGGGAGTCCCTGAGCATCCCCTAAGGATGTCAGAGTGTCCCTCCTCCTCTACTTCAAAGTGCTTCCACAGACCCATCCTCCCAATGTGCTTCAGGGACCATGTTCATGTAGAGAGGAGATTCATACCCCTTCAACCACAGATAAATGTCATCCTCCCTCTTATAATCTTTTACTATGTCCATTGGAATGTGTACCCTTCTCTCAGGCTGCTTTGAGATACTGCTGCCACCACCTCTGCTGGACTGGCTCCTTTGGTCCATCTCCCTCAAACTTAACTTAATTCATGAGCCAACAAGCATATTTTTCTCTTCTATGACCAACCTGCTTTCTTCCATCTCCATTTGAAGTTTGTGGAATTCAAACTGATGCACCCTCTCTGCTTGTCTGTCTTGCAACTCCTGAGGGGCCAGACCTTTGGATGAAACACTACTCCCTTCCCTAGAGAACCAACCCCCAGGCAGAAAAGGGTTACCCAATCCCACGTTATGAACACTCTGCACCTTCTCACCCTCATTCTCCTCCTCTGTGTGCCCACCAGCCTCCTTTGGCTGCCACCCAGGTCCTCAATGCCTTTTGCAGCTCCTCATTCCTGGCGGAGCTCTTGATTGGGTAGGCAAGATTCTTACAAAATTGATTAAGTTGAACCACTGTGTGCTCCTCCAGTTTCTCCAACTCAAACACAGCTTTTGTAGCCATGCTGGTGCAGCCCCAGATTGAGACATCCTTGTGAGGTTCAATAAAAATGCAGAGTTCCTAAAATAAGAGTGTTCCAAGAAAAAAAACACAAAAAAGGAAGAAGAAAAATCCAAAAAGAGAAAAAGCAAAAACAAGAAGTATGTGGTCACATAATAGTCTGCAATGAAAACAGTAGTGTACACTTAATCACTGAATGTCAATTACAAATGCAAGTTCTATACTCACCACTGATCACCAATGTTAGAAATGGGGTCTCTGGTTGGCAGTCAGTTTGCACTCTGTCCAAGCAGGGACCCTCACTCTAGTCAGGGCAGGGGAGATACAAACTTAAGATAACCCCTGCTCACCCCCTTGGTAGCTTGGCACAAGCAGTCAGGCTTCTCTCAAAGGTAATGTGTAAAGGCTTTGTACCAAAACACACAGTAATACAGGGAAAACACTACAAAATGGAAGCCACATCAGCTTAGAATATTAGCCAATATTTCTCTAAATCAAACAAGACCAAAATGACAAAAATCCAACACACACATGTAAAGATATGATTTTTTAAAATAAAAAGAGTCGTACTTCATAGAAAATGATGGATGCGTTGATGCTACACAAATTACCTGGTTTGCCTAAAAAAATAAGTCCGCACAGGCCAGCGTGCGTCGGAAAAGTCAGCAATGCGTTCATTCCTTATTCGCAAGTGAGGCCGTGGGTCGTTTCTTCTCCAGTCGGGTAGTCGATGCATCGTTTTCCTTTCCCACAAGAGAGCCATGCCTCGATTTCTGGACAAGCACCTCGGATCCTTACAGGTTCACGTTGATTTCATCACCCAGCCACGATGCGTGTGAAATCCGGCTGCATTGTGATGGAGAATGGCGTCAATTTCAGCAGCCGCAAGCGGGTATTGCATCGTTTTTTCAACCGGTGATTTGTTGATTTCCCACCCGCAATGCAGGTGGTGCGACGAGTTCTCAGCAGCGATGCAGGTGGTGCATCATTTTTACAGCTGCATTGCAGATGATGCCTCAAAGTTTTCCCTGTATGGCTCCTGTGCATGAATTTCCACCTGGGTTCCACCAGCTTCACCTTTCAAGGGCCTATGGAATGGATAGGGCATCACTTGGCAGGGTAGGAATCTCAGCAGATAGTCCAGGTGCTGGCAGAGGAAGTCTTTGATGGCCCTAAGATTTCAAAACAGGAGGCCGGATCAATCCAAGCCCTTGGAGACACTTCACAAGCAGGAATATACCACAAAGTCCAGCCTTTGTCCTCTTTCAGGAAGAAGGAGCAACTGCAGGCCAACCCAGCAAAGCACAGTCACAGACAAAGGAGCACCACTCCCCCTCCAGCTCTTAAGCTCTTCTCCTTGGCAGAGGTTCCTCTTGAGTCCAGAAGTAATCTAATAATCTGCGGTTTTGAGTCCACTACTTATATTCCTTTCTGCCTTTGAAGTAGGCAAACATCAAAGGAAAGTTTCTGTTGTTCACAAGATCCTGCCTTGCCAGGCCCTGCCCCAGACACACACCAGGGAGCGCAGGCAAAGCCCATTCAGGTGCAAGTGTGAGCTCCTCCCTCCACTCTGGCCCAGATGACCCATCAGGATATGAGGCTACACCCCAGCTCCCTTTATGTCACTGTCTAGTGGATATTCAAAAACAGCCCACCTGTCAGTCTGACCCAGACAGGGAATACACAAGCAGGCAGAGTCACAGAATTGCTTAAGCAAGAAAATGGCCACTTACTAAAAGTGGCATTTTCAAACTGACAATTTAAAAACCAACTTTAACAAAAGATGTATTTTTAAATTGTGAGTTCAGAGACCCCAAACCCAAAATCTCCATCTGCTCCCAAAGGGGAAATTGCACTTAAAAGTTATTTAAAGGCAGCCCCCGTGTTAAACTATGAGAGAGCTAGGCAGTGCAACAGTGAAAACTGAATTAGGCAGTATTTAATTGTCAAGACATGTAAACCACATCACTACACGTCCTACCTTTAACACACACTGCACCATGCCCATGGGGCTACATAGGGCCTACCTTAAACGTGCCTTACATGGACAAAAAGGGAAAGTTTGGGCCTGACAGGTGGGTATACTTGCCAGTTCGAATTGGCAGTTTAAAGTTGCCCTCACAGACACTGCACTGGTAGATCTGAGCCATGTTTATAGGACTACTCATGTGGGTGGCACAATCAGTGCTGCAGGACCATTAGCAGCATTTGATTTACAGGCCCTGGGCACCTCTAGTGCACTTTACTAGGGACTTACTAGTAAATCAAGTATGCCAATCATGGAAAATACAATTACACATATAGTTTACACAGAGAGCACTTGCACTTTAGCACTTTTCAGCAGTGATAAAGTTCCAAGAGTACCGAAACCAGCAAAATCAACGTCCAGCACACAGTCAAAACATAGGAAGCAGAGGCAAAAAAGACACGAGAGACCACGCCAAAGATGCCAGGTCTAACAGGAAGATGTTTTCTCCATGGAACTCCAGTTTCATAGCCAGGTGCTGTCAGAACTTTCATTAGAAGATTGGCTACTACTTAGAGCTTACACATTAATTCCTCCAAGAGATGTCAGAGAGAGGGACTAATGAGTATAAATCATGAGGGTCATCTTGACATGGCTATGACTAGGAAAAGACTGAGAGAATGTTTCTGGTGGCCAAGGATGGACAGCGATATGGAGGATTGGATTGGTAAATGCGGGACTGTGTGTCAAATGACAAGTGTTTGAAATGTGTGGCTCCACCAATAGTTATTCCTGAGATTCTTCAGAAGGTATAGGAGAGAGAAAGCATACATTTTATCAGACCTTTCCAGATTTTGCCTTGAGCCCAGTGATTCACTATTGTTCTAATTTAAAACTTTTAAAAGTTTTTCAAAGCTAAATTCATTCAAGAACCTAACACCAGAAGTGTAACAACGTTTCTCACCTATGTCTGTGCTAGAGAATTCTTCAGAAACTTTATCAGACAACCGTGTGCATTGTGTTTCACTTGAGATGGAGGAAGTTTTGATGGGAGCAGGAATTAAACACAAGAGATACAGTCTTTATCATCATCAGGGGAATATAAATTGGGCAGTGGTGGAACTGTGTGAGATTAGTTAAGGTGATGGACCCTGTACAGGCTTGCAATGAGTCTATTAGGAGCAAATCGATGAACCATGCAACTACTCCAATGGAGAAGCGGGTTTTAAACTTCCAGCAATATTCAGAGATTTTATCATGACCTAAAACATTGAGGTGTTTTCTGTTACCTTTAATGATGTTATTATTTTTATGTATAGTACTATAGTTTTGCAATTGTTATACAGAACTATCATGTGTTTTGCATTGTACTTTGTTTTTGTTATCATGACTTAAAACCTCAATGTGTTTTCTGTTACCTTTAATGGTGTTATCATTTTTATGTATAGTTGTGCAGTCGTTATCTAGAATTATCTTTTGTTTTGCATTGCACTTTTTTGCTGTCATTTTAACTTTTGCATTATTCATTATTGTAATGGGAATGAGGGTAAGTGTGTTATATCCATGGGTAAATTCATATTTGAATACCGGGAGAGCTGGCTCCTGCCAGTGCCAGCTTGTGACACCTTCACGCTGTGCCACTGACCTTGACAGTTACATAGGAACATTTAGGTGGTGGTGCCCACAGTTAGCGATAGCAGAGAGCAGGTGTCAGCGACTGGCTGCCGGTATTTGGTGTATCTTTATTCTCCAAATAAACTACTTCTAATTCATGCTGAAGTCTGCCACCTATTACTCCACATACCACAAGGTTTCACTATATGGACTTCAAAGGTGTAGGTTTCTCGTGTTATGGTGATGGTCCTCAGCACACCCTGCTATGAAGAAAATCATAACAAATCTTTATCTTCTTCTCACTTCCATCAAATGAAAAGCGTGTGCTACAAGGATTTTTTCACAGCCTTTACTCATGTAGACATTTTTCTTTAAAAATGAAATGTTTCTAATGCACCATAGTGTGAAACACCACTAGACTTTAGTAAAAAAAGACCCCAAACTTAACCTGCTCTATTTTCACTAGGCTGTCTTCTTGTGGGTGTGGAATTCCTTTCAACAAAGCGTGACTGGTTTGAGCAGCCTTTTTTCATTTACATTGTTCCTCTTTTATTCATTAAGTGAAGAAATCCTGCTCTAAACAGGCTTGCCTTAAAACCTTCTAAGTTATTCCAATCACCTTTACAATTATGTAGCATGGTTTCTGTAAAGTGCATGTGTGCCCTTACACCAAGACCAGCCTGGTCTCAGTTCTTCCAGGATCTTTCTGCTGCATCATAGTCAGGAACTAGACAGTCTTTAGTTTCACCTCCAGCACTCCTCAGATTAGCGAGCATTGTATCTTAGACAAAGCCGTTTTTATGAGACCTACCCAAGATGGCCACCATCGAGGAATTCTGGGATTTGAAGCCGCTTATGAGTATTAATGTTAGCGAAGGATTGCGGGAGGGATCAAAGGTTCTGCTGGACCCAGAATTATGACACGCACCAATATTCAGCCTGTGCCATAATGTGCTGTACTCTGTTCTGGACAGCCTCACTAAAGTGCTTGATATTGACAATAGCACCAATATATCTTTCCCCTGAATTATATTCTACTGCCAGGACAGCCCAAGAGGAACTATTAGGAGATATGAAAATACTTATCAGTCTCCAATCCTGGATGTACAAGGATTCAAAACTATCCAAAACACTGAGGGGCATATTTATACTCTGTTTGCGCCGGATTTGCGTCGTTTTTTTTACGCAAATCCGATGCAAAACTAACTCCATATTTATACTTTGGCGTTAGACCCGTCTAGCGCCAAAGATCTTGGAGTTTGCGTCATTTTTTAGCGTGGACAACTTCCTTGCGTTAATGATATGCAAGGTAGGCGTTCCCTTCTAAAAAATGACTCCGAGGCATGTGCGCCGTATTTATACTCCCGGGCAAAAATGACGCCCGGGAGTGGGCGGGTCAAAAAAAATGACGTCCAGCCGCTTTTGTGTCATTTCTTAACGCCTGGTCAGGGCACGTGTTAAGGGACCTGTGGGCTCGGAAGGAGCCCAGAGGTGCCCTCCCATGCCCCCAGGGACACCCCCTGCCACCCTTGCCCACCCCAGGAGGACGCCCACGGATGGAGGGAACCATCCCAGGGAACTTAAGGTAAGTTCAGGTAAGTATTTTTTTTTTAAAAAAATTGTGGCATAGGGGGGCCTGATTTGTGCCCCCCCTACATGCCACTATGCCCAATGACCATGCCAGGGGACATAAGTCCCCTGGGCATGGCCATTGGGCAAGGGGGCAGGACTCCTGTCTTTGCTAAGACAGGAGTCATGTCAATGGAGGGTGGGAGTAAGAAAAAATGGCTCAAATCGGGTTGAGGCAGATTTTTTGCCTCAGACCGACTTGCCCCATTTTTTGACGCCCAAGCTCCATTTTCCCCTACGCCGGCGCTGCCTGGAGTGGGTCATTTTTTTTGACGCACACCAGTCAGCTCCGCCGTCTAACATCATTCTATAAATAAGGCGCCCGCATGGCGCTTTGGAATGGCGTTAGCCGGCGTTAAAATTTTTGACGCACAACTGCGTTGGTGCAGTTGTGCGTCAAAAAGTATAAATATGGCCCTGAATTCAAGCAGCTTTCTATAAAGCTAAAAAATATTTTTGGGTCAGAATTGTTTAACAAGCTGAAAAGTGCTGTCTTTTCACCTTCTCTCTCAACAACAATAACTTTGCTACAGTATATCCATCTCTCCATGATTCAGCATGAGGCAAATTTTCACCTACTGACATTAAAAAAGAAAATCAAACCTTTCTTGTAATCTAATTGTTATTTAACTGTAGCACATGCCCTGATGCTGTCAAGCTTAGGTAAACCTGTTTTTGTGGGCCTTTTACTGGCTACTCTCAAGTACCTGAAAGCTAGTTTCCATTCCACAGCCAGACTCTTATCACTCACTAGGTAATTGGACCAATGTATCTTCATAAACTTATATTGGTTATTAATTCCAGCTGGAATGTAGCTCTCACTGGGATTCTTAACCAACAACTCCACGCACCACAGCACACCATCCTATCTCACCAACTTGCCTAGTGGAAAAACAGAGGTCATAAGCAAGGGCACTTTACTTCTGTAATATCAGAGACTCAAGATGGTATATGCAGAACACTACTTCCTCTCTGGAACTGGCTCTCTCATTGGTGTTGAAGGAACTAAGGACCAAACACTCACAACTATCATTTTAGAACAGCTGAAGATCCACCTTTTCAGGCTTTAACTAACTCAGAAACACTGAATACCCTCTCACACATAGACTTCCTACCCCTACTCACAGTCAGCAACACCCCTGGTGAGCCCACTATAGACTTTCTGTCTCTCTTAGTTCAACCATCTGTATCTCCTATATTGTTTCTTAACATTGGCTATGCCACTGTCAACATTGAGTTTGATCTCTCTAATGCTAAAAGTGCATTGTATGTATTGTTGCATTATCTCAAAACCTCACTGTCAGACTCCTGTTCTGAGGGCCATGTGGCAAGCAGGAGCTACTGGTCTTAATCGTGAAGGTTGAGACCTTTTACTCTTGCTGTCCTGGGGCCCTGTCTACCATGGGTTCTCAGCAACTGGACCAAGTACCCATTCAGCACTTGCCTCTCAGTGGTAGTATGAGTTGAGTAGTCCAATGCTTCTCTGGGGGTGAAAAGGAGGTAGACACAGGGGGGTGAACACAGGCTCAGAACTCAAAAAGTGTTTATAAGCAGCAACAAATGATTGTCCAGTGAAATATTTTTAGTTATGATGAATGGACTATTTATGTAGGTCCTCAAAGTGAAATAGAGCATACATGAACAAAACACACAACCTCCTGAGGTCAGGACTCGGATCACTGACAGAATATCGGAAACAAAAATATTGCGTGGGCAGAAAATATTAAGGACCAAAATGTCACTATGCACAACTTTTTCATCAAATATTTTACTGCAAATATTACATTGATATTATCAGTGATGTTATCAAAGATGTCATGAGTGCAGTACTGGTGAATTTCTATGGTTCAGTACGCTTAAAATGTGAGCCTAACTATAACATCCCTGTAACCTTTGATTCTTTAAGTGAATTTCTATGTTTTTTAATTCTATTTCCTAACTATAACATCCCTGTAACTTTTCTTTTCTTCAGTAAATTTCTACTGTAAAGTAATTTTCATTACTATATGTTAATCCAGCCACTACCGCACATGGCCTGTGTCCAGACCCTGCGGCCAACCCCCTAACCACCCAGCTCCATGCTGCGCACACCCCTTTGGATGTGCTCAACGGGAGGCGGCTGAGGCCTGTCTCTCTGGACGTGACAGGCTAAATCTGGGTGTGAAAGTGGTAGTGAGAGTGTCTGTCTGGGCATGAGAGGCGGTGCGTCAGTACTGTGTGGGTCTGTGAGTAGGTGCATAGGAGTTTCAGCAGTTCTGTGAGTGGGTGCGTGAGAGTCTGAGTTGGTCTATATGTGGGTGCATGAGTGTCTGAGTGGGCCTGTGAGTGGATGCATGAGGGTCTGAGTGCGGCTGTGAGCGGGTGCATGAGGGTCCGAGTTGGTCTGTGAGTGGATGCATGAGTGTTTGAGTGGGTCTGTGAGTGGGTGTGTAAGGATCTGAGTGGGTTTGTAAGAGAAAGAGATTGAAAGGGAGAGCGAGAGAGCACGAGATTGAAAGGGAGAGATAGAGTTGTTTAGGCTTTGATGGATGATATCATTAGAATGAGATATTTCTGGACAAACTGAAAAGAAAAATGTTTGTCAATTCAAAACTTTTGAAGTTTAAAATAAATTAAAGGAGGGAAATGATCACAGACACACCTTGCGTAGAACCCTCAACTGTTAGTGTGAGGATCTGTGACCTTAGCCATTAGGCCACAAGTGACTGCAAAAGCAAGCAGCTATGTCCTGGGGTTGGTTACCCTGGGACATAGCAGGAGCAGCCCTGGGAGGTGGCGGTCCCCAAGGCCTTCGGCGGCTTTATGAGGGTGACTGCATGGCCCCACTTCAATGTCCATAGGCTTAGGGAGGTGGTGGTCCTCGGGGCTTGGTGAGGTCTCAAACGGACTCCTTTCACTCTTTTGGTATAACCCTGGGGCGGTGGTGTTCTCTGGGGCTGCACCTCCCTGGGGCTGTGGGGGGGGGGGCAGGCAGCCTCTGCACACACAGTTTTAATGAATGCCCTAGGGAGGTGGTGGTCCCTGGGGCTGCAGGGGGCTGTGCAGCCTCCCCGCACACAGTTTAATAAATGACCCAGGGAGGTTGTGGTCCCCAGGGCAGCGGGGAGGGGAGGCGAGCAGATCACCCCTGCATGATATTAGTTGTAAGCCCCAGAGAGCTGGCGGTCCTGGGGCCGTGGGGGGACACTCAGTCCCCCCACACGCAATGTACTAAATACCCCAGGGAGGTGGTGGTCCCTAGGGCTGCGGGGGAGGGGTGGTACGCACTTCCTGCATTGTTTGTCTTCAGTGCCCCGGGGAGGTGGTGGTCCCTGGGGCTGCAGGGGGAGGGGTGGTACGCACTTCCTGCATTGTTTGTCTTCAGTGCCCCGGGGAGGTGGTGGTCCCTGGGGCTGCAGGGGGGTGGGCAGCACCCTTGCATTACAAAAAGCAATGCCCTCAGGACTTGGCCCACCAGGGGGCTTAGGTATTAAGAAGCATGGGAGCTTATGTTTCTTTTTAAAAAAAAGTTTTTGCAGTGGATTCCGTCATAATTCTGTGGCAAAAATATTTTTCACAAAGTGCTCTTTAGCCCTGGGGGGTCTTTCATGGACCCCAGCACAAGAGCTAAGGAGTTAGGGTGTCCCTACCTTGGCCCCTATTGTTTTTTAATGTTTTTTTCCTGGGTCTCAGCTGAAGCCAAGTCCCAACAAGGCTGCCAACACTTCCTTTTTGAAGTGTTGGAAGCCAATCAGATTTCAGCACGAGATCGGGAGGGGTTGCGAATCCTTCGCATCCCTAAATATACAAATTTGGATTTTCTTTAATTTCTCTAAAACTACTGAATTGATTTACATCAAATAGCAAAAAGATCTCTTTCTGGACCAAGAGCTACAGTTCTGTCAAATTTGGTGTAATTCCGACCAGTGGTTTTGGGGCTATCGATGTTCAAAATCCCTACAGGAAAATTAATGTGGAAAACGCGTTTTGGGACCCACCCCTTTTTCTCAGTCCCTATTTGACAGATCACTCCAAAACTTTCCAGTCAAGATACATATATGTGTAGATATACATAGTAAAGCTAACTTTGCTTCCCTATAGAAACTTACCTTTTTTGTCCTCCATATTCTTTACACAATATTTCATTTTAGTACCACAAAATTACAATATTTTTCTTTCCGATATTCTGTCTAAACACCCAAGGTTCTTGTGTTCAGTAGGCAGTACCCCGAGTCCCACTTCCCTCTGGCTCTGGTGATTATTACCCATTCAGGTCATTTATCCGCGTTTGTACTCTTGCTTTTTACAGGAGTCTAGTGTCTGTGGTTATTCCAATCACCTTTCTGCCCCTATATTGTGACTTTCCCTTTGTTCTCCTCAAAACTAACAAGTTCTGCTCTTGTTATTCTCTGGCATCATCCTCAATCGCACTCTGAATAGCATGTTTCTGAATTTGTTGTTGTTATCATATTGTATATTGCCTTCAGTGGTTACTTGACAGTTCTTTGTATGGGACTATTGTTCTTTTGTGTGCTTGCATGTCCAGGGTTCATTAGCACTTCATAAAAAGAGAAGTGAAAGGTTAAAGAGTTCATCACCAGCAAAAGCAAGAAATAAAAACAAACTTTTACCTGTGAGTATGATCATATGTTACATGTCATTTACTGCCCATTAGAAAAAACTTATATTGTGAATGTTAGAAATGGAGTCTGTAGTTGGCAGTGGTGTGTACCCTGTCCAAGTAGGGACCCTCACTCTAGTCAGGGTAAGGAAGCTAGACAGATAAGATAACCCCAGCTCATCCACTTGGTATTTTGGCACAAGCAGTTAGGCTTATCTCAGAGGCAAAGTGTGAAGTATTTGTGTACACACACACAAAGACACAGTAACACAGTGAAAACACTACAAAAGGACTACACTCCAGTCACCACAAAAGGAATACATGCCAGTTTGGAAAACAAGCCACTATTTATCTGAATAAAACAAGACCAAAGCAACAAAATTCCAACCTATACAAATAAAGATATCACTTATGAAAGTTTTAAATGAGTCTTAATCCATAGGAATGAATGGTTGTATCTTTTTAGCACAAAGTACCTGGGATGCATCAAAAACAAAGTTGATGCGGGCCGCATGGGAGGTGAGGCGCCGGAAAGCAAATCGATGCGCCAGTTCCTTACTGTGCAGGGGAGGTGATGTGTCAATTTTTTCCTCACAGGAAAGGCGATGCATTGATTTCCAGACATGCAACCTTGGTTCCTTTCTGCAGTGAGGGGTCAATGAGAAATTGACGCCCCAGGAATGATGCATGGAAAATCCAGATGCCCTGTGTTGATGGAGCCGCAGGGAAATGGGTGCTGCGTCCATTCTGCAGCTGCTGGATCAATTTTTCTGCCACAGCGCGATGATGCATTGATTTTTTTCTTCAGGTCACCAGCTTACACTTCCACCGCAACAAAGCAACAGGCAGAGTGGTAGTCCCTCCTACGGCATCCAGCTCTTCTTCCTGGCAGAATGTCCTCAGTTCACAAGTGTTATAACTTTGTGGGCTTAGAGGCCAAGTACCCATACACATTTCTGCCTTTGAAGTAGGCAAACTTCAAAGAAAAGACTTCGTAGTGCACAAGAACCTGCCTTACCTGCCCTGGGCCCAGATGCACTCCAGGGGGTTAAAGACTGCTTTGTGCAAGGACAGGCACAGCCCTATGCAGGTGCAAGTGTCAGCTCCTGCCAACAATCCAGGTCTGGAAGACCCATTAGGATATGCATGGCACACCTCAGCTCCCTTTGTGGGACTGTCTACAGTGAATTCACATACAGCTCAACTGTCATCCTGACCCAGGCATATATTATCCACCCAAAGGCAGAGGCACAGAATGGTTAAGCAATAAAATGTCAAATTTCCAATAGTGGCATTTTCAAACTTACAATTTAAAAACCAACTTCATTAAAATATGTATTTTTAAATTGTGAGTTCAGAGACCCCACGATCCATATCTCCATCTTCTCCCGATGGGAAATTGCACTTAAAAGATATTTCAAGGCAATTCCCGTGTTACCCTATGGAAGAGATAGGCCTTTCAACAGTGAAAAACTAATTTAGCAGTATTTCACTATCAGTACATGCGTCACCTTTAAAATACATTGCACCCTGTCCATCGGGCTACCTTGGGCCTATTTTAGGGGTCACTTATATGTAGTAAAAGGGAAGGTTTGGGCCTGGTAAGTTGATGCCCATGCCAGATCGAAATAGCAGTTTGGAACTACACACACAGACACTGAAATGGCAAGCCTGAGACATGTTTGTAGAGCTACTCTTGTGGGTGGCACAATCAGTGCTGCAGACCCACTAGTAGCATTTGATTTGCAGGCCCTGGGCACACCTGGTGCACTACATTAGGGACTTACCGGTAAATCAAATATGCCAGTCATGGTTACACCAATCACCAATACCAGTTATACAGAGAACACGTGCACTTTACCCTGGTCAGCAGTGGTAAAATGCCCAGAGTCCTTAAGCCAACCAAAAATGAAATTCAGCACCGAATCCAAAACAGGAAACCATACCATGAGCTGACAGATCCAACAGTGAATATGATTAATAAAGTGAAACTCTGGACCCAAGAGCACTCACAGGTTAGAACAGTCATACCTATGCCCGCAGGAAATATACAATAGGGAGGACCAAATTATGCAGCAGCGTTAACTAAATTGTGTGGCCAAAAAAGGCAAATTATGTTGCATAATGCGACACATTTTGCAATAGTATTATTTTATTATTTTTTGTCATTTTTACATTTACTAATGTTAACTCTTATTAAAGTTGCCTGGGCAAAGCTTTCACCACATTAGTATCAGTTTAACACTCAAAAACAGCAACCAGTCAACCTTTGTGAAGGACCTTCATCTTCCCAGCAAACATGTGTTGCCATGTTATTTGTACATTTTGATTCGTTTGTGCTGGAAACAAACTTTTTTGTTCAAATCCACAGATTATGCGACAAATACTGGAGTAAGTGGCAAGTGCAACAAACCTATAATCATGCCAAAAACACTGTGATGGTAAAATCATGTATTTCCAGTGGCCAGTACTCATACCGCAAGCCTGAGCACTTTTTGGAAAACCATGATTGTAAGGCAAGTTAAAGCACATGAAAAACCTGACAGAAACAAAAAAGCGGAGGGTTCTGAATTCAAAGGACATAGAATGAGAAATGGACACACACATGATGAGAACTGTATGTGCTCATTTGACCAGAATGTAAAATTCTCAAACATTATTGAAATAAACCTCTTGGTGAAAAAAGGATTAAGGATGAAGATCTCTGAGCATTAAGAGTTATGTGTACACGCTATTCACAAATAGCAAGTTGATATTGTGACAAGTATGAGCATGTGGATGATCATGGGAATGCAACTCTCACCAAATGATAAGGCAAATATATTAAGGAGCTAAACCAGTGAATCCGAATAGGACAACTCATCAGAACGGAATAGATGGAACACTGTCCAAGGACGCATTGGGAACCCTTAACTCTTGCACTTACACAGGGCTTTTAACATGGTAAATTCCTCTAAGGATCTCGTGCTAAAATCAAGACATGGATTTACACATGAAGTGAGAATATATTGTATCATAATTTACCGGGGAGATGGCAAACACATGAATCACAACTTGAGAAACCTGCCAGCAGCCCTGCCAACCCTGATACGCTGCTCCAGTCCAGATTTTATTCCTTGAATTCTGTTACTTGCTATCTTGTTTATTCCATTCTAATTCCAGGACTACAAGTCCCAGAATTCGAAGGGAAAAAATGGTCTGGGGCAGATCATCACGCATGACCTGGAAAACCTGGCAACTATGACATAATGAAAGATTTGTATGGCTTTGATACCAAAGTAATAGGTATTCAATCAAATGAAATTTTAACTAAGTAACGAAATGAAAGCAGTCATGGAATAAAATTACACCTAATGAAGCATATTTTCTGAATGACAAGTAGGGATTTTATTGAAAGATATGACATGCATATCAGCATACTGATACAGGAGTTAACTCATACTCTGTAATTACAAAGAGAAAGCTGTCACATTTTACATTACAATACATTTGCTTTTTGCATTGAGGAGCCTGATGCCCTCTCCCTTCCATGTCATGGGAACATAATGGCATATGTATACCATTTTATGAATAAACAAAAGTAGCTGCAGACCAAAACCTAATATAACTCCAAATTAAAAAGCAAAGGTTGTACCTTTACCTTGGTCCCCTATCATACCAATTTCATATCCTGAAGTCCCATCTGGCCATCACTTGTGGAAGGTGGAAATTAGATATAAATGAGAGCCTGGATAAGTATGTAGATCAGTGAGTAAGAGTTTATATGTTGGCACACCTAATTAGCTCGAATGAGGTAGACCATGCATTGGTAAAGGCTGTGCCCTGGCCTCACACAAGGGGCTCGTTTACCCCATACTGATGTCTAGGGCCAGTGGTGAAGGAGAAAGAGACATTCCTGGAACTGGTTAGAACTGGTTGGAACCCCCTCTCCACCTTTGTGGAAGCTTTTCAAAATGAGTACAGGAGGTTGCCCCCCACATTGGGGGAGCACTTTTGGACACTGATGGACACTGTGTGATCTTGGCACCAGATACTGCTGGAGGAGGCTGTCATGCCGGAAGAACCTTCTAGAGTGCTGACCTATGGCATGCTAGGTCACTAAAAAAAGTGTCACTTTTGTTTGTAAGGAGCCCACTTCTATGTGCCCCCAGTGATCTACCAGGATCTGTTGCCTGGCTCCCTGGGTGTTTGTAAACTCAGGGGCATTACAAGTCACCCCTGCCATGGGACTCTGGTGGCCTGTGAGTCTGGCAGCATTACGAATTATACGAGGAGCTGTGCTCCTGACCTGGTCATAAAATTGCCTTTACTCTTTATAATCAGTGAAAGGTGAGCGCTGATTGAGGCTCTAGTGTGTGCTCCCCCTGTTGGGGAAATCCAGGCCTGAGAGCGCATGGAGAGCACTCCACCATCTATAGCCACAGGGACGGGGCTGCATCAGTTTCAGCTCACCGAAGAGGCACGCCCCATCCAGCGCCCACGGGACACAAGCCAGTAGCTGCTTTTGTGGGACTTTATTGCAGCATCCCGGCCGAAGACACAGAGCAGCTGGTTCATGGCTGTGGACACCGGAGGCTTCTCTGGGCTGGGCCACCCCAAGAGACAGGATGTAACTGTCCAGGAAGCTCTGGGGAGCTGGGGAGGCTACAGACGCCTGCTGTCGAACAGGAGGGCGGTGCTACATGCCCCCAGGTCAGGAGGCTTGTACCACTGAGTCACAGTGCTTGGAGGAAAAGCGGAGATAGCTGGAGCTACCCAACAGTCCCCTCAACACACTGTAGACCCAAGAGAGGCTACCCGATGCCCGCAGAAGTCATGGACTGGGTGTGGGGGGGGTCACACAAGGAGGATCGATTGCTCTTCATGCAGGGAGGCCCAAGGAGGTCTCCCTGGCCAATGAAGTAGGTGCGTGGGCCCCTTTTGCCCCAACCTGAGATTGCCATCCCGTGAGGGGGGGGGGGGGGGCTTGATATCCAAGAATAAGTCTGTGAGGCAGTGTTGTTGGGAAGTATATTATGGCTGGCATGATGGGAGGAGAACCTCGACGGAGGTCCCATGCCTGCCCAGCCACCTTTACGAACACATAACCCCACATCGGAATGCAGGAGCTCATGACCTCGATGTAGTGAGCAGTGACCCACTGTATAATCACTAAAAGTATGGACGACGCACAGTGGCCTTCACGTAGAGGGCCTTGTAGGAGATCACCATATAGTCTGCAGTCTCCCACTGTATTTGTTTGCACTCAGTGATCCTCCTGCAATTCCAGGACCGGATACCTGATTATAGGTCTTGGTACTCATGTGTGGATAGCAAATATAATTCAGGATCTGCCCAGGATACAAGGGTAGGGGAATGTTTATGAGATGCATATTCCGCATTATTTGCATTCAGGATGATGTCTTGGCATTCATGACAATGTGTTAAATATGACGTTTATTCTTGCTGATAATGATGACCTGACTACTGCTTGTGTTGCAGAATATCAGTAATCTATGTGTTTACCTGACTACTGCTTGTTTTCACAGAGTACTAGTAATCTGTTTGATGTTCTGCAACTGCTTGTGTAGCAGAGCACTACTAATACATCAAGTTATATGCGCAATACCGTATATTTTAATATAACCTGTTGCAGAGTCTCTTTTGTGGTGTATTTATTGTGTCTCTGGTGTGTGTGTGTTGTGCAAGTGCTTTACACATGCCTCTGAGGATAAGCCTGACTGCTCTGTGCCAAGCTACTGGGGGCGAGTACAGGTTTTCTTTAGTGTGTAACTTACTTGCCCTCACTAGAGTGGTGGGTTCTGCCTGGCTGAGGTGCAAACCCTAGCTAGCCAGAAACCCCATTTCTAACATGCATGCTTTGGGAAGCTTTGGGAAACTTTGGGAAACTGAAGCTATGTTTCCAAAATAAAAAGCGCCTGATGGCAGGATAGTACTATTTCCATCAACAAAGAAGGTGATGCTTTGGTAAACAATGATTGTATTTCCAAATAACTGTTTAATATTGATATTTGGGTACAAATATGCTCTAGCAGACTGAAGTCGGAGATGAAAAAAGATATGCACAAAGTTTTACTTTTCTTTTCTGCTCCTTCCAAACAAATTCTCAGTCACCAGATATAAACAATCATTTCTGTGGAAGAGACAGAATGATCAAAATGAAAAGATGTGAGTTGTAAAATTTAAGAAAATGCAATAAAAATGATAGATAAAGTGAAATTGCATCCCTGTAAATCATAAACGACCTGTTTCCTGTCTCTTGTAACTTTTGGCATTTTGAAAACTGTGCTAAAAAATGGGACATTTACTCAGTTTTCATAGGAGAAGGTGCGCCCACTATGCCCTGGGGATTGCTTGGCACACAATGAAAGTATTGAATATTTGATGAACGTGGACTTTCATAACTATGAGTTTTAGTAAACCTATATAAACATTGAGATATAAAATGCATTGATTTACAGCATTTTTTTCTAAATTGCCTTATAGATCCAATTCATTACGGATAATAAATTATCACACTTAGCCACTTTCAAAAACTATATTTTAAACAAAGACCCAAGCAGCCAGTACACTGATACGGTCAAATTTACCATCTTGATATGCTCTGTAGCAGCAACATTTGAATTTCTTATCTCCTTTCTTTGATTCATAACATAGTGCTATGCAAGGAACATTTTCTTATTACATTTTTAGGAGCTACAGGGCATATTTACAAGAAAGTGGCACATCATAGATGTTGCACCACTTTTCTCGCATCCCCCCCAACAGCACCTAACGACACCACGGTTGTGCCGTATTTACAATACGGTGCACCATGGCGGTCGTTACCACAATGGCGTGAATGTTTTTTGCCACTATTGTGGAGCTTTGCTACACTAACGTAAAAAGTGTTGCCGCTAGTGCAGCAAAGCACAGGGAGGCCCAGTGAATATGATGGGTTCGTCATTTTAAAGCCTGCTCTGAGCAGGTGTTAAAAACGAGGGAAGAAAATGGTGAAGTGAAATGTAAATTTCACTGTGCCGTTTTTTTCAGGCCTCCCTGTGCCGGAATGCCCCCCTTGCATACATTATGTCTGACGCAGGTGTAATGTGGCGTAAGGGGTTACAAAGTGGCGAAAAGCTTGCATTGTGCCACTTTGTAAATATGACGCAATGAAAATGCCTCCTTAATGCCACATTAGTGTAAAAAGAAATTACGCTAATGTGGCGCAAGGAGGCGCAAGGGGTTGTAAATATGCCCCTATGTATTTTGGAGTGGAAGTGGGGCAAAATTGGGAGAGGAAGCGGCGTAACAGCCACAGCTGCCGACTTTGGAGTTGGGGAACCAGATTTGAGTTTCAGATGTCCGCTCAACATCCTGTGATTCTGGGCAAATCACTTTATCTCCCCTTGCCTACCAAAAAATGAATGTGTTCTTGTGTAACGTGACTGGTACTCATGTAAAGCACTCCAATACCTTCGGGCAGCGCCGGCTTTAGGGCGATGTGAACAGTGTGGCCGCATTAGGTGCTGGCTTTGACTGGGGGGCACTGGCCTCAGGTTGGGCACTGTGTAGAGCAATAACTTACCAAACTTGCCATATAAAACCAGCTGCTGAAAGGTTTCTTGTGTGTCCAGCCTACAGGAAGCAGTTCAAATGTCAAGATACCTCTTATGATTAGTGTTTCTTCTAGAGAGAGATGGAGTTTTGTCAGGCAACATTTTTGACTGGCCACAAAGTAGCACAGAATGTTAAAGTGCCTGCTGCAAAGAAAATAACTATATTTTATGGAGATAGATGAGTGGATTAGTAAAGCCAGCCTTTACATGCGCTTTAAAACAAATGAATGCATGTAAAAGGGGGGAGGATATGGAGAGATGAGGGGCACATTTGCCTAGAGTTATTGTGTGAATCCCAGAAGCTGGTCTTGGGTTGGGGGGCGCCAAAAAAGACTGTGCTAAAGCCGGCCCTGCATTCGGGTAAAGTTCGAGCTATTGTTCGTCCATCACACATTAACAGAGCAAAAGAGTAGGCTGCGCTTATATGAAGTACTTCTAGAGAGAGAGCGCTGTTGCACCATGATACCATCAATCTACAAAAACTCGGAAAACTGTAGCGAAAGACAGCAACAATCCCAAACCTTTTATAAAATCTGCGAGCATCTACTATGCTCCATATTATCATTATTTTCATGTGTAACGCAATAAAAAAGATTAATTTATGAAGCAATGCATTTTTCCTTGTCCGATAAAATGCCCCAAGTTTATGTTCGCAGTAGTTCTGGCAGCAGCTCTAGGTGTCATGAGACGAAGGCGGGTGTTTGTTATGTACTAGCTAAAAATCAAAATATGTTTTATTTACTTTAAGAGTAAAGTCACGTTTCTTAATTATAAAGTATTCCTTAGAGTATTTAAAAAAAAGTAAAACAATTGTTTTTATACAGCGCCTGGGGACCTATTTTGAACATTGTGTTTAGAAGCTAATTTTGGACCATCTGTTCACGCTACAGTATGCTAGAAATAATACAACAGGTGTTCTGATGCAAAATGCTAATGAGCAAAGTCATGCAAATTGAGCATATTTCTGGGTAAGCGACCTTTCTTATACCATAAGAACAGAAATTGACATAACAGGCCCCTCAGATATATGCTAGTCTCCAATATCTGGGTATCCAGAGAAACTCTAAAGAATACAGTTATCAGTGGGGGAATTCGAGTCGACAAGGTATCCGCGATCCAATTTGATATTTCAACCAGTAGACCTATCCCTGCTTTTTAGGGTCGAGCACAAAAGTGCCCTGTCCCTGTTGTAATCTCTCTTTGGGCTGTTTTTTTAAAACGCCCACTTCACGCCTGTCACTTTCATTGGTTCGTAGGCTTGCCTTTTCAAATCTGCTTGATTTCATTTGAGAAAGGTATGCATACATCCTCGAGCGCACCGGCCAACTACTTAACATACGAGGCTCCATTTTTTCAGCATGATTTCTGGACTACTTTATCTTTTTATTTTCCAAACAGCGCGATTGCGCTGGGTTTTATGTAGCGCGGTGCGCTAGTTTTTTTGGTATTCAATTTTAATGTGATCGCGCTCGGTTTTACATAGCGCGATTGTGCTTGTTTTTTTTCTTTCAATTTGTGGGGCAAGAAAAGTCCGGTTAGGAATTTACAACGCTAATAGCTCTAACTCAAGCAAATGCAAGACACGTTGCATTGCAAATGCTTGTTCTCACTGGTACGTTGATCAAATGCCCTTTGTGGCACAACTGAATCCATTAAAAACTTGTGAACTGGAGTTTAAAGCATGCAATTCAGTAATCTGCACTGCAATCTTGTTTGAGTAATTCTCTACCATGCTTGCCAATCTACAGTGTGAGAAACTGGACGGCTGGGCAAAGGCTCTCAGTTCCCAGACAAAAGTTGTTTCATTCAGGGCGCCGTTTGCTCTCACCTTTGTTAGCGTACTTTAGTGTGCTGAATAAATTTAAGATGAAAGTGAGCAGGCAACTCTGGGTAGTTCACAAGTTTTCATGGAAAGCAGTTCCTATACGGGAAGCAGTATCTCTTGGATGAGCTCTGATTGGAGCAAAACAGGTGTTTCAGCTTGTTGTGGATCGTACTTGGTAATCCTATGTTTTAGACTTATCATCCTTGGCGTGGTTTCCCCTAACTTTTTGCCTCTGTTTCCCAGGTTGTTGATGTGTGCTGGACTCTGTTTTTGTTACTCTGGGCACTTTACCACTGCTATCCAGTGCTATAGTGCAATGCTCCTGTCCAAAATGTGTATATAATTGGCTTTCCGTGATTGGCATATTTGATTTACTAGTAAGTCCCTAGTACAGTGCACTAGTGGTGCCCAGGGCCTGTAAATCAAATGCTACTAGTGGGCCTGCAGCACTGGTTGTGCCACCCACATTAGTAGCCCTGTAAACATGGATCAGACCTGACACTGCAGTGTCTGTGTGTGCAGTTTTAAACTGTCAATTTGTCTTGGCAAGTGTACCCACTTGCCAGGCCTAAACTTTCCCTTTTCTTACATGTAAGACACCCCTAAGGTAGGCCCTAGGCAGCCCCACGGGCAGGGTGCAGCGAATGTTTAAGGTAGGACACATACTAATGTGTTTTATATGTCCTGACAGTGAAATACTGCCAAATTCAGTTTTCACTGTTGCAAGGCCTGTCTCTCTCATAGGTTAACATGGAGGCTACCTTTAAAAATTATTAAACCGTAGATTTCCTTTGGGAGCAGATAGACATGTGGAGTTCGGGGTCTCTAAGCTCACAATTTTAATATACATCTTTTAGTAAAGTTGGTTTTGAGATTGTTTGTTTGAAAATGCCACTTTTAGAAATTGAGCATTTTCTTTCTTAAACCATTCTGTAACTCTGCCTGTTTGTGGATTCCCTGTCTGGGTCAGTTTGATAGTTGGGCTGTTTGCACCTCTCTCTAGACAGTAACACAAAGGGAGCTGGGGTGTAGTCTGCATTTCCCGATGAGCCATCTGTGCTAGGAGGGAGGGAAGGAATGGTCACTTACACCTGAAAGGGCTGTGCCTGCCCTCACACAATGCAGTCTCCAACCCCCTGGTGTGTGTCTGGGAACTGGCCTGGGCAAGGCAGGATTTAATAAACAAGAGAGGTTTTCCTGGGGGGCGGAGTCTGGCTGCCGTCTGAAATGGCCGCCTCAAGGTAGAGCTCCGAGGCTCGAGGGGAGAGGGATTACCCAAACAGCTGTCAAAAAGCCTCCTTGGAGTCAGAATGAAAGGAAATATATATGCGATAACAGCAACATAACTCTGAAGTTATTTTCCAAGTAAGAAATGCCAGTTAAAACGAAGTTCTTAATTGAAGCCCTGAAGCCGGGCTACACGGCCCCTCAGCTGAGCAAAGAACAACACTTTCTGTCAGGACACAGAGGTGGTCATTCTGACCCTGGCGGTCTTTGACCGCCAGGGCGGAGGACCGCGGGAGCACCGCCGACAGGCCGGCGGTGCTCCAATGGGGATTCCGACCGCGGCGGTAAAGCCGCGGTCGGACCGGCACCACTGGCGGGGTCCCGCCAGTGTACCGCGGCCCCATTGAATCCTCCGCGGCGGCGCAGCTTGCTGCACCGCCGCGGGGATTCCGACCCCCCCTACCGCCATCCAGATCCCGGCGGTCGGACCGCCGAGATCCGGATGGCGGTAGGGGGGGTCGCGGGGCCCCTGGGGGCCCCTGCAGTGCCCATGCCACTGGCATGGGCATTGCAGGGGCCCCCGTAAGAGGGCCCCTACATGTATTTCACTGTCTGCTGCGCAGACAGTGAAATACGCGACGGGTGCAACTGCACCCGTCGCACAGCTTCCACTCCGCCGGCTCGATTCCGAGCCGGCTTCATCGTGGAAGCCTCTTTCCCGCTGGGCTGGCTGGCGGTCTGAAGGCGACCGCCCGCCAGCCCAGCGGGAAAGTCAGAATTACCGCCGCGGTCTTTCGACCGCGGAACGGTAACCTGACGGCGGGACTTTGGCGGGCGGCCTCCGCCGCCCGCCAAGGTCAGAATGAGGGCCAGAGTCAGCTGCTGAAGAGATAAGGGGCTTTCTTCGTGTTTAGGGAATTAAATAACTGTTGACCTTTGGTTGAACTCTCCACACAGCACAGGGAAGCCTCTGACAAGTCTCAACTCTGAGGTATTTTCTCTTCAATTAACTGTTCAGACTTCTTGTGAGCACAGGATTTTCTTGTCAGCCAAGTGTGTGGAGCAAATGCAGTTCGGAAAGTGAGTGTTGCACACCATTTCTGCAGCTGAGAGACTCTGTGAAAGTTACTCATTCTGTCATGAAATACAGCCAGTTTCTTAACAGATAAGTGGAATTCCCTTTCTTGAAAGTTGAAAGGCTGCTATTGGGGAAACATATGGACTTTCACTTCTGAGGTATTTCTCTTCATTTGACAGTTTAGAGTCTGCTACGCAATTAAGTAAATGCTGGAATTCCTATCAGCAGAGGGCGTAAAGCGAATCTGGATAGGCAGGCAAAACATGTGAGCTATTTCTGATGCACTGATTCTCAGGGACACCTGTCTGAAAGCATTCAGTCATTATTTTTTAAAATTATAGAAGTCTGTGGCAAAGACCAATTCTGTCAGGAAACACAGTCAGCTGCTGGTGAGATAAGTGAAAAGGCTGCTGTAAGAGAAGCCTCTGACAACTCTCAATTCTGAGGTATTTCTCTTCACTTAACTGTTCAGGATCCATTACGTGATTATGTAAGCGCAGGAATTTCTTGTCTACAGGTGTGTGGCGTAAATACAGTTTGGCAAGTGAGTGTTGTACACCATTCCTACAGCTGACAGAGTTTGTGAAAATTAGTCATTCTATCAGGAATTCTGCTTCTGAAGAGATATGTGAAATTCCTTTCCTTGAATGTCGAAAGGCAGCTGTATGAGAAGCATGTAAACGTTCACTTCAGAGATATTTTTCTAAATCTGACAATTCAGACTCTACTACGAAATTACATAAACGCCGGAATTCCTATCAGCAGAGGGGGTAAAGTGAATTTGGGTAGGCAGACGAAAACTGTACAACATTTCTGATGCACTGTTTCTCAGCGACACCTGCTTGAAAACATATAGCCATAATTTTAAAATCCCAGATGTCTGTCACCATTTACAGTGTTAATATCTACCTACTTTGTGAGTCAATTAGATATCATATTTGATTACTAAGCTGTACTTATTTATTGTCTTCTCTAACATTAAAATATAACAGTATGGCCAGTGGCAAATCTAATAGAAAGCCTTTGTTTACACAAATAGTAGGGAACACTGTACCTCCAGGCACGTCTACTGTTGTCCCACAAGACATTGCTTCTATGGACCTTATTTTAAAAGAGATCTCTGCCGTGGGGCAAAGATTGGGATCTATGGATGTAAAAATTTCAGATCTCGCAACAGAAATGAAGACAATACGGATGGATCTAAACTGTTTTCATACAAAAGTGGAAATTTTAGATCAAAGAACCACTTTTTTGGAAGAGAAATTAGATAATGCAGAGTATTGGGGTCCGGATATCTGGCACCTAAAACAAAAAGTTATAGATTTGGAAGACAGGGCCCGAAGAAATAACATTCGTTTTTATGGAATTCCAGAAAAAATGGAAGTCAATAATGATGTGAAGAACTTGCTACTACCGTTAATACCGCGGCTACTGAACATATCTTTTGAGCATCCCCTTGAGTTGCAGAGAGCTCACAGAATTCGATCAAGAACTTCAACTTCAACTCTTGAATCTAGACCTCGATCGATTATAGCATGCCTCTTACGCCATGAACAGGTCCGCCAAATATTAACAGCTGCTCGTAAACATGGTCCGTATGACTTGGAAGGCCATAAAGTATTTATTGCTGCAGACTTCTCCACTGAAACCAATGCCAAACGAAAAGCGTTGCTGCAACTTAGGCCAAGACTTCACAAATGGGATATCAAATATGGGCCCATATTTATACTTTTTGACGCTAAACTGCGCTAACGCAGTTTAGCGTCAAAAAGTTTTGCGCCGGCTAACGCCATTCTGAAGCGCCATGCGGGCGCCGTATTTATTGAATGGCGTTAGCCGGCGCAAGCAGACCGGCGCTGCCTGGTGTGCGCGAGAAAAACCACGTACACCAGGCAGCGCCGGCGTAGGGGGAAAATGGCGCATGGGCGTCTTAAAATGGGGCAAGTCAGGTTACGTCGAAAAAATCGTCGTAACCCGACTTGCGCCATTTATTTTCGACGCCCATCCCCCATCAACATGACTCCTATCATTGTAAAGATAGGAGTCATGCCCCCTTGCCCAATGGCCATGCCCAGGGGACTTCTGTCCCCTGGGCATGGTCATTGGGCATAGTGGCATGTAGGGGGGCACAAATCAGGCCCCCCTATGCCAAAAAAAATTATTAAAAAAAAATAAAAAAATACTTACCTGAATGTCCCTGGGGTGGGTCCCTCCAGCCTTGGGTGTCCTCCTGGGGTGGGCAAGGGTGGCAGGGGGGGTCCCTGGGGGCAGGGGAGGGCACTCTGGGCTCATTTTGAGCCCACTTGTCCCTTAACGCCATGCCTGACCCAGGCGTTAAAAAGCGGCGCAAATGCGCCGTTTTTAGCCACGCCCACTCCCGGGCGTCTCTTTTGCCCGGGAGTATAAATACCACGTAAAGGCCTGGGAGTCATTTTTTAGACGGGAACGCCTCCCTTGCATATCATTAACGCAAGGAAGGGGTTCACGCTAAAAAATGACGCACATTCCGGGAACTTTGGCGCTATTCGCCTCTAACGCCATAGTATAAATATGGCGTTAGTTGGCGTTAGTTTAGCGTCGAATTTGCGTCGAAAAAAACGACGCAAATTCGGCGCAAACGGAGTATAAATACGGCCCATGGTCTTTTAGAACCTGCCACAATGTGGATCACAATGGATGGGAACTCAAGGTACTACACAGAGCCTGAGGATCTGGTATGCTTCCTGGACAGTTTGGATGACCAACATATGGACTCAACGCCACTGGACAAAACATCTATGAATAGTCCGCTTCAATTACAGAAAGATCCACAAAGCCATCGCACCGGTAGATTACACGTCCGTACCTTTAAGAAACAGTTTGACAGAGATAAAGCAGTCCACTGCGTAAAGTCACTCACACAGGAAAATCCCAGAGACAAATCGAGATCACCTCTAAAGTCACCCACGTCTTTTAATAAAGTAACTGATGCTCAACCTTCCACTATCAATTCTTCCAGCTAGATGAGTATATTTATACATGCTATGTATTAATTTAATGTTATTAGTGTTTTACTACAATTATTAATTCTGATGGATATGATTTATTTCCTATCCTCATATATTGCTGTTCAATAACCATGTACATTTCCTACTGTGTTTGTATTTGCAGATTTTCTCTTGGATAGATTTTATAACTCCATGGAGTGTTTTTTCGTATAATTTATTTACCATGAGTGGTTTTCCTTTCCTCCCCTCCAGAGTCTGGGTTTCGAATTGAGGTTTAGACCCACCGATGAAAGATACATATTATTTGATCTGCAGTGTTTTTTTTTACATTCTAGCACTTAGAACGGTGTACTTACACTATTTAGAGTTTAGTGTTAACAATATTTTATGATTATAGTTCCACATATTGGTTTCAGGTTTACTATACTCCAGATATTTATTTATTTATTTATTTTATTTTTTCCCTCCAGTAAGTTCTCATTATCACATTACCATATAGTTTATCTACTTCCTTTCCCTTTTTTAGCATTTTGACTCTGTTTCACACAGTACAAATATACTCTAACATTTTTAGTCATCATCATGACAACAAGTCCTATGCAAATTGTCTCTCTCAATGTCAATGGCTTTACTAATTACATTAAAAGGAAGAAAATTCTTTCCTATTTAGCCTCCAAACATACTGATATTGCTCTCATCCAGGAGACTCATCTATCTGATATAGAATCAGAAAAATTAAAACGAGATTGGGTAGGCCAGATACTTTACAGCTGCAAATCTCCTTCTCACATATCAGGAGATGCTACATCCCACACTACTACTAGGAAAAGTGGTGTAGCCATTCTAATACGGAAAACACTGCAATGCCAAATACTTCAGTCATGGTCAGATGAGGATGGTAGATTTGTTTTAGCGAAGCTTAAAGTTGGTAACAATATATTAGGAGTGGGTTCCATATATGCCCCTGTTGGGACTAAAGCCCCCTTTTTCCTTCATCTAAATAGAATTCTAACAGAAATGGGAATTTCCAGAATAGTTTTGGGAGGCGATTGGAATCTTGCACCAGATGTGATCTTAGACAGGACAGGTCCCCTGGACACAACTCATGGTAGAGATAGAGCCATACTGGGAGACATCAGAGAAGATCATGGTTTGATCGATATCTGGCGTTTACTACATCCATCAGATAAAGGGTTTACATATCACTCAACAGTACATGATTCCCATTCTAGAATAGATTACTTCCTTATTTCACATTCTATTACACCACAAGTACTAGATTGTGATATTTTAGAAATTGCACTGTCGGATCACGCTCCTATCAGTCTCCAGCTTGATTGGGGTCTGAAACGCCCTTGTAGGAAACCATGGCGATTAAACATATCGCGCTACAAACTACCAGCAGAAAAGTCACAATTACAATCACATATGACTACTTATATGAAAGATAACAAAGGATCAGTTTCTTCTCCACAAATATTATGGGCAGCCGCAAAAGCCACTATTAGGGGGCAAATTATGAGGGATTCTGCCATAACAAATAAACGCAGAATAGAACAACAGGCCATTTTGGAAAATGATATCAAAACACTGACACATACTCATTTTAGTAATCCAACTGAAGCTTCCAGATGCAGATTGGAAAAAGCGAAGATGGAACTTAATACACTATATACTTCCAAAGCAGAATATATGCTATATAGACTTAAGGCTCGCAATTATGAACAAGGAGAAAAAGCAGGCCGTTTACTAGCGGCACGATTAAAACAGCGAGAAGCTATGACAGCTATTCCAGCTATATATAACCCTGAGGGTAAACTAATAACTGAGACTCAAGCAATAGCTAATACGTTTGCAGATTATTATACCAAGTTATATAGTTCAGAAGTTGATGATGAACTCCTCAAAGAACAGGAATTCTTTGATAAAATAACACTACCCTGTCTCAATGAACAGGACCGGCTCATACTGACTGGCGAAATAACAAAGGATGAAATTGCGCAAGCAATCTCCAGTCTCCCATACAATAAAGCACCGGGAGAAGATGGTTTTCCTGGGGAATTTTACTGTTGGGTAAAACCAGAAGCAATAGATGCCCTTTATGAGGTTTATAAAGAAGCAGAGGAAACTGGTAGTCTCTTCTCACTCTCAAATAAAGCTATCATAACTGTCATTCCCAAACCTGAGAAAGATCCATTATACTGCAGTAACTATCGTCCGATATCTCTTCTGAATTCAGATTCAAAGCTATTAGCCACCATTCTTGCCAAAAGACTCAAACAAGTTATCTCTAAACTCATACATAATTCTCAAGTTGGATTCATGCCAGGCAGAAACTCTCGTAGCCATCTCCGCACTTTGGCTCACATACTTTGGTTTTCTAAGGATGCTGGAGAAGACAGAGTAGCATTATCCTTAGATGCTGAAAAGGCCTTTGACCGCATTGAATGGAGTTATATGTTCCGTACATTGCATAGGTTGGGATTAGGTGATGATTTTATCTCTAAGGTTAAATGGTTATACAAGACACCATCTGCACAAGTGAATTGTGGGGTTTTCCTTTCAAAAACCTTTTTAGTGCAAAGAGGTACCCGCCAGGGTTGCCCTTTATCGCCCCTCCTATTTCTTCTTGCACTTGAACCACTGGCTGCAGCAATAAGACAGTGTTCACAAATAGCAGGCATTCCTACACCAGCAGGCATCTCATAACTACTTCTATACGCGGATGACATATTACTCACACTTACAGATCTACCTACTTCACTCTCTGCACTCATGTCTACTATTTCCCACTTCTCAAACATTTCTGGATACAAAGTCAATTGGAATAAGAGTGAAGCTCTCCCATTGTCCCGGGGCACAACAAAAGCAGCTATCTTAGGCTACAATTTTCAATGGAAAGCGGATCGCCTGAAGTATCTAGGTATTTATATCAACACTGGTTTAGAACGTATGATTCAAGATAACTTAGATCCACTCATTGCTAAAACGAAGTCAGAATATGAAAAATGGTCCCATCTTAACCTGTCCTTTTGGGGTAGAGTCCAGGCAGTGAAAATGATTATAGTGCCTCGTTTCACATATGTTTTAGGTATGTTACCTTTGACAGTTAAAATATCAATACTGCGAGACATTGACAAAGGTATTAAAACCTTTATTTGGGGATCTCTGAGACCTAGACTCAAAATCTCCAAACTTATTGCTCACAGGCGATCTGGTGGCCTTAGTTTACCATGCATTGAACATTACTATACAGCCCTCCATTTATCTCAATTGGTTTATCTTTGGCCAATACAGGATGACCCCCACTATGGGTTCTTATTGAAAAGCAATCTTTAAAGGTATCTTCAGGTTTGCAAATGTTTTATACTCATAAATCGCCTGCTTTACAAAGTTCTAACCCTATTATTCAGTCTATGCTTAAGATTTGGATACACTCCCACAAACTCCTTAAGAGTAATCCGAGGCTACATAATAAGGCTCCCATATGGCATAACGCTCATATTCGAATAGGGAAACAGACAATTTCCTGGGATACATGGGAGAGAGCAGGTATTCTAATGCTGGATCATTTAGTCACTTTAGAAGGCAAGCTTAAAACCTTTACGATTCTTCAGATAGAATTTCAACTCCCTAGCTCTCAAAAGGGGAAATACTTACAATTGAAACAAGCTCTACTTAGTAGACTAGGACCATTTCCGTGGATACCTGAGGATTCCCCAGTCGTACAATACTTAAAAACTTGGGGGAAATTGAAAGGAGCGGTCTCTGGATTTTATAATCTCATTGTGCATAAACTACATTCATCACCATTACTAGCACAACTCCACGTCAAATGGCAAGGATTACTTAATGTAGCGTATTCCAATGAGGACTGGACGGATGTTGTTATGAACATGGATAAAGGAATCAGAGAGGCAAGAATGAAATTTACTCTTTTCAAAATTCTTCATAATTGGTACTGGTCACCACAAAAACTCAAGGCAGCAGGTTTACTACACCATTCTACCTGTTGGAGGTGTCCTCATGAGGACTGTGATATCCTACACATTTTATTTCGATGTCCAGTTTTGATGGAATACTGGTCTTCTATAACTTCCTCTATACACAGAGCTATACATGTGCCCATTCCTTTAACAGAAAAATTAGTTATATTACATGATGTTACTGATCTCCCAAATCTAACAAACCATACAAGAAGATTGATTGCTATTGCACTCACTGTAGCAAAAATTTGTATATTACGACATTGGAGAACACCACAACGTCCTACACATGATGAATGGCTTATTGAAATGTATAACATGGCATCATATGAAAAGCTGATTTACAGATTGCAAGATAATGTTGGGATTTTCATCAAAATTTGGAAACCCTTTCTAGCTAATACATATTCTATTAATATTCACACGTAAACGTTTTCTCATTCTTTGTCTCCTATCTTTATTAAGACATTTTTATTATTGTTTTGAGTCATGCTGTTATTAAGAAAATTGATATCTCACCCAGTAACACTGTTATTTTAAGTAGGACTTACTGTTCACCAATTCAACACTGTTGAATTGGCAGGAATATCTGCATTTGAAATGTTATATGTGGATTTGCATGATATCACTATCTCGACTGTCTTCTAACACCCTATAATATATGGTTTAATACATATTGCATAATTCTTTCTTTCCATATTTTCTGTTATAGGTCTACTTCTAAGAGTTAATGCATAGTTGGATGCCTTATAAATAATCTCATATATTGCATTTATTGATATATGTGTAATGTTTTTTTTGTTGTTTTTTTTTGTGTTTAGAAATCTGAGAAGTTAATATTTCATAATATTTTTCATATATGGCCATAATTTGATGTATTGTTTCTCTATTTAACACAGTCTGTATATTGACATGTACTTCTCAATAAACATATTAAAAAAAAAAAAAACAAAAAAAAGAGAGGTTTTCCTTTGAAGTAAGCCTACTTCAAAGGGCAAAATGGGTATAAGAAGGGCACCCAAAACCACAGACTTTAGATCACTTCTGGACATCAAGAGGAACCTCTGCCTGGAGAAGAGCTGAAGAGCTGATGAGAAGTGCTGTCCTGCCTGAGATTGTGCTTTGAGGCGCTATCGTGCAGTTGCTGCTTTTGCCTGTGCAAGAGGACAAAGACTGGACATTGTGTGCCTTCCTGCTTGTGAAGAAATCTCCAAGGGCTTGTCCTGAGCTTGCCTCCTGTTGTTGAAGTCTCAGGGCCATCAAAGACTTCTCCTGCCAGCACCTGGACTCTCTGCTGAGACTTATCCCCTGCCAAGCGATGCCCTATCCAGTTCCTAGGGTCTTGGAAGGTGAAGCTGGCAGACCAAGACTGAAAATCCATGCACAGACCTCCGTGCGGGCAAAAATTTGATGCACATTCTGAGACGTGGCTGAAAGACGATGCTCTGCCGGCTTCGCGGCAGAAATCGACACTCCACCGGCATCGCAGCTGGAAAATCAATACACGGAGCTAGAAGAATGATGCTCACACCCGCTGACGGAGGCTGTTAATGTCGCAACCCACATTGCGTGGTTTTGTTGATACCGTGCAGCAGCATTTTCGATGCAAACCTTGCTGGGCGTGGAAAAATGATGCAACGCCTGCCCAGATCCGAGTGCTGCCCGATCGATGCATTGCTTCCCTGCGGGAGGGAAAACAACGCTTACCAACCCAATTGGAGAAGGAGAAACAGCGCACGGTCTCGCTTGCGGGAGAGAAATTGACGCACCGCTTACCTTTTTTGACGCACACTCAACCGTGCATGTTATTTTGATGCTACCCAGGTACGTTTCAATGCTAACAATGTTTTACCAGTTTTCTCAAGAATTTAAGATTCTTTTTGCTTTTTAATTAATAACTTGACTTGTGAATGTTGGATTTTTGTCATTTTGGTCTTGTTTTGTTTAGATAAATATTTTATATTTTTCTAAACTCATGTAATTTTGTAGTGTTTTCATTAAGTTACTGTGCGCGTTGGTACAAATACTGTACACCTAGCACTCTGAAGTTAAGTCTGCCTACTCGTGCCAAGCTACCAAGGATGTTAGCAGGGGTAAGCTGAGGGTGATTCTCCTTCACCCTGACTAAAGTGAGGGTCCTTGCTTGGACAGGAGGTAACCTGACTGCCAACCAATGACCCCAGTTCTAACACTATGCTTAAAGACTTTGTAGTAAAAATGGCAAAATGCTTTGTTACTCTCTAGCTCAGCGAGGGTGGTAGTATTCTTGCTTATGCTTAAAAACTCTGCTAAAGAAAAGGACGTGAGCAGATTTGGAGTGTCAGTGGAGTTGTAAGGTGCTCCATATAGCGGAGCTGATCTCCGCCTGAACTTGAGTACTAACTACAGTTCCCTGTCTCTTTTTTACCAATGCAGGTCAGCAGCTGCTTCCACATAAGACTCTTAGGGTATATTACAAGTATAGATATTTACAAACAATATGTTTGTTTTTTCAATCAAATACTTTTTTTTCACAAACTTAATTTAGTTCCTTGTTTATTTGTTGTATAAAATGTGAAAACCCAATTAAAATTAAGTATATGTTGAGAGAAATTTCACCAATGAGCAAAAATCAAAATATCAAAATAAATAATTTTCATTCATAAAATCCATGCACATTTAAACAAACGTATATTAAACCATACAACTATAAAACAAATCCTTTAAAAACCAAAATTATGACATCACTATCAATAGATCAATTATAAAGTATCACAAGCCATGAGAGAAACATTCTGCAGATACAACTATAATGTTAATGCCATTGGGACCCATTAAAACAAAACAAATACCCCTAAAAACAGTGATAACCATATGATCTTAAATCTATGAAAAAAAAACAGAAAAATAAAAATGTACCTCAATGATATTTAATCACCATCCTAGAAATGAATTGGAAACACAGTAAAAAATAATAGTAAATTATGACATAAAGTACCTCATAGAAAACATAAATATGGCAAAAAAATTATGAAGTAGGTAAAAACAGTACTTATAAACTTGACTGGGACCTAAGCACCCCTAATACCTTGCTTTCATGCAATTGTCATCAGATACATGGTGGGAGTTTGTTCTAATGAAGGATTTTCCTTCCAACTTAGAAATGTTTATGCAAGTAAAAATTCTTGACCTGGACCAACCGGCTGGCTGTATATATATTTTTTCTCTCCAAAAATATGTGTATGTATATATATATATATATATATATTATATATATATATATATATATATATTATATATATATATATATATATATATATATATATATATATATATATATATTTATATATATATATATTGAAGAAAAAAAAGTTACAGGGACATTATAGTCAGGAAATAGAAATGAAAAAAACATAGAAATGTACTTAAAAAAACAAAGGTTACAGGATCGTTATAGTTAGGCTCACATTTTAAACGTACAAAACCATAGAAACTCACCAGTTGGAGTTACCTCTAGTAACTATAACACGTGCCCTAAGGTAACTATAACTCACGCTCTTGTCATGCACAGTTTTTTCATCAAACATGTTAATGCAAATAATACATTGATCCTATCAATGATGTTATGAAAGATGGCATGAGTGTCGTAATTTGGGGAGTAATTAGCAGTGCATGGCGAGGGGCGAGTTATAGTTACCTTAGGGCATGAGTTAACTCACAAGCCCTGGGAAAGTGACAATCCCCAGGGTAGCAGGAGGGGGGAAGGTGTCCCTGCACAGCTTTTTTATACAAACCTGCCCCCGGGACTTGGCTCACCCGGGGGCATTATAAAAATCTTTTACAGCAGATCTGCGTATCCACTGCAAATTGAAAAGTTGTTTTTCTCCCTGGGGGTTCCTATGGGATCCCACCACTGGAGCTTAGTGGTCAGGGTGTTTGTGCCCTTGCCCCATTTCTTTATTTTTTACCTTTTATTTTGGGACTCAGTTTCAGCCGAGTCCCAAGATAGCTGACAACACTTCAATGACTTCTGTTGTCAAAGTGTTAGCAGCCAATCAGATCTTTACACATGATTGGGAGGGGTCACAAATCCTTCCCTAAAATTTGTCTACAACTCCTGAACAGACACCAAACAAAAAAGCACTCTTTCTGGACCAGGACCTACCTTCCTGCCAGATTTGGTGTAATTCCGTCCAGTAGGTTTTGTACTATCGCTGTTCAAACTCCATATAGAAAAATGAATAGGTTAAATGTGTTTTGAGATCCACCCACTCTTTTTCTCTGCCCCCCACCTACTCCCCCAGATGAATCACCCAGGCAGCAGTGGCAAATAGTTTTGGAAAGCTTTGTGAAGATTCGTCAAGTGGCACCAAAGATATTGGCAAGTAAAAAATGCTTTTTATATAGAAACTACATTCTAACTATAACTACCTTGTGGCGACTGCCACTAGGCAATATATATCCGTTTACAAGTCTATCTAGCCGCTGCTTATCCTCCCACTGTGTGTTGCGAAATGTGGAGACAGTCCCACGAATATGCCAAAATCACTAAGGACTCGTGCATTCACAGGGACTAAGGCCCATATTTATACTTTTTGACGCAAAACTGCGCTAACGCGGTTTTGCGTCAAAAAAATTAGCGCCGGCTAACGCCATTCTGAAGCGCCATGCGGGCGCCGTATTTATTGAATGACGTTAGCCGGCGTTAGCCGCCGGCGCCGTCTGGTGTGCGTTAAAAAAAACGACGTACACCAGGCAGCGCCGGCGTAGGGGGATATGGGGCTTGGGCGTCAAGAAATGGGGCAAGTCAGGTTGAGGCAATTTTTTCGGCTCAACCCGATTTGCGCCATTTTTTTTCACTCCCAACCCCCATAGAAATGACTCCTGTCTTAGCAAAGACAGGAGTCATGCCCCCTTGCCCAATGGCCATGCCCAGGGGACTTCTGTCCCCTGGGTATGGTCATTGGGCATAGTGGCATGTAGGGGGGCACAAATCAGGCCCCCCTATGCCACAATAAAAAATAAAAAAAAACACTTACCTGAACTTACCTTAATGTCCCTGGGATGGGTCCCTCCAGCCTTGGGTGTCCTCCTGGGGTGGTCAAGGGTGACAGGGGGTGTCCCTGGGGGCATGGGAGGGCACCTCTGGGCTCCTTCAGAGCCCACAGGTCCCTTAACGCCTGCCTTTTGCAGGCGCTAAAAAACGGCGCTAAAGCGGCCGTACGTCATTTTTTTTGACCTGCCCACTCCCGGGCGTGATTTTTGCCTGGGAGTATAAATCTAACGCACATGCCTCGGAGTCGATTTTTTAGACGGGAACGCCTACCTTGCATATAATTAACGCAAAGTAGGTGTCCACGCTAAAAAATGACGCTAACTCCATGGACTTTGGCGCTAGACGCGTCTAACGCCAAAGTATAAATATGGAGTTAAATTTGCGTCGAAATTGCGTTAACAAAAAACAACGTAATTCCGGCGCAAACGGAGTATAATTATGCCCCTAAATTCTGCAATTCATTTAATAATCAAAATAACAGAGTCTTGACAGACAGATATACCTATATATATAGTCTAAAAGAACAAATAGCTCCAGTGTGAGGTCTTTGTTAACCAATAAAACCAAGTAAAAATGTTCAGAGTGGGGTGAACTTGAAAGCCATCACTGGTTTTGGGCTCCATCAGCGTGGTTACAGTTTGCCAGCTCCCAGTTCACCACGGACCCGGATGTGTGAATTCAATGCTTG
Source organism: Pleurodeles waltl (assembly GCF_031143425.1). Taxonomy (NCBI): domain Eukaryota; kingdom Metazoa; phylum Chordata; class Amphibia; order Caudata; family Salamandridae; genus Pleurodeles; species Pleurodeles waltl. The sequence goes on from NC_090439.1 coordinate 464,580,300, forward strand.
GATTTTCAAAAGAGATAACATAGCCTTCCTTTGCACTCATTTTTCCCAAGTTCTCAACAATCCTGTCCATTTGCAGAAAACATAGAGACTGTCCCACAAGTAAAATTTTATTAGCAAAATTAATTAAAACTATTGCTAAATGCACATTCGTACAATATAAACACTCAAACTTGCTCTTGGTTTAAGATTTAAATGCACATAAAAATTTGTCTTGTCCTAATCCTAAATCATGTCTTAAAATATTAGACTTAAACATGATTAAAACCTATTCAACGGGTTTAATCCTTTCTTTGTTGGTCTTAAGTTCAAGCACTTTCTTACGTCCATGGGGAAGTGACATTGCATCCTGGTTACTAAAAAATAAAAACACAGTCAATTTCCTAAAGATAAATGACACAAAATTGAAACTAAATACTAATAACTGATAGCTAAATAAAATGCTAAGATTTACCATTTAGATGTTCATCAAACATAGACCAACAAAGCCGGGCACACACTACCTACTCAGCTATTTTCTCCATTTCTTTATGGACCTGAACCATGAATTTAGTCCCCGACAGGTGCCTCACCAGAGCTCGCCAGACTTTTTGAAAAATGTCTCTATCTTTAAATTAAATGACTGCATTTACCATGATGCCTTGGGGCTATTGTATGCTGGAGTGTGAGGCAGTGTGCTCCCCTTTTTTGTGTGTCTAATTGACGGCTCCAGTGAGCCTACGAACTGACGAGCTCTGGTGAGGCACCTTTTCGCCTACTGAGTGGTACAAAAACCTGTGAAGACGTTGGGCGGCATTTCAAGCAACCCCTTCAGATATACTTTCTCTCTGCTGATGACGGCCAAAAGCCAGAAACACGTGTCCAGAGATACGACACTTGCTGCACCTACTTAAGGTGAAAGACGTTTTGAAAAATGTCTTTATCTTTAAATCAAATGACTGCATTTACCATGATGCCTTGGGGCTATTTTATGCTGGAGTGTGAGGCAGTGTGCTCCCTTTTTTTTGTGTGTCTAATTGAAGGCTCCCGTGAGCCTACGAGCTGACGAGCTCTGGTGAGGCACCTGTTCGCCTACTGAGTGGTACAAAAACTTGTGAAGACGTTGGGCGGCATTTCAAGTAAACCCCTTCAGACATACTTTCTGTCTGCTGATGACGGCCAAAAGCCAGAAACACGTGTCCAGAGATACGGCACTTGCTGCAGCTACTTAAGGTGAACGACTTTTTGAAAAAATTCTCTATCTTTAAATCAAATGACTGCATTTACCATGATGCCTTGGGGATATTTTATTCTGGAGTGTGAGGCAGTGTGCTCGCTTTTTTTGTGTGTCTAATTGACGGCTCCCGTGAGCCTACGAGCTGACGAGCTCTGGTGAGGCACCTGTTCGCCTACTGAGTGGTACAAAAACCTGTGAAGACGTTGGGCGGCATTTCAAGCAACCCCTTCAGATATACTTTCTCTGTGCTGATGACGGCCAAAAGCCAGAAACACGTGTCCAGAGATACAGCACTTGCTGCACCTACTTAAGGTGAAAGACTTTTTGAAAAAATTCTCTATCTTTAAATCAAATGACTGCATTTACCATGATGCCTTGGGGCTGTTTTATGCTGGAGTGTGAGGCAGTGTGCTCCCTTTTTTTGTGTGTCTAATTGACGGCTCCCGTGAGCCTACGAGCTGACGAACTCTGGTGAGGCTCCTGTTCGCCTACTGAGTGGTACAAAATCTGTGAAGACGTTGGGCGGCATTTCAAGCAACCCCTTCAGATATACTTTCTCTCTGCTGATGACAGCCAAAAGCCAGAAACACGTGTCCAGAGATACGGCACTTGCTGCACCTACTTAAGGTGAAAGACTTTTTGAAAAATTTCTCTATCTTTAAATCAAATGACTGCATTTACCATGATGCCATGGGGCTATTTTATGCTGGAGTGTGAGGCAGTGTGCTCCCTTTTTTTGTGTGTCTAATTGACGGCTCCCGTGAGCCTACGAGCTGACGAGCTCTGGTGAGGCACCTGTAAGCCTACTGAGTGGCACAAAAACCTGTGAAGACGTTGGGCAGCATTTCAAGCAACCCCTTCAGATATACTTTCTCTCTGCTGATGACGGCCAAAAGCCAGAAACATGTGTCCAGAGATACGGCACTTGCTGCACCTACTTAAGGTGAAAGACTTTTGGAAAAATGTCTCTATCTTTAAATAAAATGACTGCATTTACCATGATGCCTTGGGGCTATTTTATGCTGGAGTGTGAGGCAGTGTGCTCCCTTTTTTTGTGTGTCTAATTGACGACTCCCATGAGCCTACGAGCTGACGAGCTCTGGTGAGGCACCTGTTCGCCTACTGAGTGGTACAAAAACCTGTGAAGGCGTTGGGCAGCATTTGAAGCAACCCCTTCAGATATACTTTCTCTCTGCTGATGACTGCCAAAAGCCAGAAACACGTGTCCAGTTATACGACACTTGCTGCACCTACTTAAGGTGAAAGACTTTTTGAAAAATGTCTCTATCTTTAAATCAAATGACTGCATTTACCATGATGCCTTGGGGCTATTTTATGCTGGAGTGTGAGGCAGTGTGCTCCCTTTTTTTGTGTGTCTAATTGACGGCTCCCGTGAGCCTACGAGCCGACGAGCTCTGGTGAGGCACCTGTAAGCCTACTGAGTGGTACAAAAACCTGTGAAGACGTTGGGCGGCATTTCAAGCAACCCCTTCAGATATACTTTCTCTCTGCTGATGACGGCCAAAAGCCAGAAACATGTGTCCAGAGATACGGCACTTGCTGCACCTACTTAAGGTGAAAGACTTTTGGAAAAATGTCTCTATCTTTAAATCAAATGACTGCATTTACCGTGATGCCTTGGGGCTATTTTATGCAGGAGTGTGAGGCAGTGGGCTCCCTTTTTTTGTGTGTCTAATTGACGGCTCCCGTGAGCCTACGAGCTGACGAGCTCTGGTGAGGCACCTGTTCGCCTACTGAGTGGTACATAAACCTGTGTAGGCGTTGGGCAGCATTTCAAGCAACCCCTTCAGATATACTTTCTCTCTGCTGATGACGGCCAAAAGCCAGAAACATGTGTCCAGAGATACGGCACTTGCTGCACCTACTTAAGGTGAAAGACTTTTGGAAAAATTTCTCTATCTTTAAATCAAATGACTGCATTTACCATGATGCCTTGGGGCTATTTTATGCTGGAGTGTGAGGCAGTGTGCTCCCTTTTTTTGTGTGTCTAATTGACGTCTCCTGTGAGCCTACGAGCTGACGAGCTCTGGTGAGGCACCTGTTCGCCTACTGAGTGGTACAAAAACCTGTGAAGACGTTTGGCGGCATTTCAAGCAACCCCTTCAGACATACTTTCTCTCTGCTGATGATGGCCAAAAGCCAGAAACACGTGTCCAGAGATACGGCACTTGCTGCAGCTACTCAAGGTGAAAGACTTTTTGAAAAATTTCTCTATCTTTAAATCAAATGACTGCATTTACCATGATGCCTTGGGGCTATTTTATGCTGGAGTGTGAGGCAGTGTGCTCCCTTTTTTGTGTGTCTAACTGACGGCTCCCGTGAGCCTACGAGCTGACGAGCTCTGGTGAGGCACCTGTTCGCCTACTGAGTTGTACAAAAACCTGTGAAGACGTTGGGCGGCATTTCAAGCAACCCCTTCAGATATACTTTCTCTCTGCTGATGACGGCCAAAAGCCAGAAAAACGTGTCCAGAGATACAGCACTTGCTGCACCTACTTAAGGTGAAAGACTTTTTGAAAAATTTCTCTATCTTTAAATCAAATGACTGCATTTACCATGATGCCTTGGCGCTATTTTATGCTGGAGTGTGAGGCAGTGTGCTCCCTTTTTTTGTGTGTCTAATTGACGGCTCCCGTGAGCCTACGAGCTGACGAGCTCTGGTGAGGCACCTGTTCGCCTACTGAGTGGTACAAAAACCTGTGAAGACGTTGGGCGGCATTTCAAGCAACCCCTTCAGATATACTTTCTCTGTGCTGATGACGGCCAAAAGCCAGAAACACTTGTCCAGAGATACGGCACTTGCTGCAGCTACTTAAGGTGAAAGACTTTTTGAAAAATGTCTCTATCTTTAAATCAAATGACTGCATTTACCATGATGCCTTGGGGCTATTTTATGCTGGAGTGTGAGGCAGTGTGCTCCCTTTTTTTTTGCCTAATTGATGGCTCCCGTGAGCCTACGAGCTGACGAGCTTTGGTGAGGCACCTGTTCGCCTACTGAGTGGTACAAAAACCTGTGAAGACGTTGGGCGTCATTTCAAGCAACCCCTTCAGATATACTTTCTCTCTGCTGATGACGGCCAAAAGCCAGAAACACGTGTCCAGAGATACAGCACTTGCTGCACCTACTTAAGGTGAAAGACTTTTTGAAAAAATTCTCTATCTTTAAATCAAATTACTGCATTTACCATGATGCCTTGGGGCTGTTTTATGCTGGAGTGTGAGGCAGTGTGCTCCCTTTTTTTGTGTGTCTAATTGACGGCTCCCGTGAGCCTACGAGCTGACGAGCTCTGGTGAGGCACCTGTTCGCCTACTGAGTGGTACAAAAACCTGTGAAGACGTTGGGCGGCATTTCAAGCAACCCCTTCAGATATACTTTCTCTGTGCTGATGACGGCCAAAAGCCAGAAACACTTGTCCAGAGATACGGCACTTGCTGCAGCTACTTAAGGTGAAAGACTTTTTGAAAAATGTCTCTATCTTTAAATCAAATGACTGCATTTACCATGATGCCATGGGGCTATTTTATGCTGGAGTGTGAGGCAGTGTGCTCCCTTTTTTTGTGTCTAATTGATGGCTCCCGTGAGCCTACGAGCTGACGAGCTCTGGTGAGGCACCTGTAAGCCTACTGAGTGGTACAAAAACCTGTGAAGACGTTGGGCAGCATTTCAAGCAACCCCTTCAGATATGCTTTCTCTCTGCTGATGACGGCCAAAAGCCAGAAACATGTGTCCAGAGATACGGCACTTGCTGCACCTACTTAAGGTGAAAGACTTTTGGAAAAATGTCTCTATCTTTAAATAAAATGACTGCATTTGCCATGATGCCTTGGGGCTATTTTATGCTGGAATGTGAGGCAGTGTGCTCCCTTTTTTTGTGTGTCTAATTGACGACTCCCGTGAGCCTACGAGCTGACGAGCTCTGGTGACGCGCCTGTTCGCCTACTGAGTGGTACAAAAACCTGTGAAGGCGTTGGGCAGCATTTGAAGCAACCCCTTCAGATATACTTTCTCTCTGCTGATGACTGCCAAAAGCCAGAAACACGTGTCCAGTTATACGACACTTGCTGCACCTACTTAAGGTGAAAGACTTTTTGAAAAATGTCTCTATCTTTAAATCAAATGACTGCATTTACCATGATGCCTTGGGGCTATTTTATGCTGGAGTGTGAGGCAGTGTGCTCCCTTTTTTTGTGTGTCTAATTGACGGCTCCCGTGAGCCTACGAGCCGACGAGCTCTGGTGAGGCACCTGTAAGCCTACTGAGTGGTACAAAAACCTGTGAAGACGTTGGGCGGCATTTCAAGCAACCCCTTCAGATATACTTTCTCTCTGCTGATGACGGCCAAAAGCCAGAAACATGTGTCCAGAGATACGGCACTTGCTGCACCTACTTAAGGTGAAAGACTTTTGGAAAAATGTCTCTATCTTTAAATCAAATGACTGCATTTACCATGATGCCTTGGGGCTATTTTATGCAGGAGTGTGAGGCAGTGTGCTCCCTTTTTTTGTGTGTCTAATTGACGGCTCCCGTGAGCCTACGAGCTGACGAGCTCTGGTGAGGCACCTGTTCGCCTACTGAGTGGTACATAAACCTGTGAAGGCGTTGGGCGGCATTAACAAGCAACCCCTTCAGATATACTTTCTCTCTGCTGATGACGGCCAAAAGCCAGAAACACGTGTCCAGTTATACGACACTTGCTGCACCTACTTAAGGTGAAAGACTTTTTGAAAAATTTCTCTATCTTTAAATCAAATGACTGCATTCACCATGATGCCTTGGGCTATTTTATACTGGAGTGTGAGGCAGTGTGCTCCCTTTTTTTGTGTGTCTAATTGACGGCTCCCGTGAGCCTACGAGCTGACGAGCTCTGGTGAGGCACCTGTTTGCCTACTGAGTGGTACAAAAACCTGTGAAGACGTTGGGAGGCATTTCAAGCAACCCCTTCAGATATACTTTCTCTCTGCTGATGATGGCCAAAAGCCAGAAACATGTGTCCAGAGATACGGCACTTGCTGCACCTACTTAAGGTGAAAGACTTCTTGAAAAATGTCTCTATCTTTAAATCAAATAACTGCATTTACCATGATGCCATGGGGCTATTTTATGCTGGAGTGTGAGGCAGGGTGCTCCCTTTTTTTGTGTGTCTAATTGACTGCTTCCATGAGCCTACGAGCTGACGAGCTCTGCTGAGGCACCTGTTCGCCTACTGAGTGGTACAAAAATCTGTGAAGACGTCGGGCGGCATTTCAGGCAACCCCTTCAGATATACTTTCTCTCTGCTGATGACGGGCAAAAGCCAGAAACACGTGTCCAGAGATACGGCACTTGCTGCACCTACGTAAGGTGAAAGACTTTTTGAAAAATTTCTCTATCTTTAAATCAAATGACTGCATTTACCATGATGCCTTGGGGCTATTTTATGCTGGAGTGTGAGGCAGTGTGCTCCCTTTTTTTGTGTGTCTAATTGACGGGTCCCGTGAGCCTACGAGCTGACAAGCTCTGGTGAGGCACCTGTTCGCCTACTGAGTGGTACAAAAACCTGTGAAGACGTTGGGCGGCATTTCAAACAACCCCTTCAGATATAATTTCTCTCTGCTGATGACGGCCAAAAGCCAGAAACACGTGTCCAGAGATACGGCACTTGCTGCACCTACTTAAGGTGAAAGACTTCTTGAAAAATGTCTCTATCTTTAAATCAAATGACTGCATTTACCATGATGCCTTGGGGCTATTTTATGCTGGAGTGTGAGGCAGTGTTCTCCCTTTTTTTGTGTGTCTAATTGACGGCTCCCGTGAGCCTACGAGCTGACGAGCTCTGGTGAGGCACCTGTTCGCCTACTGAGTGGTACAAAAACCTGTGAAGACGTTGGGCGGCATTTCAAGCAACCCCTTCAGATATACTTTCTCTCTGCTGATGACGGCCAAAAGCCAGAAACACTTGTCCAGAGATACGGCACTTCCTGCACCTTCTTAAGGTGAAAGACTTTTTGAAAAATGTCTCTATCTTTAAATCAAATGACTGCATTTACCATGATGCCTTGGGGCTATTTTATGCTGGAGTGTGAGGCAGTGTGCTCCCTTTTTTTGTGTGTCTAATTGACGGCTCCCGTGAGCCTACGAGCTGACAAGCTCTGGTGAGGCTTCTGTTCGCCTACTGAGTGGTACAAAAACCTGTGAAGACGTTGGGCGGCATTTCAAGCAACCCCTTCAGATATACTTTCTCTCTACTGATGACGGCCAAAAGCCAGAAACACGTGTCCAGAGATACAGCACTTGCTGCACCTACGTAAGGTGAACGACTTTTTGAAAAATTTCTCTATCTTTAAATCAAATGACTGCATTTACCATGATGCCTTGGGGCTATTTTATGCTGGAGTGTGAGGCAGTGTTCTCCCTTTTTTTGTGTGTCTAATTGACGGCTCCCGTGAGCCTACGAGCTGACGAGCTCTGGTGAGGCACCTGTTCGCCTACTGAGTGGTACAAAAACCTGTGAAGACGTTGGGCGGCATTTCAAGCAACCCCTTCAGATATACTTTCTCTCTGCTGATGACGGCCAAAAGCCAGAAACACTTGTCCAGAGATACGGCACTTCCTGCACCTACTTAAGGTGAAAGACTTTTTGAAAAATGTCTCTATCTTTAAATAAAATGACTGCATTTACCATGATGCCTTGGGGCTATTTTATGCAGGAGTGTGAGGCAGTGTGCTCCCTTTTTTTGTGTGTCTAATTGACGACTCCCGTGAGCCTACGAGCTGACGAGCTCTGGTGAGGCACCTGTTCGCCTACTGAGTGGTACAAAAATCTGTGAAGACGTCGGGCGGCATTTCAGGCAACCCCTTCAGATATACTTTCTCTCTGCTGATGACGGGCAAAAGCCAGAAACACGTGTCCAGAGATACGGCACTTGCTGCACCTACGTAAGGTGAAAGACTTTTTGAAAAATTTCTCTATCTTTAAATCAAATGACTGCATTTACCATGATGCCTTGGGGCTATTTTATGCTGGAGTGTGAGGCAGTGTGCTCCCTTTTTTTGTGTGTCTAATTGACGGGTCCCGTGAGCCTACGAGCTGACAAGCTCTGGTGAGGCACCTGTTCGCCTACTGAGTGGTACAAAAACCTGTGAAGACGTTGGGCGGCATTTCAAACAACCCCTTCAGATATAATTTCTCTCTGCTGATGACGACCAAAAGCCAGAAACACGTGTCCAGAGATACGGCACTTGCTGCACCTACTTAAGGTGAAAGACTTCTTGAAAAATGTCTCTATCTTTAAATCAAATGACTGCATTTACCATGATGCCTTGGGGCTATTTTATGCTGGAGTGTGAGGCAGTGTTCTCCCTTTTTTTGTGTGTCTAATTGACGGCTCCCGTGAGCCTACGAGCTGACGAGCTCTGGTGAGGCACCTGTTCGCCTACTGAGTGGTACAAAAACCTGTGAAGACGTTGGGCGGCATTTCAAGCAACCCCTTCAGATATACTTTCTCTCTGCTGATGACGGCCAAAAGCCAGAAACACTTGTCCAGAGATACGGCACTTCCTGCACCTTCTTAAGGTGAAAGACTTTTTGAAAAATGTCTCTATCTTTAAATCAAATGACTGCATTTACCATGATGCCTTGGGGCTATTTTATGCTGGAGTGTGAGGCAGTGTGCTCCCTTTTTTTGTGTGTCTAATTGACGGCTCCCGTGAGCCTACGAGCTGACAAGCTCTGGTGAGGCTTCTGTTCGCCTACTGAGTGGTACAAAAACCTGTGAAGACGTTGGGCGGCATTTCAAGCAACCCCTTCAGATATACTTTCTCTCTACTGATGACGGCCAAAAGCCAGAAACACGTGTCCAGAGATACAGCACTTGCTGCACCTACGTAAGGTGAACGACTTTTTGAAAAATTTCTCTATCTTTAAATCAAATGACTGCATTTACCATGATGCCTTGGGGCTATTTTATGCTGGAGTGTGAGGCAGTGTTCTCCCTTTTTTTGTGTGTCTAATTGACGGCTCCCGTGAGCCTACGAGCTGACGAGCTCTGGTGAGGCACCTGTTCGCCTACTGAGTGGTACAAAAACCTGTGAAGACGTTGGGCGGCATTTCAAGCAACCCCTTCAGATATACTTTCTCTCTGCTGATGACGGCCAAAAGCCAGAAACACTTGTCCAGAGATACGGCACATCCTGCACCTACTTAAGGTGAAAGACTTTTTGAAAAATGTCTCTATCTTTAAATGAAATGACTGCATTTACCATGATGCCTTGGGGCTATTTTATGCAGGAGTGTGAGGCAGTGTGCTCCCTTTTTTTGTGTGTCTAATTGACGACTCCCGTGATCCTACGAGCTGACGAGCTCTGGTGAGGCACCTGTTCGCCTACTGAGTGGTACAAAAACCTATGAAGGCGTTGGGCGGCATTTCAAGCAACCCCTTCAGATATACTTTCTCTCTGCTGATGACTGCCAAAAGCCAGAAACACGTGTCCAGTTATACGACACTTGCTGCACCTACTTAAGGTGAAAGACTTTTTGAAAAATGTCTCTATCTTTAAATCAAATGACTGCATTTACCATGATGCCTTGGGGCTATTTTATGCTGGAGTGTGAGGCAGTGTGCTCCCTTTTTTTGTGTGTCTAATTGACGGCTCCCGTGAGCCTACGAGCTGACGAGCTCTGGTGAGGCACCTGTAAGCCTACTGAGTGGTAGAAAAACCTGTGAAGACGTTGGGCGGCATTTCAAGCAACCCCTTCAGATATACTTTCTCTCTGCTGATGACGGCCAAAAGCCAGAAACATGTGTCCAGAGATACGGCACTTGCTGCACCTACTTAAGGTGAAAGACTTTTGGAAAAATGTCTCTATCTTTAAATCAAATGACTGCATTTACCATGATGCCTTGGGGCCATTTTATGCAGGAGTGTGAGGCAGTGTGCTCCCTTTTTTTGTGTGTCTAATTGACGGCTCCCGTGAGCCTACGAGCTGACGAGCTCTGGTAAGGCACCTGTTTGCCTACTGAGTGGTACAAAAACCTGTGAAGACGTTGGGAGGCATTTCAAGCAACCCCTTCAGATATACTTTCTCTCTGCTGATGACGGCCAAAAGCCAGAAACACGTGTCCAGAGATACGGCACTTGCTGCACCTACTTAAGGTGAAAGACTTTTTGAAACATTTCTCTATCTTTAAATCAAATGACTGCATTTACCATGATGCCTTGGGGCTATTTTATGCTGGAGTGTGAGGCAGTGTGCTCCCTTTTTTTGTGTGTTTAATTGACGGCTCCCGTGAGCCTACGAGCTGACGAGCTCTGGTGAGGCACCTGTAAGCCTACTGAGTAGTACAAAAACCTGTGAAGACGTTGGGCAGCATTTCAAGCAACCCCTTCAGATATACTTTCTCTCTGCTGATGACGGCCAAAAGCCAGAAACATGTGTCCAGAGATACGGCACTTGCTGCACCTACTTAAGGTGAAAGACTTTTGGAAAAATGTCTCTATCTTTAAATAAAATGACTGCATTTACCATGATGCCATGGGGCTATTTTATGCAGGAGTGTGAGGCAGTGTGCTCCCTTTTTTTGTGTGTCTAATTGACGACTCCCGTGAGCCTACGAGCTGACGAGCTCTGGTGAGGCACCTGTTAGCCTACTGAGTGGTACAAAAACCTGTGAAGGCGTTGGGCGGCATTTCAAGCAACCCCTTCAGATATACTTTCTCTCTGCTGATGACTGCCAAAAGCCAGAAACACGTGTCCAGTTATACGACACTTGCTGCACCTACTTAAGGTGAAAGACTTTTTGAAAAATGTCTCTATCTTTAAATCAAATGACTGCATTTACCATGATGCCTTGGGGCTATTTTATGCTGGAGTGTGAGGCAGTGTGCTCCCTTTTTTTGTGTGTCTAATTGACGGCTCCCGTGAGCCTACGAGCTGACGAGCTCTGGTGAGGCACCTCTAAGCCTACTAAGTGGTACAAAAACCTGTGAAGACATTGGGCGGCATTTCAAGCAACCCCTTCAGATATACTTTCTCTCTGCTGATGACGGCCAAAAGCCAGAAACATGTGTCCAGAGATACGGCACTTGCTGCACCTACTTAAGGTGAAAGACTTTTGGAAAAATGTCTCTATCTTTAAATCAAATGACTGCATTTACCATGATGCCTTGGGGCCATTTTATGCAGGAGTGTGAGGCAGTGTGCTCCCTTTTTTTTGTGTGTCTAATTGACGGCTCCTGTGAGCCTACGAGCTGACGAGCTCTGGTGAGGCACCTGTTCGCCTACTGAGTGGTACATAAACCTGTGAAGGCGTTGGGCGGCATTTCAAGCAACCCCTTCAGATATACTTTCTCTCTGCTGATGACTGCCAAAAGCCAGAAACACGTGTCCAGTTATACGACACTTGCTGCACCTACTTAAGGTGAAAGACTTTTTGAAATATTTCTCTATCTTTAAATCAAATGACTGCATTCACCATGATGCCTTGGGCTATTTTATACTGGAGTGTGAGGCAGTGTGCTCCCTTTTTTTGTGTGTCTAATTGACGGCTCCCGTGAGCCTACGAGCTGACAAGCTATGGTGAGGCTTCTGTTCGCCTACTGAGTGGTACAAAAACCTGTGAAGACGTTGGGCGGCATTTCAAGCAACCCCTTCAGATATACTTTCTCTCTACTGATGACGGCCAAAAGCCAGAAACACGTGTCCAGAGATACAGCACTTGCTGCACCTACGTAAGGTGAAAGACTTTTTGAAAAATTTCTCTATCTTTAAATCAAATGACTGCATTTACCATGATGCCTTGGGGCTATTTTATGCTGGAGTGTGAGGCAGTGTTCTCCCTTTTTTTGTGTGTCTAATTGACGGCTCCCGTGAGCCTACGAGCTGACGAGCTCTGGTGAGGCACCTGTTCACCTACTGAGTGGTACAAAAACCTGTGAAGACGTTGGGCGGCATTTCAAGCAACCCCTTCAGATGTACTTTCTCTCTCCTGATGACGGCCAAAAGCCAGAAACACTTGTCCAGAGATACGGCACTTCCTGCACCTACTTAAGGTGAAAGACTTTTTGAAAAATGTCTCTATCTTTAAATCAAATGACTGCATTTACCATGATGCCTTGGGGCTATTTTATGCTGGAGTGTGAGGCAGTGTGCTCCCTTTTTTTGTGTGTCTAATTGACGGCTCCCGTGAGCCTACGAGCTGACGAGCTCTGGTGAGGCACCTGTTCGCCTACTGAGTGGTACAAAAACCTGTGAAGACATTGGGCGGCATTTCAAGCAACCCCTTCAGATATACTTTCTCTCTGCTGATGACGGCCAAAAGCCAGAAACACGTGTCCAGAGATTCGGCACTTGCTGCACCTACTTAAGGTGAAAGACTTTTTGAAAAAAATTTCTATCTTTAAATCAAATGACTGCATTCACCATGATGCCTTGGGGCTATTTTATGCTGGAGTGTGAGGCAGTGTGCTGCCTTTTTTTGTGTGTCTAATTGACGGCTCCCGTGAGCCTACGAGCTGACGAGCTCTGGTGAGGCACCTGTTCGCCTACTGAGTGGTACAAAAACCTGTGAAGACGTTGGGCGGCATTTCAAGCAACCCCTTCAGATATACTTTCTCTCTGCTGATGATGGCCAAAAGCCAGAAACACGTGTCCAGAGATACGGCACTTGCTGCACCTACTTAAGGTGAAAGACTTTTGGAAAAAATTCTCTATCTTTAAATCAAATGACTGCATTTACCATGATGCCTTGGGGCTATTTTATGCTGGAGTGTGAGGCAGTGTGCTCCCTTTTTTTGTGTGTCTAATTGACGGCTCCCGTGAGCCTACGAGCTGACAAGCTCTGGTGAGGCACCTGTTCGCCTACTGAGTGGTACAAAAACCTGTGAAGATGTTGGGCGGCATTTCAAGCAACCCCTTCAGATATACTTTCTCTCTGCTGATGACGGCCAAAAGCCAGAAACACGTGTCCAGAGATACGGCACTTGCTGCACCTACTTAAGGTGAAAGACTTTTTGAAAAATGTCTCTATCTTTAAATCAAATGACTGCAATTACCATGATGCCTTGAGGCTATTTTATGCTGGAGTGTGAGGCAATGTGCTCCCTTTTTTTGTGTGTCTAATTGACGGCTCCCGTGAGCCTACGAGCTGACGAACTCTGGTGAGGCACCTGTTCGCCCACTGAGTGGTACAAAAACCTGTGAAGACGTTGGGCGGCATTTCAAGCAACCCCTTCAGATATACTTTCTCTCTGCTGATGACGGCCAAAAGCCAGAAACACGTGTCCAGAGATACGGCACTTGCTACACCTACTTAAGGTGAAAGACTTTCTGAAAAATGTCTCCATCTTTAAATCAAATGACGGCATTTACCATGATGCCTTGGGGCTATTTTATGCTGGAGTGTGAGGCAGTGTGCTCCCTTTTTTTGTGTGTCTAATTGACGGCTCCCGTGAGCCTACGAGCTGACGAGCTCTGGTGAGGCACCTGTTCGCCTACTGAGTGGTACAAAAACCTGTGAAGACGTTGGGCGGCATTTCAAGCAACCCCTTCAGATATACTTTTTCTCTGCTGATGACGGCCAAAAGCCAAAAACACGTGTCCAGAGATACGGCACTTGCTGCACCTACTTAAGGTGAAAGACTTTTTGAAAAAAATCTCTATCTTTAAATCAAATGACTGCATTTACCATGATGCCTTGGGGCTATTTTATGCTGGAGTGTGAGGCAGTGTGCTCCCTTTTTTTGGGTGTCTAATTGACGGCTCCCGTGAGCCTACGAGCTGACGAGCTCTGGTAAGGCACCTGTTTGCCTACTGAGTGGTACAAAAACCTGTGAAGACGTTGGGAGGCATTTCAAGCAACCCCTTCAGATATACTTTCTCTCTGCTGATGATGGCCAAAAGCCAGAAACATGTGTCCAGAGATACGGCACTTGCTGCACCTACTTAAGGTGAAAGACTTTTTGAAAAATTTCTCTATCTTTAAATCAAATAACTGCATTTACCATGATGCCGTGGGGCTATTTTATGCTGGAGTGTGAGGCAGGGTGCTCCCTTTTTTTGTGTGTCTAATTGACTGCTTCCATGAGCCTACGAGCTGACGAGCTCTGCTGAGGCACCTGTTCGCCTTCTGAGTGGTACAAAAATCTGTGAAGACGTCGGGCAGCATTTCAGGCAACCCCTTCAGATATACTTTCTCTCTGCTGATGACGGCCAAAAGCCAGAAACACGTGTCCAGAGATACGGCACTTGCTGCACCTACTTAAGGTGAAAGACTTTTTGAAAAAATTCTCTATCTTTAAATCAAATGACTGCATTTACCATGATGCCTTGGGGATATTTTATGCTGGAGTTTGAGGCAGTGTGCTCCCTTTTTTTGTGTGTCTAATTGACGGCTCCCGTGATCCTACGAGCTGACAAGCTCTGGTGAGGCTTCTGTTCGCCTACTGAGTGGTACAAAAACCTGTGAAGACGTTGGGCGGCATTTCAAGCAACCCCTTCAGATATACTTTCTCTCTGCTGATGACGGCCAAAAGCCAGAAACACGTGTCCACAGATACGGCACTTGCTGCACCTACTTAAGGTGAAAGACTTTTTGAAACATTTCTCTATCTTTAAATCAAATGACTGCATTTACCATGATGCCTTGGGGCTATTTTATGCTGGAGTGTGAGGCAGTGTGCTCCCTTTTTTTGTGTGTCTAATTGACGGCTCCCGTGAGCCTACGAGCTGACGAGCTCTGGTGAGGCACCTGTAAGCCTACTGAGTAGTACAAAAACCTGTGAAGACGTTGGGCAGCATTTCAAGCAACCCCTTCAGATATACTTTCTCTCTGCTGATGACGGCCAAAAGCCAGAAACATGTGTCCAGAGATACGGCACTTGCTGCACCTACTTAAGGTGAAAGACTTTTGGAAAAATGTCTCTATCTTTAAATAAAATGACTGCATTTACCATGATGCCATGGGGCTATTTTATGCAGGAGTGTGAGGCAGTGTGCTCCCTTTTTTTGTGTGTCTAATTGACGGCTCCCGTGAGCCTACGAGCTGACGAGCTCTGGTGAGGCACCTGTTCGCCTACTGAGTGGTACAAAAACCTGTGAAGACGTTGGGCTGCATTTCAAGCAACCCCTTCAGATATACTTTCTCTCTGCTGATGACGGCCAAAAGCCAGAAACATGTGTCCAGAGATACGGCACTTGCTGCACCTACTTAAGGTGAAAGACTTTTGGAAAAATGTCTCTATCTTTACATCAAATGACTGCATTTACCATGATGCCTTGGGGCTATTTTATGCAGGAGTGTGAGGCAGTGTGCTCCCTTTTTTTTGTGTGTCTAATTGACGGCTCCTGTGAGCCTACGAGCTGACGAGCTCTGGTGAGGCACCTGTTCGCCTACTGAGTGGTACATAAACCTGTGAAGGTGTTGGGCGGCATTTCAAGCAACCCCTTCAGATATACTTTCTCTCTGCTGATGACTGCCAAAATCCAGAAACACGTGTCCAGTTATACGGCACTTGCTGCACCTACTTAAGGTGAAAGACTTTTTGAAACATTTCTCTATCTTTAAATCAAATGACTGCATTTACCATGATGCCTTGGGGCTATTTTATGCTGGAGTGTGAGGCAGTGTTCTCCCTTTTTTTGTGTGTCTAATTGACGGCTCCCGTGAGCCTACGAGCTGACGAGCTCTGGTGAGGCACCTGTTCGCCTACTGAGTGGTACAAAAACCTGTGAAGACGTTGAGCGGCATTTCAAGCAACCCCTTCAGATGTACTTTCTCTCTGCTGATGACGGCCAAAAGACAGAAACACTTGTCCAGAGACACGGCACTTCCTGCACCTACTTAAGGTGAAAGACTTTTTGAAAAATGTCTCTATCTTTAAATCAAATGACTGCATTTACCATGATGCCTTGGGGCTATTTTATGCTGGAGTGTGAGGCAGTGTGCTCCCTTTTTTTGTGTGTCTAATTGACGGCTCCCGTGAGCCTACGAGCTGACGAGCTCTGGTGAGGCACCTGTTCGCCTACTGAGTGGTACAAAAACCAGTGAAGACGTTGGGCGGCATTTCAAGCAACCCCTTCAGATATACTTTCTCTCTGCTGATGATGGCCAAAAGCCAGAAACACGTGTCCAGAGATACGGCACTTGCTGCACCTACTTAAGGTGAAAGACTTTTGGAAAAAATTCTCTATCTTTAAATCAAATGACTGCATTTACCATGATGCCTTGGGGCTATTTTATGCTGGAGTGTGAGGCAGTGTGCTCCCTTTTTTTGTGTGTCTAATTGACGGCTCCCGTGAGCCTACGAGCTGACAAGCTCTGGTGAGGCACCTGTTCGCCTACTGAGTGGTACAAAAACCTGTGAAGACGTTGGGCGGCATTTCAAGCAACCCCTTCAGATATACTTTCTCTCTGCTGATGACGGCCAAAAGCCAGAAACACGTGTCCAGAGATACGGCACTTGCTGCACCTACTTAAGGTGAAAGACTTTTTGAAAAATGTCTCTATCTTTAATTCAAATGACTGCAATTACCATGATGCCTTGGGGCTATTTTATGCTGGAGTGTGAGGCAATGTGCTCCCTTTTTTTGTGTGTCTAATTGACGGCTCCCGTGAGCCTACGAGCTGACGAACTCTGGTGAGGCACCTGTTCGCCCACTGAGTGGTACAAAAACCTGTGAAGACGTTGGGCGGCATTTCAAGCAACCCCTTCAGATATACTTTCTCTCTGCTGATGACGGCCAAAAGCCAGAAACACGTGTCCAGAGATACGGCACTTGCTACACCTACTTAAGGTGAAAGACTTTCTGAAAAATGTCTCTATCTTTAAATCAAATGACGGCATTTACCATGATGCCTTGGGGCTATTTTATGCTGGAGTGTGAGGCAGTGTGCTCCCTTTTTTTGTGTGTCTAATTGACGGCTCCCGTGAGCCTACGAGCTGACGAGCTCTGGTGAGGCACCTGTTCGCCTACTGAGTGGTACAAAAACCTGTGAAGACGTTGGGCGGCATTTCAAGCAACCCCTTCAGATATACTTTTTCTCTGCTGATTTTGGCCAAAAGCCAAAAACACGTGTCCAGAGATACGGCACTTGCTGCACCTACTTAAGGTGAAAGACTTTTTGAAAAAAATCTCTATCTTTAAATCAAATGACTGCATTTACCATGATGCCTTGGGGCTATTTTATGCTGGAGTGTGAGGCAGTGTGCTCCCTTTTTTTGTGTGTCTAATTGACGGCTCCCGTGAGCCTACGAGCTGAAGAGCTCTGGTAAGGCACCTGTTTGCCTACTGAGTGGTACAAAAACCTGTGAAGACGTTGGGAGGCATTTCAAGCAACCCCTTCAGATATACTTTCTCTCTGCTGATGATGGCCAAAAGCCAGAAACATGTGTCCAGAGATACGGCACTTGCTGCACCTACTTAAGGTGAAAGACTTTTTGAAAAATTTCTCTATCTTTAAATCAAATAACTGCATTTACCATGATGCCGTGGGGCTATTTTATGCTGGAGTGTGAGGCAGGGTGCTCCCTTTTTTTGTGTGTCTAATTGACTGCTTCCATGAGCCTACGAGCTGACGAGCTCTGCTGAGGCACCTGTTCGCCTTCTGAGTGGTACAAAAATCTGTGAAGACGTCGGGCGGCATTTCAGGCAACCCCTTCAGATATACTTTCTCTCTGCTGATGACGGCCAAAAGCCAGAAACACGTGTCCAGAGATACGGCACTTGCTGCACCTACTTAAGGTGAAAGACTTTTTGAAAAAATTCTCTATCTTTAAATCAAATGACTGCATTTACCATGATGCCTTGGGGATATTTTATGCTGGAGTTTGAGGCAGTGTGCTCCCTTTTTTTGTGTGTCTAATTGACGGCTCCCGTGATCCTACGAGCTGACAAGCTCTGGTGAGGCTTCTGTTCGCCTACTGAGTGGTACAAAAACCTGTGAAGACGTTGGGCGGCATTTCAAGCAACCCCTTCAGATATACTTTCTCTCTGCTGATGACGGCCAAAAGCCAGAAACACGTGTCCAGAGATACGGCACTTGCTGCACCTACTTAAGGTGAAAGACTTTTTGAAACATTTCTCTATCTTTAAATCAAATGACTGCATTTACCATGATGCCTTGGGGCTATTTTATGCTGGAGTGTGAGGCAGTGTGCTCCCTTTTTTTGTGTGTCTAATTGACGGCTCCCGTGAGCCTACGAGCTGACGAGCTCTGGTGAGGCACCTGTAAGCCTACTGAGTAGTACAAAAACCTGTGAAGACGTTGGGCAGCATTTCAAGCAACCCCTTCAGATATACTTTCTCTCTGCTGATGACGGCCAAAAGCCAGAAACATGTGTCCAGAGATACGGCACTTGCTGCACCTACTTAAGGTGAAAGACTTTTGGAAAAATGTCTCTATCTTTAAATAAAATGACTGCATTTACCATGATGCCATGGGGCTATTTTATGCAGGAGTGTGAGGCAGTGTGCTCCCTTTTTTTGTGTGTCTAATTGACGGCTCCCGTGAGCCTACGAGCTGACGAGCTCTGGTGAGGCACCTCTAAGCCTACTGAGTGGTACAAAAACCTGTGAAGACATTGGGCTGCATTTCAAGCAACCCCTTCAGATATACTTTCTCTCTGCTGATGCCGGCCAAAAGCCAGAAACATGTGTCCAGAGATACGGCACTTGCTGCACCTACTTAAGGTGAAAGACTTTTGGAAAAATGTCTCTATCTTTAAATCAAATGACTGCATTTACCATGATGCCTTGGGGCTATTTTATGCAGGAGTGTGAGGCAGTGTGCTCCCTTTTTTTTGTGTGTCTAATTGACGGCTCCTGTGAGCCTACGAGCTGACGAGCTCTGGTGAGGCACCTGTTCGCCTACTGATTGGTACATAAACCTGTGAAGGCGTTGGGCGGCATTTCAAGCAACCCCTTCAGATATACTTTCTCTCTGCTGATGACTGCCAAAAGCCAGAAACACGTGTCCAGTTATACGACACTTGCTGCACCTACTTAAGGTGAAAGACTTTTTGAAAAATTTCTCTATCTTTAAATCAAATGACTGCATTCACCATGATGCCTTGGGCTATTTTATACTGGAGTGTGAGGCAGTGTGCTCCCTTTTTTTGTGTGTCTAATTGACGGCTCCCGTGAGCCTACGAGCTGACAAGCTCTGGTGAGGCTTCTGTTCGCCTACTGAGTGGTACAAAAACCTGTGAAGACGTTGGGCGGCATTTCAAGCAACCCCTTCAGATATACTTTCTCTCTACTGATGACGGCCAAAAGCCAGAAACACGTGTCCAGAGATACGGCACTTGCTGCACCTACGTAAGGTGAAAGACTTTTTGAAAAATTTCTCTATCTTTAAATCAAATGACTGCATTTACCATGATGCCTTGGGGCTATTTTATGCTGGAGTGTGAGGCAGTGTTCTCCCTTTTTTTGTGTGTCTAATTGACGGCTCCCGTGAGCCTACGAGCTGACGAGCTCTGGTGAGGCACCTGTTCGCCTACTGAGTGGTACAAAAACCTGTGAAGACGTTGGGCGGCATTTCAAGCAACCCCTTCAGATGTACTTTCTCTCTGCTGATGACGGCCAAAAGACAGAAACACTTGTCCAGAGACACGGCACTTCCTGCACCTACTTAAGGTGAAAGACTTTTTGAAAAATGTCTCTATCTTTAAATCAAATGACTGCATTTACCATGATGCCTTGGGGCTATTTTATGCTGGAGTGTGAGGCAGTGTGCTCCCTTTTTTTGTGTGTCTAATTGACGGCTCCCGTGAGCCTACGAGCTGACGAGCTCTGGTGAGGCACCTGTTCGCCTACTGAGTGGTACAAAAACCAGTGAAGACGTTGGGCGGCATTTCAAGCAACCCCTTCAGATATACTTTCTCTCTGCTGATGATGGCCAAAAGCCAGAAACACGTGTCCAGAGATACGGCACTTGCTGCACCTACTTAAGGTGAAAGACTTTTGGAAAAAATTCTCTATCTTTAAATCAAATGACTGCATTTACCATGATGCCTTGGGGCTATTTTATGCTGGAGTGTGAGGCAGTGTGCTCCCTTTTTTTGTGTGTCTAATTGACGGCTCCCGTGAGCCTACGAGCTGACAAGCTCTGGTGAGGCACCTGTTCGCCTACTGAGTGGTACAAAAACCTGTGAAGACGTTGGGTGGCATTTCAAGCAACCCCTTCAGATATACTTTCTCTCTGCTGATGACGGCCAAAAGCCAGAAACACGTGTCCAGAGATACGGCACTTGCTGCACCTACTTAAGGTGAAAGACTTTTTGAAAAATGTCTCTATCTTTAAATCAAATGACTGCAATTACCATGATGCCTTGGGGCTATTTTATGCTGGAGTGTGAGGCAATGTGCTCCCTTTTTTTGTGTGTCTAATTGACGGCTCCCGTGAGCCTACGAGCTGACGAACTCTGGTGAGGCACCTGTTCGCCCACTGAGTGGTACAAAAACCTGTGAAGACGTTGGGCGGCATTTCAAGCAACCCCTTCAGATATACTTTCTCTCTGCTGATGACGGCCAAAAGCCAGAAACACGTGTCCAGAGATACGGCACTTGCTACACCTACTTAAGGTGAAAGACTTTCTGAAAAATGTCTCTATCTTTAAATCAAATGACGGCATTTACCATGATGCCTTGGGGCTATTTTATGCTGGAGTGTGAGGCAGTGTGCTCCCTTTTTTTGTGTGTCTAATTGACGGCTCCCGTGAGCCTACGAGCTGACGAGCTCTGGTGAGGCACCTGTTCGCCTACTGAGTGGTACAAAAACCTGTGAAGACGTTGGGCGGCATTTCAAACAACCCCTTCAGATATACTTTTTCTCTGCTGATGACGGCCAAAAGCCAAAAACACGTGTCCAGAGATACGGCACTTGCTGCACCTACTTAAGGTGAAAGACTTTTTGAAAAAAATCTCTATCTTTAAATCAAATGACTGCATTTACCATGATGCCTTGGGGCTATTTTATGCTGGAGTGTGAGGCAGTGTGCTCCCTTTTTTTGTGTGTCTAATTGACGGCTCCCGTGAGCCTACGAGCTGAAGAGCTCTGGTAAGGCACCTGTTTGCCTACTGAGTGGTACAAAAACCTGTGAAGACGTTGGGAGGCATTTCAAGCAACCCCTTCAGATATACTTTCTCTCTGCTGATGATGGCCAAAAGCCAGAAACATGTGTCCAGAGATACGGCACTTGCTGCACCTACTTAAGGTGAAAGACTTTTTGAAAAATTTCTCTATCTTTAAATCAAATAACTGCATTTACCATGATGCCGTGGGGCTATTTTATGCTGGAGTGTGAGGCAGGGTGCTCCCTTTTTTTGTGTGTCTAATTGACTGCTTCCATGAGCCTACGAGCTGACGAGCTCTGCTGAGGCACCTGTTCGCCTTCTGAGTGGTACAAAAATCTGTGAAGAGGTCGGGCGGCATTTCAGGCAACCCCTTCAGATATACTTTCTCTCTGCTGATGACGGCCAAAAGCCAGAAACACGTGTCCAGAGATACGGCACTTGCTGCACCTACTTAAGGTGAAAGACTTTTTGAAAAAATTCTCTATCTTTAAATCAAATGACTGCATTTACCATGATGCCTTGGGGATATTTTATGCTGGAGTTTGAGGCAGTGTGTTCCCTTTTTTTGTGTGTCTAATTGACGGCTCCCGTGATCCTACGAGCTGACAAGCTCTGGTGAGGCTTCTGTTCGCCTACTGAGTGGTACAAAAACCTGTGAAGACGTTGGGCGGCATTTCAAGCAACCCCTTCAGATATACTTTCTCTCTGCTGATGACGGCCAAAAGCCAGAAACACGTGTCCAGAGATTCGGCACTTGCTGCACCTACTTAAGGTGAAAGACTTTTTGAAAAAAATCTCTATCTTTAAATCAAATGACTGCATTCACCATGATGCCTTGGGGCTATTTTATGCTGGAGTGTGAGGCAGTGTGCTGCCTTTTTTTGTGTGTCTAATTGACGGCTCCCGTGAGCCTACGAGCTGACGAGCTCTGGTGAGGCACCTGTTCGCCTACTGAGTGGTACAAAAACCTGTGAAGACGTTGGGCGGCATTTCAAGCAACCCCTTCAGATATACTTTCTCTCTGCTGATGATGGCCAAAAGCCAGAAACACGTGTCCAGAGATACGGCACTTGCTGCAGCTACTTAAGGTGAAAGACTTTTGGAAAAAATTCTCTATCTTTAAATCAAATGACTGCATTTACCATGATGCCTTGGGGCTATTTTATGCTGGAGTGTGAGGCAGTGTGCTCCCTTTTTTTGTGTGTCTAATTGACGGCTCCCGTGAGCCTACGAGCTGACAAGCTCTGGTGAGGCACCTGTTCGCCTACTGAGTGGTACAAAAACCTGTGAAGACGTTGGGCGGCATTTCAAGCAACCCCTTCAGATATACTTTCTCTCTGCTGATGACGGCCAAAAGCCAGAAACACGTGTCCAGAGATACAGCACTTGCTGCACCTACTTAAGGTGAAAGACTTTTTGAAAAATGTCTCTATCTTTAAATCAAATGACTGCAATTACCATGATGCCTTGGGGCTATTTTATGCTGGAGTGTGAGGCAATGTGCTCCCTTTTTTTGTGTGTCTAATTGACGGCTCCCGTGAGCCTACGAGCTGACGAACTCTGGTGAGGCACCTGTTCGCCCACTGAGTGGTACAAAAACCTGTGAAGACGTTGGGCGGCATTTCAAGCAACCCCTTCAGATATACTTTCTCTCTGCTGATGACGGCCAAAAGCCAGAAACACGTGTCCAGAGATACGGCACTTGCTACACCTACTTAAGGTGAAAGACTTTCTGAAAAATGTCTCCATCTTTAAATCAAATGACGGCATTTACCATGATGCCTTGGGGCTATTTTATGCTGGAGTGTGAGGCAGTGTGCTCCCTTTTTTTGTGTGTCTAATTGACGGCTCCCGTGAGCCTACGAGCTGACGAGCTCTGGTGAGGCACCTGTTCGCCTACTGAGTGGTACAAAAACCTGTGAAGACGTTGGGCGGCATTTCAAGCAACCCCTTCAGATATACTTTTTCTCTGCTGATGACGGCCAAAAGCCAAAAACACGTGTCCAGAGATACGGCACTTGCTGCACCTACTTAAGGTGAAAGACTTTTTGAAAAAAATCTCTATCTTTAAATCAAATGACTGCATTTACCATGATGCCTTGGGGCTATTTTATGCTGGAGTGTGAGGCAGTGTGCTCCCTTTTTTTGTGTGTCTAATTGACGGCTCCCGTGAGCCTACGAGCTGACGAGCTCTGGTAAGGCACCTGTTTGCCTACTGAGTGGTACAAAAACCTGTGAAGACGTTGGGAGGCATTTCAAGCAACCCCTTCAGATATACTTTCTCTCTGCTGATGATGGCCAAAAGCCAGAAACATGTGTCCAGAGATACGGCACTTGCTGCACCTACTTAAGGTGAAAGACTTTTTGAAAAATTTCTCTATCTTTAAATCAAATAACTGCATTTACCATGATGCCGTGGGGCTATTTTATGCTGGAGTGTGAGGCAGTGTGCTCCCTTTTTTTGTGTGTCTAATTGACGGCTCCCGTGATCCTACGAGCTGACAAGCTCTGGTGAGGCTTCTGTTCGCCTACTGAGTGGTACAAAAACCTGTGAAGACGTTGGGCGGCATTTCAAGCAACCCCTTCAGATATACTTTCTCTCTGCTGATGACGGCCAAAAGCCAGAAACACGTGTCCAGAGATACGGCACTTGCTGCACCTACTTAAGGTGAAAGACTTTTTGAAACATTTCTCTATCTTTAAATCAAATGACTGCATTTACCATGATGCCTTGGGGCTATTTTATGCTGGAGTGTGAGGCAGTGTGCTCCCTTTTTTTGTGTGTCTAATTGACGGCTCCCGTGAGCCTACGAGCTGACGAGCTCTGGTGAGGCACCTGTAAGCCTACTGAGTAGTACAAAAACCTGTGAAGACGTTGGGCTGCATTTCAAGCAACCCCTTCAGATATACTTTCTCTCTGCTGATGACGGCCAAAAGCCAGAAACATGTGTCCAGAGATACGGCACTTGCTGCACCTACTTAAGGTGAAAGACTTTTGGAAAAATGTCTCTATCTTTAAATCAAATGACTGCATTTACCATGATGCCTTGGGGCTATTTTATGCAGGAGTGTGAGGCAGTGTGCTCCCTTTTTTTGTGTGTCTAATTGACGGCTCCTGTGAGCCTACGAGCTGACGAGCTCTGGTGAGGCACCTGTTCGCCTACTGAGTGGTACATAAACCTGTGAAGGCGTTGGGCGGCATTTCAAGCAACCCCTTCAGATATACTTTCTCTCTGCTGATGACTGCCAAAAGCCAGAAACACGTGTCCAGTTATACGACACTTGCTGCACCTACTTAAGGTGAAAGACTTTTTGAAACATTTCTCTATCTTTAAATCAAATGACTGCATTCACCATGATGCCTTGGGCTATTTTATACTGGAGTGTGAGGCAGTGTGCTCCCTTTTTTTGTGTGTCTAATTGACGGCTCCCGTGAGCCTACGAGCTGACAAGCTCTGGTGAGGCTTCTGTTCGCCTACTGAGTGGTACAAAAACCTGTGAAGACGTTGGGCGGCATTTCAAGCAACCCCTTCAGATATACTTTCTCTCTACTGATGACGGCCAAAAGCCAGAAACACGTGTCCAGAGATACGGCACTTGCTGCACCTACGTAAGGTGAAAGACTTTTTGAAAAATTTCTCTATCTTTAAATCAAATGACTGCATTTACCATGATGCCTTGGGGCTATTTTATGCTGGAGTGTGAGGCAGTGTTCTCCCTTTTTTTGTGTGTCTAATTGACGGCTCCCGTGAGCCTACGAGCTGACGAGCTCTGGTGAGGCACCTGTTCGCCTACTGAGTGGTACAAAAACCTGTGAAGACGTTGGGCGGCATTTCAAGCAACCCCTTCAGATGTACTTTCTCTCTGCTGATGACGGCCAAAAGACAGAAACACTTGTCCAGAGACACGGCACTTCCTGCACCTACTTAAGGTGAAAGACTTTTTGAAAAATGTCTCTATCTTTAAATCAAATGACTGCATTTACCATGATGCCTTGGGGCTATTTTATGCTGGAGTGTGAGGCAGTGTGCTCCCTTTTTTTGTGTGTCTAATTGACGGCTCCCGTGAGCCTACGAGCTGACGAGCTCTGGTGAGGCACCTGTTCGCCTACTGAGTGGTACAAAAACCAGTGAAGACGTTGGGCGGCATTTCAAGCAACCCCTTCAGATATACTTTCTCTCTGCTGATGATGGCCAAAAGCCAGAAACACGTGTCCAGAGATACGGCACTTGCTGCACCTACTTAAGGTGAAAGACTTTTGGAAAAAATTCTCTATCTTTAAATCAAATGACTGCATTTACCATGATGCCTTGGGGCTATTTTATGCTGGAGTGTGAGGCAGTGTGCTCCCTTTTTTTGTGTGTCTAATTGACGGCTCCCGTGAGCCTACGAGCTGACAAGCTCTGGTGAGGCACCTGTTCGCCTACTGAGTGGTACAAAAACCTGTGAAGACGTTGGGTGGCATTTCAAGCAACCCCTTCAGATATACTTTCTCTCTGCTGATGACGGCCAAAAGCCAGAAACACGTGTCCAGAGATACGGCACTTGCTGCACCTACTTAAGGTGAAAGACTTTTTGAAAAATGTCTCTATCTTTAAATCAAATGACTGCAATTACCATGATGCCTTGGGGCTATTTTATGCTGGAGTGTGAGGCAATGTGCTCCCTTTTTTTGTGTGTCTAATTGACGGCTCCCGTGAGCCTACGAGCTGACGAACTCTGGTGAGGCACCTGTTCGCCCACTGAGTGGTACAAAAACCTGTGAAGACGTTGGGCGGCATTTCAAGCAACCCCTTCAGATATACTTTCTCTCTGCTGATGACGGCCAAAAGCCAGAAACACGTGTCCAGAGATACGGCACTTGCTACACCTACTTAAGGTGAAAGACTTTCTGAAAAATGTCTCTATCTTTAAATCAAATGAC